>NC_134690.1:395394675-395994675 GCF_050947455.1 Rhinoderma darwinii
TCTCTGAAATTCCCAGATCAGCTGTAAAATCCTGTACTTTCCCTTGTAACTCAGGATGATTTAGTAAGTTATAACGTCCCGCAGAGATCTCCTATGACTTTATGAGGCCACAGAAAAACACAAAAAAAAAAAATGTAAAAACAAAATGTCACCACCAATCTAATCTAAAGCACTAGCCCAAATACTCTAAGCAAAAAATACAGTCGAGTCACATTATTATTAGGACCACCTCTTACTTTCGCCGTCGGCAGCGCGTAGCCCATGGAGGAAGTGATGTGTCGCGGTCTGGCTTGGTGGGTATATAAGGTGTGGGATGGGCTGGCTGATCACAGATCACTCGTTGTTGGGTAAAAGGGGCGATTTATCAGAGTTGCAGAAAGGGATAATTATTGGCTTTCGGGCCCAGGGTGCCGGTATTTCTCACACAGCACAGTTTGTGAACTGTTTTCGTGCTGCTGAGGTGAAAGTGAATCGTGAGTGGACAAACGGCACCATTGGCAATAACTGACGTGGAGACTGCGGTGCCATTGATGTGAGAGGTGAATGTCGGATACGAAGGTGCGCGAGGGCCGAACGACCCACTACAGTGGAGCAGCTCACTGTGACAATCAACCAGGGGGCTACCAGATGTGTGTCTAATACAACAGTTCAGCGAACCCAACTGCGTATAGGGGTCAGAAGCAGGCGGATGGTCACTGCTCCTATGTAACAAAGGTGCAGCGGGGAAAAAAGGTTTCAATTTGCACGGCAGTGTCGGGTTTGGACCACCGATGATTAACAAAGGGTTGTCTTCTCCGATGAGACACATTTTCTTCTTCATGGAACGGATGGACGTTGGCGTGTCAGGCGCGAAACATCAGAGAACCAACACCCGGCAACCATTGCTGGAAGAACACAAGCCGGTGGCGGCAGCATTATGGTCTGGGGGATTTTTTCATGGCATCGCTGGGCCACTCATCCATGTGGACGGCTCCGAACCGATTTGGGTATGAATCCATGGTTGCAGATCACGTCCCCCCCCCCCCCTACATACGGATAGTCTTCCCCGGGGCAGATGGAATCTTCCGGCAAGACAACGCGACATGTCACACGGCTAGAAACATTCGACAAAGGATGGAAGAGCACGACCAAGACTACCACGTGCTTCCCTGGCTCCCTAATTAGTCAGACTTGAACCCAACTGAGTATCTGGGGGACTCCCTCGCTGGTCTTGTTCGCTCTATGGATCTTCCCCCAGGTACCCAAATGTGGGATGCTCTGCAGTCAGCACGGCTCCAACAAAAACTACACCACAAAGTAGCCGAATATCTGGAATACAATGAGAACCGGAGGGCACGTCCAGCACGTCACCTCCTGTATGTCAGTAATCTGGAGCACACTTGTATCTATAAGGCTATGTTCAGACGCTTAACAAAAAACTGCAGAAAATACGGAGCTGTTTTCAAGGGAAATCAGCCTCTGATTTTCAGTTGTTTTTTGAGCCGGTTTTCTATTGAGTCCATGGAAAACAGCTCCAAAAACGGCTCAAGAAGTGATATGCACTTCTTTTTACGCGGACGTTTTTAAAAACGGCCACGTAAAAAACGCCCCGTGGGAAAGAAACGCTATTTTTCCCATCGAAATCAATGAGCAGATGTTTGTAGGCGTTTAGCCCCGCATTTTTAGCAGTTTTTCCGGGGCGTTTACGGCTTGAAAAACGGCTGAAAATAGCCCTAACAGGTCAGGCCTCTTACAACTAGATGGATCGGAGATGCAGGAAGGAGCACGTAGAACTCTACGCAGCTTGTTTTCATTATACAAATTGCTCTTAGGCCTCATTCACACGGCAGGGTTTCCCAGCCGGGTGCCGGCCGTTCATAAATCGGCCGGCACCCGGCTGCATTAGGAATAATAGACCCCTAATGGGGCTATTCACATGACCGATTTTTTGACGGCCGGAAAAACCAGCCGTCAAAAAATAGGACATGCTCTATCTTCGCCCGGGTACCCGGCCGCCCGGCTCCCATAGAAGTCTATGGGGCCGGGTAATACACGGCCATCACCGGGATGTGTCCCGAGTGATGGCCGGGTTTTCCGGAGCCTGCGCTCTATCTCCTCCTCCTCACAGCGCAGAGTGCATGTGAGGAGGAGGAGTTGATGCCATTCTGACAAATGGCATCGCTGTACACGGTGTGGCACCTTCGATGGCGCCGCTAGCAGCTGCAGCTGCGGCTGCTACTACTGCAGCGACGCCACTATAGCAGAGCAGGGAGGTATCTCCCCGCTCTGCTATGTGCTAGTCGCACTTTAGCTCCTTGAAGGAGCGGAATCCCCGTGTTTTCGGGGATTCCGCTCCTGGACAGAGCGCTTGATGTCTCTGTCCATATCTGGGCAGTGACATCAGGGGAAACTCCTGAAGCGGAATCCCCGAACACATGGGGATTCCCCTTCAGGAGTTGCCGCTGATGTCACTGTCCGGATCTGCCCGGCCCGGCACGGATGCAAAACTTAATGCAAACCGGCCGGGCAAAATGGCCGATTTTACCGGCCGACACCCGGGCTCGGGAACGACCCGGTCGTGTGAATCCCGCCTTATGGTTATTTTAGATTTAACCCCTTAACGACCAGGCCTATTTTGGCCTTAATGACTAAGTATTCTTTTTCATATGTCATGCCACCGATCCGGCACTGCAGCAACAGATGTGAACAGAGCCTTACCTCGAGAGGTTCGACGTGCTCATTAAACATGGACACCACTCAGTAATTGACACAACTTTTGTCTTTATTATATATGGCATTTATAATCACGGATACAGGATCGGTCTAACACACCAGAAGAAGGGCCACAAAAGCAACAGATACAGCACTTCCAGGGGCTTCTACTCAGCTTTCCACAGACCCTGAAAGGCATATATATTTGCATTGCTATGTGGACATAAGTCCCCCTCTGATCCCTCTTCTACTTCTCTGCCTGCGTTCCAGTCTTCACTGAGGTTTTAGAATTCTATTTGTGAAGTAGCGCGAGAAAAGTCATCAGCGTTAATGTTAATAAGCGTAATCATTGTAAATGAAATGTTCTTCAACTTTGTAACATACGTTATGTTTCAATTCCTCGCCGTTTCAAGATTCCTGCTTGCTGTCAGTGAATAGGAATATTCTTGACTACGTTCCAAGCCCAAAAAAACCGCACTTACAAAATATGTCTCAGAGCTGAGGGTCTGCTACAATTCTGGACAATCCTCTGAACTAAAGAGCTGGGACTGCAGGCCGCTGAACTGTATTAGTGACGGCAGAAATATAAAACTATCAGGACCGGAGAGAGATTTGTGCTGCTGGAATATTTATCGCACAGAGGGTTGTGTAGACTGGGTACAACTGTAGAAAATACTCAGCTGCGAGTAGTAGAAGGGCAAAAATGTTTCCATTCACTGATTGAAGGCAGAGATCTTGAAAATGATGAGGAAATGCAACAAAGTATATTAAAAAGTTGTTTGTTCTTTTATATTTAACCAGTTTATGGTCCTTAAAGTGATAACGCTCAATGCCTTTTATTGGGATTTTCGCAAAATCGCTGCGATTTGCGACAATGCTGGTGAAAACCGCAACGGGCCAATATATTGTAACCCCAATAATACAAAATAAATGCCATTTCTGAAAATATAAAACTGAACCCTACAAATAGGCTCAAAACGAGATCCTTCACATATAACTGAAAGGGCTTAAAGTGGAGCAGCCACTAACGCACACCGGAGGCAGCCATTTTTATGGACCATGATTCAATGCGGCAGGAACCTGTAACTCACACACAAGTCATCCCACTAGGAATTACCTGTAATGTCACCGGATCCTAAGCAAACCAATAGGACGCCTGCTTAATCAGCCCAAAGTGGCTGCCTCCCCTACGCCATGTTCCCTGGTGATTGGATATTAAACTTCTTGATAAACTTCTTCATATGATTTAAGGTCGTCTTCTGTTCCTTTTTCCCAAATGCATAGACCCAGGTAAAATAGACACAAGCTACAAGAGAGAGAGATGGGAACAGTTAAGATCTAGACAAGAATCTGTATAAAAGCAAAAACAGAAGGAACGCATAGTCACAGATGCAGCAGAGCTGGACTCCTAATTTAAAGAAAAACTCCCATTGTAATTATATATTCATGATCCCTTTAAGAACCTTATTATTTACCTGTTTAAGGGTGTTTTGTTTGTGCACCGTGATAATTTAAGGAGTTAAAATCATGCCGTAGGGTTACTTGCAGTCCTATGTAAAACTACAGAGCACACATTGCAATATCCCCATGAGATGTCAAAATGACAATCTCGGCTCTGCTACTCCAGTATTGCACCCGCTACAAAGCCCCCCAAAGAGTAATAAGAGGGGGATGAAAATAATGCGCTTTGTGGTTCTGTAGGGTGCCATGGTGTATCACATGATCCCTTTTAGCCAGAAGCTCTGAAAACGATCATGTGATGCAGCCTGACTTCTGCTTTATGAAGTCTATGTCATATGATCCTTTTCAGAGCTGCTGACTGGTTAAGAGGGCTCATGGGATACGCCATGTGACTTCACAGAACCAGGAAGTGCTTTCTTCTGTTTGCCATTTTGGAGGCTGTTTAGTGGATTTAATAAAATTGAATAATATTTGGGTATATTATTTCAATACTCCTGCCACAGTGAATCTCTCTTTAATAAAACAAAAAACAACAACATTTTGTGACGGGTGCCCTTTATGAAAACACGCCATGGGGTGACTTACCCGCTCCCTGCAACAGCCCAGCTACTAAAGCCTTTTTCTTGTAAAGTTCTGCACTCTCCTGACAGTCCTTCATGGCGTGAAGCTTTGTGAAGTGGTACGATGGCCACCAGCTCTTCCTGGGCTGCCAGGCCTCCAATACCCAAGCGTTATGATCACTGGCAAGAAAACAGAGATTTAACATTTGAACACTCATCGAAAGGGAGAGAGAAAGGGAGAGAGAAAGGGAGAGAGAAAGGGAGAGAGAGAAAGGGAGAGAAAGAGAAAGAGAGAGAAAGGGAGAGAAAGAGAAAGAGAGAGAAAGGGAGAGAAAGAGAGAGAGAGAAAGAGAGAGAGAGAGAAAGAGAGAGAGAGAAAGAGAGAGAGAGAAAGAGAGAGAGAGAAAGAAAGAGAGAGAAAGAAAGAGAGAGAAAGAAAGAGAGAGAAAGAAAGAGAGAGAAAGAAAGAGAGAGAAAGAAAGAGAGAGAAAGAAAGAGAGAGAAAGAAAGAGAGAAAGAAAGAGAGAAAGAAAGGAGAGAAAGAAAGGAGAGAAAGAGAGAGAGAGAAAGAGATAGGAAAGAAAAAGAAAGAAATCACTGGGTCCAAAGTCTGAATTCAAAATAAGGTCTCCCCATATTTACATCAATTTCCTCCCCCTTAGAATAACTATATGATAAAAGTTGTATGAAATTAGAAAAATGGCTCTTTATTTGTGTGTCCAGAAACAGCGCCACTCTTGTCCATGGCCGTGTCTGGTATTGCGACATTCACTTGCTGAGCTGTGATGCCAGACTAAGCCAGTGTACAGGAGTGGTACTGTTTTTTCTAATCTTATAAACCCTCTCACTGGTCTCCATTCTCTTCCTCACATCACGACACCAACTATGCGACATACTCTCCTGTCCTTAATCACATGGGTGCACAGGATACTGCTTTTCACAAGATAACACTTCTCCTAAAATACTCTGTGCTTTTGCAGAATTCTTCCTACAACTTTCACTTGTTGCATATGTTCATTCTCCTCCCCCATCACGATAGACTGCAGTCCTATTCTCACGGACATGATCACATGAGTAGACAGGTCACTGCATGGGACATGAACACTTGAGGCCGGGTTCCCCCACAGATTTCAGCTGATCACTGGGGTCCCAGTAACAGGAGACCCTGTGCTCAACTTGTCAGGGCACCTTTTTACCTAGAAGTTAACTATCCTGTGGATATTCAAGTGGATGGGTCACTGCCTCCTACAAAATCAAGAAACTCCTCCTCTGCTGCGGTCATCATACCGGAGATATAACTGGCTAATATAGTTTTCTCACCACAATAACTTACGGCCCTGCCCCAGTCAGCCCTGTTTTCATTAACATACATGAGAAGACAAGTCACTGCCTCCTAGAAGTTTAGCACACTCATCTCCTGAAACACTATGTGCTGCTGAAGGACTATTTGAGGCGCTCAACATTTTCCCCTTACACATGGGAATTAGCAGTGAAAGAACAGCAAGGGGTGAAACAAAAAACCACCAGGTCGGCAACCGTAAATATTTCTACATCAGAAAAAAAAACCAGCACAAAATGCCTTTAATTCCCGTTTTATTATTTTAAAAGGCCAATTATACACATTATAGAGAGGCTGTAAAAAGTAAACTGCTGTGATTTTCACAACAACAAAGGATTATGGGCCATGTGTGCCCCAAACCTTCAGAGATGAACTCATTGATCCTCATTTCATGCCTCCTGATTTATTGACAGTTTTTGGACTAAAGACAAAGAAAAAGTTTGTTTAAGAGCAAATGCACGTGACCTTGTAAAATAACGAACTAAATGCCATGAAACTCCTCTCCTCCTTTACATAAAGCTCCAACGTGGAGCAACGTTCAAGGATAGATTATGGAACTGCATACACTACAATTCCCTGTGTAAGGCCTCATTTACACGAACGTGATATACGTCCGTGCGACTCGCGTGCTTTTCACGCGGGTCGAACGGACCTATACAAGTCTATGGGGGCATGCAGACAGTCCGTGAGTTTTGCTCAGCGTGAGTGCGCTGAAAAAAAACACACGACATGTTCTAAAAGTCTGCGTTTTTCGCGCATCACGCACCCATTGAAGTCAATGGGTGCGTGAAAACCACGAAGGTCGCACGGAAGCACTTCCGTGCGAACTGCGTGATTCGCGTAAGAGCTGTCAAACTGAATGTAAACAGAAAAGCACCACGTGCTTTTCTGTTTACAAACATCCGAACGGAGTGTCTTAGAGATGAGCGAACCGAACTTCACCGGGTTCGGCCGAACTCGTTTTAACCGAACCCGGCAGGAGACAGTCACTGTCCAGGGTGCTGAAAGAGTTAAACTGGTTCAGCACCCTGGACAGTGACTTCCGATTCCAATATACGTGAACGTGTAAAAAAAAAAAAAAAAAAAGTTCGGACTTACCGATAACTCCCGGGTTCTTCCTTCAGACTGACCTCCCAGGATGACAATTCAGTCCAAGTGACAGCTCCAGCCAAGCACAGGCTGCAGCGGTCACATGGACTGCCGCGTCATCCAGGGAGGTGGGGCCAGATGTCAAGAGAGGCGCGTCACCAAGGACGCGTCACCAAGGCAACGGCCGGGAAGTTCTCGGTAAGTACGAACCTCTTTTTTTTTAAACAGGTTACTCGATATGGTGATCGGAATGCACTGTCGAGGGTGCTGAAAGAGTTACTGCCGATCAGTTAACTCTTTCAGCACCCTGGACAGTGACTGATGTCGACTAGCCTCATCTCTATGATGGCGGCTGCGCGAAAATCACGCAGCCGCGCATCATGCACGGATGACACACGGAGCTGTCAAGTGCATTTTGCGCACGTCAAACGCTGCGTTTTTTGGCGTGCGCAAAACGCACACGCTCGTGTAAATGAGGCCTTAGAGACAGATTTTGACCTTTTAGCCATGGAAGTGCTTCAGTCTTAAAGGGGTGCTCCACTTTGGACAATTGCTACTTGTTAGGGTATGTTCACACGGAGTGACCAGAAACAACTCGCGTTTTTCACGGCCGTTTTTGGAGCGGTTTTCAATGGGGTCAATGAAAAACGCCTCCAAAAACGTCTTAAGTGTCCTGCACTTCTTTTGACGAGCCGTAATTTTACGCGCCGTATTTTGACAGCGACGAGTAAAATAAAAGCTCGTGGGAACAGAACATCATAATTCCCATTGAAAGCAATGGGCAGATGTTTGTAGGCATATTAGGGGCGCTTTTTCAGGCGTAATTCGAGGCGTAAAACGCCCGAATTACGTCTAAAAACCACTGCGTGTGAACATACCCTTAGAAGGGTCCCTTGACAATAAGTTGACCACAAAGTATTTCCCTGCTGGGAACCCCAGCGATCAACAGTAATCGGTGGGGAAACTGGTCAGTAAGTGATCAATGTCCCTGCAGTGCCTCCACAGGAGAATTGAGGTATTACACAGTGCACATTCATATTAATGTGTTGTCTGTGAAATATTTATGACTAAAAACATCGGCACTCCATGGAATCTTCCAAAATATAAAAGGTTACTTTATCACTCCGAATTCTGAGTGCAAAAACATAATAATTTTGTATCAAAATGTATAGAACAAAAAAAAAACAAAAAAAAACGGACACAATCTGTGCCCAACGGAACCCATTGACTTTAATTGGTTTTGTCAGGCTTCTGCCATGGTGTCGGTCATCGTACTGGACAAAATATTGCAGCATGCTGCGCCATTTTATCCAACATTTTTGACTGGCCCTGTGACGGAGGCCCCTGATGGAGCCGCCAGCGAAAATGTGAACGAAGCCTTACGTGTTATGAGGATTTTGAGTCATATCATCAACAAAGAAGACTGTGCAACTAGACTTCCGGTCCCCCGGCAGCGCTATAAAAATCTCAGAATCAGCGCGACCGTGGATCGGAATGTATATTAGCGCATGTACTCACATACTGCAGCTCCTTTTAACCCCTTCCCGCTTTGGCCACTTTTGACCTTCCTAACAGCCCAATTTTTCAAATCTGACATGTTTCACTATATGTGGTAATAATTTCAGAATGCTTTTACCTATCCAAGCGACTCTGAGGCAGTTTTCTCGTGACATGTTGTACTTTGTATCGGGCAAATTTGCCATTATCACATTCAGTATTTAATTGTGAAAATCACAAAAATTGCAAAAAAATTGCAAAAATTAGCATTTTTCAAAATTTTCACGTATCTCTGGCTAACACGGTACTACACAATTTTTCACGTATCTGTTTGTAAGACAGACATACCACACATAATAGTCGCTAATTAACATCCCCCACACGTCTACTTTAGTTTGGCATCATTTTTTTTAACATTCTTTTATTTTTCTAGGACGTCACGAGACTTAGAACTTTAGCAGCAATTTCTCACATTGTCAAGAAAATTTCAAAATGCTATTTTTACATGGGCAGTTCAGTTGCGAAGTGGCTTTGAGGGACTTATATATTAGAAACCCCCAATAAATCAGCCCATTTTAAATACCTCACCCCTCAAAGTATTCAAAACAGCATTTAGAAAGTTTCTTAACCCTTTAGATGTTTCACAGGAATTAAAGGAAAGTAGAGGTGAAATTTACAAATGTCATTTTTTTTGCCAGAAATTCATTTTTAATAAAAAAAAAAATTGTAACAAAAGATTTTACCAGAGAAACACAACTCAATATTTATTGCCCAGAAATATCCCACGTGGCCCGTGTGTGGTAATGGACTGAAGCACTGGCATCAGAAGCACCTAGTGGATTTTGGGGCCTCCTTTTTATTAGGATATATTTTAGGCACCATGTCGGGTTTGAAGAGGTCTTGTGGGGCCAAAACAGTGGAAATCCCGCAAAAGTGACACGGTTTTGGAAACTACACACCTCAAGGAAATCATCTATGGGTATAGTGAGCATTTTGACCGCACAGGTTTTTTGCAGAAATTATTGGAAGTAGGCCGTAGGTTTAGCAAATTTTTACTCTTATTTCCACAAGGACTAAAAGGAGAAAAAGCATCGCAACATTTGTAAAGCAATTTCTCCCGAGTAAAACAATACCCCACATGTGATCATAAACGGATGTTTGGACACAAGGCAGGGCTTAGAAGAGAAGGAGCACCATTTGGCTTTTGGAGCTCAAATTTAGCAGGAATGGCTTGAAGAGGCCATTTGCAAAGCCCCTGAGGGGTGGAAACCCCTCCACAAGTGGCCCCATTTTGGAAACTACGCCCATTGAGGAATTCATCTAGGGGTGTAGTGAGCATTTTGACCCCACAGGTGTGAAGACGACGTAGATTTAGTTCAAAATTTTCTCAACAAATAAAGGAAAAAAAGAACCCCAACATTTCTAAAGCAACTTCTCTGGAGTACAGCAATACCCCATATGTGGTCATAAACTGCTGTTTAGGCACACAGTAGGGCTCAGAAGGGAAGGAGCGCCATTTGGAGTGCAGATTTCACTGGATTGGTTTCTGGTCGCTATGTCACATTTGCAAAGCCCCTGTGGGGGCAAAACAGTAGAAACCCCCAGAAGTGACGCCATTTTGGAAGCTACACCCCTCAAGGTATTCACTTAGGGGTATAGTGAGCATGTTAACCACGCAGGTGTTTTGTAGAAATTAGTGTGCACTCGATGTTAGAGTGAAAATGAGTGATATGCCAATATGTGGTGCCCAGCTTGTGCCACCTTAAGACCACTAATTATTATGCGATGTTTCCCTGTTTTAGAAACACCCTACATGTGGCCGTAATCTTTTGCCTGGACATTCGGCCAGGCTCAGGAGAGAAAGATTACCATGCGAAATTGAGGCCTAATTTGGCGATTTACAAAAGTATTGGTTCACAATTGCAGAGGCTCTGATGTGAAATAATAAACGAAACCCCTGAGAAGTGACCCCATTTTAGAAACTACACCCCTCAAGGCATTTATGAAGGGGTGTAGTGCGCAATTTCACCCCACAGGTCTTTTCCATAAAATTATTGCGCTACGGAGGGTGCAAAGTAAAAATTTACATTTTTCCCTAGATATGCCGTTTCAGTGGCAAATATGTCGTGCCCATTTTGTGCCACTGGGGGGAGACACTGCAAAAGTTGTTAAAAGGGTTCTCCCGGATATGGCGATGCCATATATGTGCAAGTAAACAGCTGTTTGGGCACACTGTAGGGCTCAGAAGGGAGGGAGCGCCTTTTGGCGCGTTTTGCTTGGAGTTTTACTGGTATTTCAGTTTATAATGTGGGGGTACATGTAAGCTGGGCAGAGTACATCAGGGGCATAGTCTGGTGGTATAATAATGGGGTAAAAGCGCAACAAATATCTATGGCTCCAATCGTCCAACAGAGGCCAAAAGAGTGTCCGCTAGGCCTCCGTCGGGCTGGTATAACTTTTTTATTTTGGAGGATGAAATAATGTAATAGACTACGCTATTCCCCACCGAGGAATCCCGTAAAAAAAAATATATACCGCGCGATATGCCTTGGGAAGCCCCTGATGTCACTGTCCATATATGAATAGGGATGTCAGGGGCTCTCGACTATGGAGTCCCCGGCCAGAGCATCGGTAGCACTGGATAATGTCGTCAGGGGTTCACCAACTCCAGAGTCCCCAGCCAGAGGGCTTCCGATGCTCTGGCTGGGCACTCCGTAGTTTAAAAGCCCTGACATCACTGTCCATATATGGACAGTGACGTCAATTGCTTCCGTCTCAGTGCTTTAAAGCTTCGCTGTGCCCGGGGAGTTCGGGTGACGTATCCTACTGTATGCGTCACTACCTTCTGTCAGAGGTATATGTCAGGACGACTCCTGACTTATACCTCCGACGGAAGCAAAATAACATGATGTAAAGCAGGCCTAAAAGTATATTAAGAAATTAATTAGCGCAATATTTAAACTCATCAAAAAATAAATAAAAAAATTATATATATTATATATATATATATATATATATATATATATATATATATATATATATATATATATATATACAGATTTACTCTAGGAAGGGATTATCACATTACAAATGATTAGTTTACCCCTCAAAAATGTGTATGCCAATGTGAACTTCGTCAACCAAATAAAAATAGTAGTCATGCCAACCATGTATGTCGATACCAAGCACTTTGTTTTTTTATGAGAGATTTTTTTGGGCTGGATCCTCCCTGGAAATGACCTGTTACACTTGGCTCCTATTCCTGAGGTATTTTAACCAGATATTTGAGAAGAAAGTCATTATACCAGGAGTTAACAATTCACAGTTCATATTCCCTGTGGTCGAAAGAGAGAGTATGACTGCAGAATCAGACTGTACAGGGGGTGTTTATAGTATGTAACCATGGAGACACAATTCTGCATAGGAGCTGAATACACAAAACGGTAGAAGATTTTTTTATTCAAGACTATTTATTAAGTTGAATATTTTTTTAATGGTTTTACTTTGCATTGCAGAAAAAAAAATTGTTGCAGAGGTGGCCCTTCCCTTTCTAGGGGTTAACTTACAAAGACAACCCCTGTTCATATGGCCAATTAGGGCAAATAGATGTCAGAGCGGGGTCCCCAACTTGGGGAAAGAAGCAAGAACGGGGAGCCGTTTTGTAAATTCTCGCAGAATCGAGCTGTCCATGTATTGCATGGACGGCCACCCAACAGAATAATCGCCATGTAATACTACATTGCCCATGCAGCAGCCAGGGGGTGAGGGGTCCTGGTAGACAGACCCGCAGCCATCATCTGATCACCGTGCAATATGTAGTCTCTGATGACAATCCCTTTAATTCACAATTTTCTTACAATCATATAAGGCCCCATGCACACGACCGTAAAAAACGGAGCCATTCACTTTCATTGAACACCGACACCTTTCCGTAGCACTACGGAAGGGTGTCCGTGACGTGGAAATGAACCGGGAATTATGGAACATGTCCGTTCTTTCGCATTTTGCGGGCCGTGCTCCCATACTTTGTATGGGAGCACGGCTCGAAAATGCGGCTGTCAGTCAGCGGCCGCCCGTGCCCGCAATCGCGGGCCGTGATTGCGGGCACGGTCGTGTGCATGGGGCCTAACTTGTGATATTTAGAATTTCTGGGATGGTCGGATTGGTGGAGTGTTTTGGTTTCTTGCTAACATACTGCACCCTGCTAGTCACAGTCCGAGGTTTTCTAATACCCATAATATCTGATACTGCTGTACCACTATCTGAACATAGCGAGAGGGCTCAATAACCACATTTTCCTTAGTGTCTCTATTGCTCTGTAAAGTTCAGGAATAAATGTGGAAATAAAAGGTAATAAAAAAAACGCCACAAAGACGCCATGAGCGACTCCAGCCTCGCAACTCTGATAATTATCACTTACTGGCGAACAGTATTCTTCAATTGCTTTCCCAAGTAACTCCAAGCTGTTACATCCTTCTTCCAACCGGAAAAATCCAAGAGGTTGAACAGGACGTGCAGTGCAAGTTTCTTATCTTCTACAGAATCTGTCAATACATCAAAAGTAGAAGTCATAATCTGACCGGAGCAGCTCTCAGTCTTATCAGATTTAGGACCTAGTTTTCACTTTATTCACCAAATGTAGAACCGTGTGATGTAGTATAGAGGAGCTGTCAGCTCTCCTGTGTGGTGTAGTATAGAGGAGCTGTCAGTTCTCCTGTGTGATGTAGTATAGAGGATCTGTCAGCTCTCCTGTGTGGTGTAGTATAGAGGATCTGTCAGTTCTCCTGTGTGGTGCAGTATAGAGGATCGGTCAGTTCTCCTGTGTGGTGTAGTATAGAGGAGCTGTCAGCGCTCCTGTGTGGTGTAGTATAGAGGAGCTGTCAGCTCTCCTGTGTGGTGTAGTATAGAGGAGCTGTCAGCTCTCCTATGTGGTGTAGTATAGAGGAGCTGTCAGCTCTCCTGTGTGGTGCAGTATAGAGGATCTGTCAGCTCTCCTGTGTGGTGTAGTATAGAGGAGCTGTCGGCTCCCCTGTGTGGTGTAGTATAGAGGATCCGTCAGCTCTCCTGTGTGGTGTAGTATAGAGGAGCCGTCAGCTCTCCTGTGTGGTGTAGTATAGAGGAGCCGTCAGCTCTCCTGTGTGGTGTAGTATAGAGGAGCCGTCAGCTCTCCTGTGTGGTGTAGTATAGAGGAGCCGTCAGCTCTCCTGTGTGGTGTAGTATAGAGGAGCCGTCAGCTCTCCTGTGTGGTGTAGTATAGAGGAGCCGTCAGCTCTCCTGTGTGGTGTAGTATAGAGGAGCCGTCAGCTCTCCTGTGTGGTGTAGTATAGAGGATCTGTCGGCTCTCCTGTGTAGTGTAGTATAGAGGATCTGTCAGCTCTCCTGTGTAGTGTAGTATAGAGGATCTGTCAGTTCTCCTGTGTGGTGTAGTATAGAGGATCTGTCAGTTCTCCTGTGTGGTGTAGTATAGAGGAGCCGTCAGCTCTCCTGTGTGGTGTAGTATAGAGGAGCTGTCAGCTCTCCTTTGTGGTGTAGTATAGAGGAGCTGTCAGCTCTCCTGTGTGGTGTTGTATAGAGGATCTGTCATCTCTCCTGTGTGATGTAGTATAGAGCAGGGGTCACAAACTCGGCCGGGTAAGTGGGCCGCATATAGAAAAAATGGGAAGTTGACGGGCCGCATTACTTTCAAATTTGATACAATACAAAATTATTGTTAATCAATTAGTTATTTGAACTACTATAACACTATATTACTATAATATTACCACTAGGTTTAAAATTTGAGATATTTCTCCACGTGCTTATTTCAACAATCCAGCTTTCCAGTTTAAGTGTTGCTAAATGCAGTCCGGCGGCTCAGTTAGCAGACATGTCAAGATTGGGCAGCCCCTTTTTAGATAGTGCCGCAGTGCCCTCTGTGGATGCTGCCGCAGTGCCCTCTGTGGATAATACAACACACCCCTAGATAAGGCCACAGTGCCCTCTGTAGATAAGGCCACAGTGCCCTCTGTAGATAAGGCCACAGTGCCCTCTGTAGATAAGGCCACAGTGCCCTCTGTAGATAAGGCCACAGTGCCCTCTGTAGATAAGGCCACAGTGCCCTCTGTAGATAAGGCCACAGTGCCCTCTGTAGATAAGGCCACAGTGCCCTCTGTAGATAAGGCCACAGTGCCCTCTGTAGATAAGGCCACAGTGCCCTCTGTAGATAAGGCCACAGTGCCCTCTGTAGATAAGGCCACAGTGCCCTCTGTAGATAAGGCCACAGTGCCCTCTGTAGATAAGGCCACAGTGCCCTCTGTAGATAAGGCCACAGTGCCCTCTGTAGATAAGGCCACAGTGCCCTCTGTAGATAAGGCCACAGTGCCCTCTGTAGATAAGGCCACAGTGCCCTCTGTAGATAAGGCCACAGTGCGCTCTGTAGATAAGGCCACAGTGCGCTCTGTAGATAAGGCCACAGTGCCCTCTGTAGATAAGGCCACAGTGCCCTCTGTAGATAAGGCCACAGTGCCCTCTGTAGATAAGGCCACAGTGCCCTCTGTAGATAAGGCCACAGTGCCCTCTGTAGATAAGGCCACAGTGCCCTCTGTAGATAAGGCCACAGTGCCCTCTGTAGATAAGGCCACAGTGCCCTCTGTAGATAAGGCCACAGTGCCCTCTGTAGATAAGGCCACAGTGCCCTCTGTAGATAAGGCCACAGTGCCCTCTGTAGATAAGGCCACAGTGCCCTCTGTAGATAAGGCCACAGTGCCCTCTGTAGATAAGGCTGCCCCAGTGCCCTCTGTAGAGGCTGCCCCAGTGCCCTCTGTAGAGGCTGCCCCAGTGCCCTCTGTAGAGGCTGCCCCAGTGCCCTCTGTAGAGGCTGCCCCAGTGCCCTCTGTAGAGGCTGCCCCAGTGCCCTCTGTAGAGGCTGCCCCAGTGCCCTCTGTAGAGGCTGCCCCAGTGCCCTCTGTAGAGGCTGCCCCAGTGCCCTCTGTAGAGGCTGCCCCAGTGCCCTCTGTAGAGGCTGCCCCAGTGCCCTCTGTAGAGGCTGCCCCAGTGCCCTCTGTAGAGGCTGCCCCAGTGCCCTCTGTAGAGGCTGCCCCAGTGCTGTCAGGGGCTTGCCCAGAGCTGGAGTCCCAGGCAGAGCGCTAGTAGGCTCTTCCTGGGACTCCAGCTGTGCTCCTGACATCACTGGGACTCCTGCTCTGGGGAAGCCCCTGACATCATTGTCGATGTATGGACAGCATGTCAGAGGCTTCCCCAGAGTCCCGGAGCAGAGCCGATAATAGCGCTCTGCCCGGGACTCCGCTCTGGGGAAGACCCTGACACACTGTCCATATATGGGCAGCGATGTCAGGGGATTCCACAGAGTCCCGGAGCAGAGCCGACACCAGCGCTCTGCTCGGGACTCCGGCTCTGGGGAAGCCCCAGACATCTCTGTTCATATATGGGCAGCGATGTCAGGGAATTCCACAGAGTCCCGGAGCAGAGCCGACACCAGCGCTCTGCTCGGGACTCCGGCTCTGGGGAAGCCCCAGACATCGCTGTTCATATATGGGCAGCGAGGTCAGGGAATTCCACAGAGTCCCGGAGCAGAGCCGACACCAGCGCTCTGCTCGGGACTCCGGCTCTGGGGAAGCCCCAGACATCGCTGTTCATATATGGGCAGCGAGGTCAGAGAATTCCACAGAGTCCCGGAGCAGAGCCGACACCAGCGCTCTGCTCGGGACTCCGGCTCTGGGGAAGCCCCAGACATCGCTGTTCATATGTGGACAGCGATGTCAGGGAATTCCAGAGTCTCGGAGCAGAGCCGATACTAGCGGCTCTGTGTCCCGCAGGCCGCAGATGACAGCCCCAGGGGCCACATGCGGCCCGCGGGCCACGTGCTTGAGACCCCTGGTATAGAGGATCTGTCAGCTCTCCTGTATGGTGTAGTATAGAGGAGCTGTCAGTTCTCCTGTGTGGTGTAGTATAGAGGATCCGTCAGCTCTCCTGTGTGGTGTAGTATAGAGGATCTGTCAGCTCTCCTGTGTGGTGTAGTATAGAGGATCTGTCAGCTCTCCTGTGTGGTGTAGTATAGAGGATCTGTCAGTTTTCCTGTGTGGTGTAGTATAGAGGAGCTGTCAGTTCTCCTGTGTGGTGTAGTATAGAGGATCTGTCAGTTTTCCTGTGTGGTGTAGTATAGAGGAGCTGTCAGCTCTCCTGTGTGGTGTAGTATAGAGGAGCTGTCAGCTCTCCTGTGTGGTGTAGTATAGAGGAGCTGTCAGCTCTCCTGTGTGGTGTAGTATAGAGGAGCTGTCAGCTCTCCTGTGTGGTGTAGTATAGAGGATCTGTCAGCTCTCCTGTGTGGTGTAGTATAGAGGAGCTGTCAGCTCTCCTTTGTGGTGTAGTATAGAGGATCTGTCAGTTCTCCTGTGTGGTGTAGTATAGAGGATCTGTCAGTTCTCCTGTGTGGTGTAGTATAGAGGAGCTGTCAGCTCTCCTATGTGGTGTAGTATAGAGGAGCTGTCAGCTCTCCTATGTGGTGTAGTATAGAGGAGCTGTCAGCTCTCCTATGTGGTGTAGTATAGAGGAGCTGTCAGCTCTCCTGTGTGGTGTAGTATAGAGGAGCTGTCAGTTCTCCTGTGTGGTGTAGTATAGAGGAGCTGTCAGCTCTCCTATGTGATGTAGTATAGAGGAGCTGTCAGTTCTCCTGTGTGGTGTAGTATAGAGGAGCTGTCAGCTCTCCTTTGTGGTGTAGTATAGAGGAGCGGTCAGCTCTCCTGTGTGGTGTTGTATAGAGGATCTGTCATCTCTCCTGTGTGATGTAGTATAGAGCAGGGGTCACAAACTCGGCCGGGTAAGTGGGCCGCATATAGAAAAAATGGGAAGTTGACGGGCCGCATTACTTTCAAATTTGATACAATACAAAATTATTGTTAATCAATTAGTTATTTGAACTACTATAACACTATATTACTATAATATTACCACTAGGTTTAAAATTTGAGATATTTCTCCACGTGCTTATTTCAACAATCCAGCTTTCCAGTTTAAGTGTTGCTAAATGCAGTCCGGCGGCTCAGTTAGCAGACATGTCAAGATTGGGCAGCCCCTTTTTAGATAGTGCCGCAGTGCCCTCTGTGGATGCTGCCGCAGTGCCCTCTGTGGATAATACAACACACCCCTAGATAAAGCCACAGTGCCCTCTGTAGATAAGGCCACAGTGCCCTCTGTAGATAAGGCCACAGTGCCCTCTGTAGATAAGGCCACAGTGCCCTCTGTAGATAAGGCCACAGTGCCCTCTGTAGATAAGGCCACAGTGCCCTCTGTAGATAAGGCCACAGTGCCCTCTGTAGATAAGGCCACAGTGCCCTCTGTAGATAAGGCCACAGTGCCCTCTGTAGATAAGGCCACAGTGCCCTCTGTAGATAAGGCCACAGTGCCCTCTGTAGATAAGGCCACAGTGCCCTCTGTAGATAAGGCCACAGTGCCCTCTGTAGAGGCTGCCCCAGTGCCCTCTGTAGAGGCTGCCCCAGTGCCCTCTGTAGAGGCTGCCCCAGTGCCCTCTGTAGAGGCTGCCCCAGTGCCCTCTGTAGAGGCTGCCCCAGTGCCCTCTGTAGAGGCTGCCCCAGTGCCCTCTGTAGAGGCTGCCCCAGTGCCCTCTGTAGAGGCTGCCCCAGTGCCCTCTGTAGAGGCTGCCCCAGTGCCCTCTGTAGAGGCTGCCCCAGTGCCCTCTGTAGAGGCTGCCCCAGTGCTGTCAGGGGCTTGCCCAGAGCTGGAGTCCCAGGCAGAGCGCTAGTAGGCTCTTCCTGGGACTCCAGCTGTGCTCCTGACATCACTGGGACTCCTGCTCTGGGGAAGCCCCTGACATCATTGTCGATGTATGGACAGCATGTCAGAGGCTTCCCCAGAGTCCCGGAGCAGAGCCGATAATAGCGCTCTGCCCGGGACTCCGCTCTGGGGAAGACCCTGACACACTGTCCATATATGGGCAGCGATGTCAGGGGATTCCACAGAGTCCCGGAGCAGAGCCGACACCAGCGCTCTGCTCGGGACTCCGGCTCTGGGGAAGCCCCAGACATCTCTGTTCATATATGGGCAGCGATGTCAGGGAATTCCACAGAGTCCCGGAGCAGAGCCGACACCAGCGCTCTGCTCGGGACTCCGGCTCTGGGGAAGCCCCAGACATCGCTGTTCATATATGGGCAGCAAGGTCAGGGAATTCCACAGAGTCCCGGAGCAGAGCCGACACCAGCGCTCTGCTCGGGACTCCGGCTCTGGGGAAGCCCCAGACATCGCTGTTCATATATGGGCAGCGAGGTCAGAGAATTCCACAGAGTCCCGGAGCAGAGCCGACACCAGCGCTCTGCTCGGGACTCCGGCTCTGGGGAAGCCCCAGACATCGCTGTTCATATGTGGACAGCGATGTCAGGGAATTCCAGAGTCTCGGAGCAGAGCCGATACTAGCGGCTCTGTGTCCCGCAGGCCGCAGATGACAGCCCCAGGGGCCACATGCGGCCCGCGGGCCACTTGCTTGAGACCCCTGGTATAGAGGATCTGTCAGCTCTCCTGTATGGTGTAGTATAGAGGAGCTGTCAGTTCTCCTGTGTGGTGTAGTATAGAGGAGCTGTCAGTTCTCCTGTGTGGTGTAGTATAGAGGAGCTGTCAGTTCTCCTGTGTGGTGTAGTATAGAGGATCTGTCAGCTCTCCTGTGTGGTGTAGTATAGAGGATCTGTCAGCTCTCCTGTGTGGTGTAGTATAGAGGATCTGTCAGCTCTCCTGTGTGGTGTAGTATAGAGGATCTGTCAGCTCTCCTTGTGGTGTAGAATAGAGGATATGTCAGCTCTCCTGTGTGGTGTAGTATAGAGGATCTGTCAGTTTTCCTGTGTGGTGTAGTATAGAGGAGCTGTCAGTTCTCCTGTGTGGTGTAGTATAGAGGATCTGTCAGTTTTCCTGTGTGGTGTAGTATAGAGGAGCTGTCAGCTCTGCTGTGTGGTGTAGTATAGAGGAGCGGTCGGCTCTCCTGTGTGGTGTAGTAAAGAGGATCTGTCAGCTCTCCTGTGTGGTGTAGTATAGAGGATCTGTCAGCTCTCCTGTGTGGTGTAGTATAGAGGAGCTGTCAGCTCTCCTGTGTGGTGTAGTATAGAGGATCTGTCAGCTCTCCTGTGTGGTGTAGTATAGAGGAGCTGTCAGTTCTCCTGTGTGGTGTAGTATAGAGGAGCTGTCAGCTCTCCTGTGTGGTGTAGTATAGAGGATCTGTCAGCTCTCCTGTGTGGTGTAGTATAGAGGATCGGTCAGTTCTCCTGTGTGGTGTAGTATAGAGGATCTGTCAGTTCTCCTGTGTGGTGTAGTATAGAGGATCTGTCAGCTCTCCTGTGTGGTGTAGTATAGAGGATCGGTCAGTTCTCCTGTGTGGTGTAGTATAGAGGATCTGTCAGTTCTCCTGTGTGGTGTAGTATAGAGGATCTGTCAGTGCTCCTGTGTGGTGTAGTATAGAGGAGCTGTCAGCTCTCCTGTGAGGTGTAGTATAGAGGATTGGTCAGTTCTCCTGTGTGGTGTAGTATAGAGGAGGGGTCAGCTCTCCTGTGTGGTGTAGTATAGAGGATCGGTCAGTTCTCCTTTGTGGTGTAGTATAGAGGAGCTGTCAGCTCTCCTGTGTGGTGTAGTATAGAGGAGCTGTCGGCTCTGCTGTGTGGTGTAGTATAGAGGATCGGTCAGTTCTCCTTTGTGGTGTAGTATAGAGGAGCTGTCAGCTCTCCTGTGAGGTGTAGTATAGAGGATTGGTCAGTTCTCCTGTGTGGTGTAGTATAGAGGAGGGGTCAGCTCTCCTGTGTGGTGTAGTATAGAGGATCGGTCAGTTCTCCTTTGTGGTGTAGTATAGAGGAGCTGTCAGCTCTCCTGTGTGGTGTAGTATAGAGGAGCTGTCGGCTCTGCTGTGTGGTGTAGTATAGAGGATCGGTCAGTTCTCCTTTGTGGTGTAGTATAGAGGAGCTGTCAGCTCTCCTGTGTGGTGTAGTATAGAGGAGCTGTCAGTTCTCCTGTGTGGTGTAGTATAGAGGAGCTGTCAGCTCTCCTGTGTGGTGTAGTATAGAGGAGCTGTCAGCTCTCCTGTGTGGTGTAGTATAGAGGAGCTGTCAGTTCTCCTGTGTGGTGTAGTATAGAGGAGCTGTCAGCTCCCCTGTGTTCTCTAGCGCGATCCTGCACGTTACTCTTAAGTGTCGGCTGTAATATACAGCCGGCACCGTATGAAGCGGGTTTACTCCGTGAGCCCGTTCCATACTTCCGCTACCCGACTTTGGCTATTTAACTTTTTTTTATTTTTACAGTGTACGGTCATATCTATATGCATGTTGACAGGCATTTGTTCGGGTAAACCTAAGGTTTGCCATAACAGCCACTAACACAAGACAGCCCTAGGGCACTTTATTAGAGGCAGCACCGTCACTACTGAACCGACAGATTCGGCAATCACCATGCTGGGCTGACGGTGACATGACAAGGGGAGCACCCTTCCTTTGTCAGGACCGCAATCTACATGGATTTGTGGTGCTTTAGGGGTTAAACAGTTCAACAAGCCTGGCTGATAATACAGGAGGGCAGCTGTCAATCATAGATACTCTCCCACGGACGTACATGTTTGTCACAATGTGGGAAGGGATTAGCACTCTCCTGAAGAATCTTCTGGTCACAAAAAGGCTCAAAAACAATACAAAATGTTTTTATTTTCAGGCTATTCATGTTATTATTTTTTTACATTGAACATGCACTGTAAGGATGGAGCCCCTGGAGACATCGCAGGGATAGACCAGTGAGCTATTTGACCATCGTCATCTCCCGGCAGCGGCAGAACGTTATCTCCCTCCACCACTAATCTCTTTCAATTAGTGCAAAGCATGGGAATTTCAAGCGTTGTCAGAGCCCTGTACCCAAAATTCTGCTTACAAATGATATTCCATTGGAAATAAAATATTCCTCAGGCAGCTGGTGTTTTCTGGTTCAAAAAGATGTAACAGCAACAAGAGATCAGACGAGTCCACAAAGAGAAGCAGATTTTTTTTGCAGACGTTGGGTAAATCCTCAAAAATCGAGTCTGGTCACAGTCTGCCACCTTGTGGCAGGATATAGCGCTACAGCCTTGAGGCATAAGTAAATCATAGGGGTTTTCCAGCCCGTAAAAATCTATGGCCTATCCTCAGGACAGGCCACCAATAGCTGATGGGTCGGGATCAGACTCCCGGGACCCCCACCGATCACCTGTTTCGAAGAGGGTGAAGCGCTCGTACGAGCGCCGTTTCCCCTTCATTTGTACTAGCTCAACGTGAATCGTCGACACGGGGGAAGCGGAGATTCACAGGTATTGCCGCATTTTATCCTATTAAAGTGAATGGGAGAAGAAGGCTGCAATACCTGTGAATCGCCGCTACATCCGTGTTGACTATTCACATTGAGCAAGTAGAAATTAAGGGGAAACGGCGCTCGTACAAGCGCTGCACCCCTTTCAAAACAGCTGATCGGCGGCGGGTCCCAGGAGTCGGACCCCGACCCATCAGCTATTGATGGCCTGTCCTGACGATAGGCCATCAGTTTTTACTGGCTGGAAAACCCCTTTAAAAAGCTAAAAGAATAAAACAGTTTTTTTCCCCCCTCACCAACAAACTATATTCTAAACTATTCTTTTTTTCTGACCGGTCCGTATTTTCTAATTTTAGGGTTTTCTGTACAGAACTACGGGGGCGGCCATCTTGCCTGAGCTGTAATAATAATAATAATAATAATAATAAGAATAAAATTGGATACTTACCAGAATTATCAAGGAGTTTGCTAAATATCAGCATGAGTTTGTGGGATGGAGTCACGTCATGCAAAACCTGAAAACAAATAAAAAATAAATAAATAAAAATCTTATATGAACAGTGAGGCTTGTTTAACCCTTTCGCTGCTGCTACAATTTCAACACTCATGACATACACAAAGAAAAGATAAATGATATTTTAAAAAAAACAACCATATTACATTCCCATACCCACATATTTTATGAACGGAGACACTTCACACGTTGTTAAAACGCTACCCGACACATTAAATTCATGGGCGCCTTCATGCGACATTGCATCAAAGCGTTACACGGTGTAAAAAACACAGAGAAATTCCGGTTTGTGGCTAATAGTTTGCCCCCAGCAGAGTCTGAGACGCACAAGACCTCCTAGATATAAAAGTATACGATGTGCGGAGTTCATACAGGTCACTAATCTCTAGATCTAAGCTCCTATATTGCTCCGATTCATTTTGGTGCTGGTGAAAATCACTGATCACTTCTCAGGGATACATAAAGTTTTTGCGCAGGAATTTCAGCGCCAAACTACAGAGATCTAGAGAGTGTAGCGCTGTAGCCTAATCCGAAATGGTAAAGCGCCGGGGAATATGCAGGTGATACATGTAGCATAATAATATCACTCACTCGGAGCACTTTTATAAGCTTCTCATCCGACGCCTGGTTCCGCTTCATGAACTCGTACAGGTACACGTGGGCATTAGGATTGGCCGGGTTCCTCACATTAGAAGCGTATGCTGTCAAGACCTTTTCCGCCTCCTGTTTCTCTCCAGAGAATTCAAGAAGCTGAAACAAGAAAAAAAAAAAAAAATGCAATTGTATGAAAATAAAGCTTAAAGGGGTTTTCCAGGTTTTTGATATTGATGATCTATCCTTAGGACAGTCTATCAATATCAGATTAGTGGGTGACCGACTCCCAGCACCTCCACTGATCAGCCGATCGAAGGAGCCGTGATCGCTGCATCGTCTTCATTGTTTATCAGGCACAGCGCCGTACATTCGGTAGTGGCTGTGCCTGGTATTGCAGCTCAGTCCCATTCACTTGAAAGGGACTGAACAGCAGTGGGCTGCAGTACCAGGCACAGCCACTACCGGATGTCTGGAGTGGTGTCTAGTAAACAATGCAGGGGGACACAGTGCTTGCTAGAGAACTGTGGCCCCCTTAAAGAGGATTTGTCACTAGTTTAGTAATGCCCGAACTCCTCGCTAATCTAATAGGCGCCGTCACACTGATAATAATAGTGAAAATTGTGTCCCAAAAAGTTTATTATTTAAAAAGTTGTGAGCTTTTTCTAAATATGCAGATGTCACCTGCCACGTTTGAACCCCTTCAGACATAAATTACAAGATTTCTCATATAACATAAGGGCCAGTTCACACAGAGTTTTTGAGCGCTGATTGAGGCGGAAATCACGTGTCCCTTCTTGCCGCGGTCTCTACCTCTAAAATTAATGCAAGGTATAAAAAACCAGTGGCCCTTGTTTGAGCGTTTTTCACTGTTATTTTTGCCTGCAGTCCTTGTATTAGCTTCAATGGCCGCGGGCATAAAACGGCACGAAGAAAACGCGGAACAATACATGCAGGTAGTTTAAGATCTGCCTCAAAATTCCTGAAAGAACTGAATAAATCAGTTTACAGTTAGCTCCCTCTAGAGGTGGCTGCAGGCAGACAGAAATGTGTAATTTAAAAGGATCTCTCATCTCGGACATTTATGGTTATATCCACAGGATATGCCATACATGTCCGATAGATGCGTGTCCCAGTTGTGGGACCCGCACCTAGCTCTAGAATGGGGACCACCTGACTACCGTACAACCTTGTCCCGCTGTTGCTGCTCTTGGGCCACTAAGTAACACGATCGCCCGGAGTACGGAAACAGCTGAGCTACGGGAGTTACGAAAACTGCGTAAAACATCGCTCAGCTGTTTCCATACTCCAGGCCACCTTGTATCTCAATAGCTGGACATCAGCGACCGCGGGAATAAGTAGGACCAGGGTCAAGAGACATATTCTAGAGATAGGTGTGGGTCCTGGAGGTAGGACCGCATCTATTGGACACATATGGCACAGCCTGTGGGTAGAACATAAATGTTGCAGATGAAAATACCACTGTGTCTATGGCTGTGTAACGAGAACATTAACAGAGAAGACCAATGTAATAACCCGTACTCTGTACTGACGTTCTGTGCTCTGACCCACAACTATGATTTTTACTGAAGGGGGATGGGGGATGGGGGGGGGTAATAAACACAATAATTATAGCTTACATCCACATAACTGAGAACGAAGGGATCCCACACTCCAGGGGACTTAATGATCTCATGAAACGTGACGGTGGCTTGTCTGTAGTAACTGTCCATAGACTGAAAAGCAGAAGTCTGACACGAATAATCCAGCTCTGGGGGAAAATACATTTATATAAATGTTTCATCATAGAACGAGACTGGCAGATGTACAAAAAAAAATAATAAGAAATACACACACATTATATGTATATATCTCACATTATGCATTGAGTTACCATTTTGAGTTATTGTGGATCCGATATCCACCCAGGACCTGTGGTTTAGGACGGCTTTATAAGCTTCGATCAGCTTTTGCAGCTTTCTCTGTTTGATGGAGTGTTGTCCATTCCTCCAGCTTTCAGCTACAGAGAGAACCCTGTAACCTTCATCAGTCTCCCCATTACACAGGTTGTGATAGACCTGCTCCAGAGAGATCTGCAATGTACACCACAGAACAGCAAGGTTATACCCAGGAACGGACACCAGGGAGGATATTAATAGTAGTTATATTCCTGTATATAGGAGCAGTATTATAGTAGTTATATTCTTGTACAGAAGGAGCAGTATTATAGTAGTTATATTCTTGTACATAGGAGCAGTATTATAGTAGTTATATTCTTGTATACAGGGAGCAGTATTATAGTAGTTATATTCTTGTATACAGGGAGCAGTATTATAGTAGTTATATTCTTGTATATAGGGAGCAGTATTATAGTAGTTATATTCTTGTATATAGGAGCAGTATTATAGTAGTTATATTCTTGTATATAGGAGCAGTATTATAGTAGTTATATTCTTGTATATAGGAGCAGTATTATAGTAGTTATATTCTTGTATATAGGAGCAGTATTATAGTAGTTATAGTCTTGTATATAGGGGGCAGTATTATAGTAGTTATAGTCTTGTATATAGGGGGCAGTATTATAGCAGTTATATTCTTGTATATAGGGGCAGTATTATAGTAGTTATATTCTTGTATATAAAGGGCAGTATTATAGTAATTATATTCTTGTATATAGGGCCAGTATTATAGTAGTTATATTCTTGTATATAGGGGCAGTATTATAGTAGTTATATTCTTGTATATAGGAGCAGTATTATAGTAGTTATATTCTTGTATATAGGGGGCAGTATTATAGTAGTTATATTCTTGTATATAGGGGGCAGTATTATAGTAGTTATATTCTTGTATATAGGGGGCAGTATTATAGTAGTTATATTCTTGTATATAGGGGGCAGTATTATAGTAGTTATATTCTTGTATATAGGGGAAGTATTATAGTAGTTATATTCTTGTATATAGGAGCAGTATTATAGTAGTTATATTCTTGTATATAGGGGCAGTATTATAGTAGTTATATTCTTGTACATAGGGGGCAGTATTATAGTAGTTATATTCTTGTATATAGGAGCAGTATTATAGTAGTTATATTCTTGTATATAGGGGCAGTATTATAGTAGTTATATTCTTGTATATAGGGGCAGTATTATAGTAGTTATATCCTTGTATATAGAGGGCAGTATTATAGTAGTTATATCCTTGTATATAAGGGGCAGTATTATAGTAGTTCTATTCTTGTATATAAGGGGCAGTATTATAGTAGTTATATTCTTGTATATAGGAGGCAGTATTATAGCAGTTATATTCTTGTATATAGGGGGTAGTATTATAGTAGTTATATTCTTGTATATAGGGGGCAGTATTATAGTAGTTCTATTCTTGTATATAGGAGCAGTATTATAGTAGTTCTATTCTTGTATATAGGAGGCAGTATTATAGTAGTTCTATTCTTGTATATAGGAGGCAGTATTATAGTAGTTCTATTCTTGTATATAGGAGGCAGTATTATAGTAGTTCTATTCTTGTATATAGGGGCAGTATTACAGTAGTTCTATTCTTGTATATAGGGGGCAGTATTATAGTAGTTATATTCTTGTATATAGGGGGCAGTATTATAGTAGTTATATTCTTGTATATAGGGGGCAGTATTATAGTAGTTATATTCTTGTATATAGGGGGCAGTATTATAGTAGTTATATCCTTGTATATAGGGGCAGTATTATAGTAGTTATATTCTTGTATATAGGAGCAGTATTATAGTAGTTCTATTCTTGTATATAAGGGGCAGTATTATAGTAGTTCTATTCTTGTATATAGGAGGCAGTATTATAGTAGTTCTATTCTTGTATATAGGGGCAGTATTATAGTAGTTATATTCTTGTATATAGGGGGCAGTATTATAGTAGTTATATTCTTGTATATAGGGGCAGTATTATAGTAGTTATATTCTTGTATGTAGGAGCAGTATTATAGTAGTTATATTCTTGTATATAGGGGGCAGTATTATAGTAGTTATATTCTTGCATATAGAGGGCAGTATTATAGTAGTTATATTCTTGTATATAGGGGGCAGTATTATAGTAGTTATATTCTTGTATATAGGGGGCAGTATTATAGTAGTTATATTCTTCTATATAGGAGGCAGTATTATAGTAGTTATATTCTTGTATATAGGGGGCAGTATTATAGTGGTTATATTCTTGTATATAGGGGGCAGTATTATAGTAGTTATATTCTTGTATATAGGGGCAGTATTATAGTAGTTATATTCTTCTATATAGGAGGCAGTATTATAGTAGTTATATTCTTGTATATAGGGGGCAGTATTATAGTGGTTATATTCTTGTATATAGGGGACAGTATTATAGTAGTTATATTCTTGTATATAGGGGGAAGTATTATAGTAGTTATATTCTTGTATATAGGAGCAGTATTATAGCAGTTATATTCTTGTATTAGGAGCAGTATTATAGTAGTTATATTCTTGTACATAGGGGGCAGTATTATAGTAGTTATATTCTTGTATATAGGAGCAGTATTATAGTAGTTATATTCTTGTACATAGGGTGAAGTATTATAGTAGTTATATTCTTGTATATAGGAGCAGTATTATAGTAGTTATATTCTTGTACATAGGGGGCAGTATTATAGTAGTTATATTCTTGTACATAGGGGGCAGTATTATAGTAGTTATATTCTTGCATATAGAGGGCAGTATTATAGTAGTTATATTCTTGCATATAGAGGGCAGTATTATAGTAGTTATATTCTTGTATATGGGGGGCAGTATTATAGTAGTTATATTCTTGTACATAGGGGGCAGTATTATAGTAGTTATATTCTTGTATATAGGAGCAGTATTATAGTAGTTATATTCTTGTATATAGGGGGCAGTATTATAGTAGTTATATTCTTGCATATAGAGGGCAGTATTATAGTAGTTATATTCTTGTATATAGGGGGCAGTATTATAGTAGTTATATTCTTGTATATAGGAGGCAGTATTATAGTAGTTATATTCTTGCATATAGAAGGCAGTATTATAGTAGTTATATTCTTGCATATAGAAGGCAGTATTATAGTAGTTATATTCTTGTATATAGGGGGCAGTATTATAGTAGTTATATTCTTGTATATTGGGGGCAGTATTATAGTAGTTATATTCTTGTATATAGAGGGCAGTATTATAGTAGTTATATTCTTGCATATAGAGGGCAGTATTATAGTAGTTATATTCTTGCATATAGAGGGCAGTATTATAGTAGTTATATTCTTGTATATAGGAGGCAGTATTATAGTAGTTATATTCTTGCATATAGAGGGCAGTATTATAGTAGTTATATTCTTGCATATAGAGGGCAGTATTATAGTAATTATATTCTTGTATATAGGGAGCAGTATTATAGTAGTTATATTCTTGCATATAGAGGGCAGTATTATAGTAGTTATATTCAACTACAGAAAAGATTTGTAGAAATGCTGTTGCCCAGATATTCAGTTTCTAACCTTCAGTCTTTTAGATTAGTTTATGCCCCTGCAGCTGCTACAATACAGTAAACTGGTGCATGTGAACATAGCAGAATACAGCATGAGAGCCCTATGCACATTAGATCAGCAAATAGGAACCTAAGCATGGCAAAGGATGGCTTTTGCATTGTAAACCATACACAGTATCAGTGCTTATACACGTGTCATAGATCACCTAAACTAATTATTAAATATACAAAAAAGTTTGAACAGGAGAAAAAAAGTGGGTCAGGTAGAAATGTATCTGCAAGAAGAAAACACGTATAACCACATGAAGTCAGGCTATTAGGAGTCTCCCACAAGGGACGTAGCCTGGGCAGTGCCAGCAGAGAGCGATGGGTGTGCGCTCATTACAAAGCCAGAAAATACAGGATCTCAGGAACGTGTATCCTGGACAAACAATATAATCTCTGAGAACATAGAAATCCAGGTACAGGCATTAATTATAAACTCAACCTGCTCCGGCAACAAAACCAACATCATACATCTACAGGATGGAAATTATTACAAATATAGGGGCAAGAAGGACAATGCTGGGCAGTAACACTTTTTTTTTTTTTCTTAAGAGGCAGCACAGATCCTCTGGGGATTAACATTGTTCTTTACACCAGACATTGTAGTCATCTGATAAGTAAGCTTTCAACAGTTTGTGGACTGTTTTCAATAGTAACTGCATAATTATGACTGCAGCTCTGGAGCATAATTCAGGCTGTAACTCAGGAACAGCACAGGATAAATAATGTAATGTATGTACACAGTGACTCCACCAGCAGAATAGTGAGTGCAGCTCTGGAGTATAATACTGGATGTAACTCAGGGTCAGTACAGGATAAGTAATGTAATGTATGTACACAGTGACTCCACCAGCAGAATAGTGAGTGCAGCTCTGGAGCATAATACAGGATGTAACTCAGGATCAGTACAGGATAAGTAATGTAATGTATGTACACAGTGACTCCACCAGCAGAATAGTGAGTGCAGCTCTGGAGTATAATACTGGATGTAACTCAGGGTCAGTACAGGATAAGTAATGTAATGTATGTACACAGTGACTCCACCAGCAGAATAGTGAGTGCAGCTCTGGAGTATAATACAGGCTGTAACTCAGGATCAGTACAGGATAAGTAATGTAATGTATGTACACAGTGACTCCACCAGCAGAATAGTGAGTGCAGCTCTGGGGTATAATACAGGATGTAACTCAGGATCAGTACAGGATAAGTAATGTCATGTATGTACACAGTGACTCCACCAGCAGAATAGTGAGTGCAGCTCTGGAGTATAATACAGGCTGTAACTGAGGATCAGTACAGGATAAGTAATGTCATGTATGTACACAGTGACTCCACCAGCAGAATAGTGAGTGCAGCTCTGGAGTATAATACAGGATGTAACTCAGGATCAGTACAGGATAAGTAATGTATGTACACAGTGACTCCACCAGAAGAATAGTGAGTGTTGTTGTAACGTATTTACAAAGTGACAAATTTTCATTTAGACTATGTATACATGAACTGTAAAATGGTATTTAAAGGTGGACACATCCTTTAAAAAAGCCTTGTGGCGAGGCATTAGTGATCGTCTCATGAATGCATTCCAATCAACGTAAATGGTAGATGACAGTTTTGTGACATTTACTCCTATTGGAGTGTGAATCACGCTGGAGAAAAACCCTCTGACAGTCGCTTTATGGTACCGGACCGTGGACGAGATTAAAGTCGCCTGTCCTTACCCGGATATGCAAACAAAGTCTTGACACTATTCCAGTTATTACAGAGAATAGGGAACTTGTATTTCTAAGACTTCCACAGACGCAGCACACTCACCGAGAGATAGTTAGTCAGCCCGATGTTCTTCATGGTTTCGTGGAATACGTTGATGTCTTTATTTGTGCTTTTGGGGTGATTTAATAGGATCTCACTTCCTAACCTCCAAATTATCTGTGAACAGAGAGAACCAATACACAGTCAATATATAGTCAACATATGAAGGGTTAATAACTATATTTCTTGCCATTTACATGGAAATGTTTCTGTATTACCCCCTTTGCGCACCATGACGTACATGCACATGGCTAGGGGCGATGAGAAATTTGTAGTGGGCTCACGGACTAATTGAAGTTACCTCCGTTTAACCACTTAGATGCCGTGGTCAATATCAACAGTACCACTCAATATCAACAGTAGTATCTAAGCTATTAGATAGAAGTAGGAGACTCCTCTGTCATCCCATCGCCATCCCCCACTTCGATGCAATCGCGTGGTGCCGATGTGTGGTCATGGCGGTCGGAGTCCGACTGGAGGCTAATACTCCTATTAAGAAGTAGACCATTAGAAGTATTACATTAGTAATACAGTAAATAATTGTATCGGCCCAGGGATCTAACAATCGCATGTTCACGTCCCCCAGTGGCACTAAAAAAAGTTTTAAAACAATTTTTTCCGCAAAATAACAGATAGTAATTTAAAAAAAAAAAACAAAAAACACAATTGGTATTGCCGCCTGCTCTATTACAATATAGCTTTATTTTTATCAAATAAAAATTTTAAAAAAAGTGATCAAAAAGTCACAGGCACCCCAAAACAGTACCGTTAAAAATTACAGCTCGTCCCTCAAAAAAACAAGAACTCACATCGCTCGATCGATGGAAAAATAAAAAAAAAGTCATGGGTCATCATGGTTATCAGCTCCTGCCAATGGAGATTTGTTCTATTGGTTGACACTGATGAAGTGCTGGCATCATAAGGTTTAAAGGGGTACTCCTTATTAATAACATTATGGCATTAGTGGTGGACTGACCTCTGGGGCCTTTAACTAGCACTTTAACCCCTTTAGTTTTAAGAATCTGTCAAAATCGTTCCCAAAAGACAGCACCCTTTATATGTAAAGTACTCACATGCCGGCATCAGCGGCTGTACTGCTATAAAGCAAGAAGCCGCCATATGATCGATCGCGCCAAAGAAACCAAGAGGGACTAAGAAGTTTACAGATAGCGCTCGCTTCTATCTGCGGGAGTTTGGGGTGACTTATTGTCACTCATCCCTATGAAGAACACTACAGTCAGCATCTCCCCTGCCTGAAATGGCTGATAACAGGGAACAACAGATTGCACTTACCTGCACAGCAAACGTAGAGAAGACTTATTGCAAATTTACGGTCACTATGAAAGTATTAATGGGGTTGTCCAGGATTAGAAAAACATGACTTTTTTTCCTTCTCTAAAACAGCGCCACACCTGTAGATGGGTTGTACGTGGTACTGCAGCTCAACACCGTTGAAGCGAACAGGTGTGGCGCTGTTTTTGGCAGAGCGGGGCAATGTTTTTTTGATCCTGTACAACCCATTTAACCCAATAATAAAATAATTTGCCAGTCACCTCTGGAGCTCTCCTCTGTCTAGTGGTGCCCCGATCCTCAAGCGTCTGGAGGTAATCGATGAGGAGTCCTGCCGCTTTCTCCCACTGATTCTTATACATGGTTTGGTGTATGAGCTGGAGACACAGATCGGAGGTCACATGGCAGCTCTTCAGCCGATTTGTGCACGCTTCCAAACACGGGAGGAAATCAAACACGTAATGAACAGGCGCATTATAAGATGGACACAGATTTTCTTATACTCTTCAAGGGGCTATCCAAGATTATAAAACAGTGTGTTTTGGGTCTCAAAGGGGTTGTATCACGAAGACAACCCCTCTCTATATGCCGTATAGAATGTATGGACGTCATAGAAGGCATGGAGGGGTGTCCCCTGCTCGGTACCCCCTCTATTAACCAGTACGTAGCCCAGTCAGAAAGAGAAGCTCCCGATCTAGTGGTCTCGAGCCGTCCATGTATTACGTGGACATCCATTCATCTGAAGGGCCACCATGTGATACCATATTCCGCCTGTAGTGGCCGCTGTATTGAAAAGGTCAACTGGCCCCGGCTTCCTCCAGCAAAATCAACTGTCTGCCGGGGCTGTCGGGAGGCGGACCCGCGGCTTCCACATAAAAGAGGTAGAATGTGGGGATAAGTTTGATAATGACCAGAAACTTAATAGATTTCATGTATTTTTTAATCATATAATGAAACTCTTAAATCAGAATTTATATTTACATCTGCCATTTAATAAGATACATAATATGCCCTACTTAAGAATCGGGGCTATGGTTTGTTACACAATTGACGGGGGGGGGGGGGGACTACAGAAAAGATCTGCGTAAGACAAAAGTCCAAATCCCCTGTATGGCTATAGAATTAAAGAAGGTGGTCTAATCAGCTCTGCACTTCTATTATGTATATTGCCCTCACTTCCCTGCAATCCGTAATCCTCTCTGCTTCTGATCAGACACCATCGTGATATTTCGATTTCTTTCTGCTTTCCCTTCCTCTGTTCTATGCTCTCAATCCCATGATGCCTCAGCGCAGCGTCACATGTGCAGTTATAGCCAGTAATATCTCTGCCTGCTTGGGAGGGCAGTGTGATTTTCTTTCATTCTGTTACATAATTAGTACGGTTGACAAAAAAAGACATGTCCATCAAGTTCAACCAAGAGATGGTAGAAAGGGAAGGGGTAAACTATAGAACTTTGTTTTACCCCTATTGATTCTATACATGGACATAGGCGCTGATATTTTCCTAAACAAAAGGATAACACTATAGAGCCAGGGAGGATCAACTGTGATCATCTCCATTATAACTGTGTGACAGGAGCCCAGCTAACCATCAACAGTAACTGCGATAGGAGATTCTGTCCCCCCTGTAGAGAACTTGTGTGGAACAGTCCATGTCATTGAATCGCACAGGAAGTTCTGGTGCCTGTATGAGTGACACACTGATCCCCATAGATTAAAGTAAACAAAGTCTCTCACCGAAGCCTGATTCAGACTATTGTTATGCAGTGGCCCCAGTGTATTTAGTGATTGAAGCAGCAAGAAAAAGAACAGGTAAGAGACGGACATATGAAATTGCTTAATGCAATATATGGTAAACTTTAGTTTTGGGTGGATTGTCCCTTTAAATTATAAAAGTATTTTTGCCTGCAGCCACCACTAGAGGGAGCTTAGAGCTTACTGCATACAGATTTATTATGAAGGTCAATGCACAAATGTATGTAGTGAGCTCCCTCTAGTGGCAACTGCAGGCAGACAGAATCACAATAGTATTTAAGGCAGCACATTCACAAGGAGATACTTTTTATAACACCAACAATCAATCAATGGCTTAATAAGAAATGTCCAAAGATCTGATGGACAATTCCTTCAGGAAAACCCTCCAAGTCATACAGGAGCTTCCTCTCTACCGGACGAGAAGCGTCACCGCCGTCTAGTGACAACTACAAGGGGAGCAGCACGCTGGACACAAGCGAATCATATCTATTATTTTCCATTTAAATAGGATTTCACCATCTACCACCCCAGCCTAATATTAGAGGCTATATACTGAGAGAGTAGCATTATGATTTACACTTAATTTTGCGCGTCCTTGGAAGATTGATCCCATAATCTTCATCCTCTTCAGTGGCAATATCAATTTCTGGATCTGGAGAAAAAATAAAAATAAACGTTATATTTATTGCATCTAAAATAGACAATAAAGCAACTTGACAAATAGTATTGTGTGTATACAGCTCCTATGCAGACCTATACTTCGCCATGGTTACAGACTACAAACAAACCCTGTGTAGTCTGTCCCCTTCTGTTTGTATTTTATCAAGAAGAGGGATAACTGGGGAATCAGACTACACTTTGTTTGTTAGTAGTCTGTTACCATGGAGACCCATGCCAGTGAATATTTCCTAAACACAATAGAGCCAGGGAGGATCAGCTGTGATCATCTCCATTATAACTGTGTGACAGGAGCCCAGCTAACCATCAGCAGTAACTGCGATAGGAGATTCTGTCCCCAGTGTAGAGAACTTGTGTGGAACAGTCCATGTCATTGAATCACACAGGAAGTTCTGGTGCCTGTATGAGTGACACACTGATCCCCATAGATTAACCCCTTCTCTCCGCAGCCATTTTTCGGATTTTCACTTTTGTTTTTACCTCCCCACCTTCCAAAAGCCATAACTGTTTTATTTTTCCATCAATATTGCCGTATGAGGGCTTGTTTTTTGCGGGACGAGTTGTAGATTTTCACAGCACCAATTTTTTGCCATATAATGTAGTGGGAAACGAGAAAAAAAAATATATGTGGGGTGGAATAGGAAAAAAAACAGCGATTCCTCAACTCTTTGGGTTGTTTTGTTTTTACGGCGTTCACTGTACGGTAAAAACGGCATGTTAACTTTATTCTGCGGGTCAATACGATTACAGCGATACCAAATTTATATCGTTTTCTTTATGTTTTACTACTTTTACAAGGAAAAAACTGATTGTTAAAAATAAAACTTTAGTTTTGTCGCCGCATTCGGAGAGCCATAACTTTTTTCTTTTTCTGTCGATTTAGCCGTGTGAGGGCTTATTTTTTGCGGGGCGAGCAGTTTATATTGGTACCATTTTGGGGTACGTGAGACTTTTGATTTCATTTTTTGTGGGAGAAGAAGGGACCAAAAACAGCAATTCTGCTGTTTTAAATTTTTTATGGCGTTTACCATGCGGACTAAATAATGATATATTGTAACAGTTCAGACTTTTACGGACGCGTCGATACCAGTTATGTTAGCTTTTTATTTTTTTTACGTTGTGCTTGAGGGAAAATGGGAAAAGGTTTTTTTTTTAGCTTTTAATTTTTTCTTAATTTGTTAAAGAAAAAAAAACTTTATTCTACTGTTTTTTACTTTTTTTTTTTTTTTTTACTTGTGCCCCGATCGTTAGATCGCTTGCACGATATACTGCCATACTAATGTATTGCAGTATATCGCGATTCTGACAGTCTCCTCAGAAGCCCTGCCGGAGGCAGAGCTTCATAGGAGTACAAAGATGGCGGACCTGGGGGACCTAGTCAGGCCCCCAGGCAGCCGTGCCAACCAACGGCACCCCTCGATCTCGCCGCGGTGGGTCGTTGGGACGTTACAAGGGGTCGCCCCCCTGTTTTTAGTAATTTAAATGCCGCGTTCGCTATTGAACGCAGCATTTAACTGGTTAAACAAGCGGGATCGCGCTCGAACGGGATCCCACTCGTTACCCGGAAGTGTAACTGTAACACACAGCCGACACACTTGCTCTATGGAGCAGTCTCAGCCCGCTCCATATTCCCCCACCTGGCATGTGCCGTATATATATATACACGGCAGATGTCGGAAAGGGGTTAAAGTAAACAAAGTCTCTCACCGAAGCCTGATTCAGACTATTGTTATGCAGTGGCCCCAGTGTATTTAGTGATTGAAGCAGCAAGAAAAAGAACAGGTAAGAGACGGACATATGAAATTGCTTAATGCAATATATGGTAAACTTTCGTATTGGGTCGATTGTCCCTTTAAATTATAATAGTCTTTCTGCCTGCAGCCACCACTAGAGGGAGCTTAGAGCTTACTGCATACAGATTTATTATGAAGTTCAATGTATAAATGTATGTAGTGAGCTCCCTCTAGTGGAAACTGCTGGAAGACCGTATCACAATAGTATTTAAGGCAGCACATTCACAGGGAGATACTTTTTAAATCACCAAAAATCAATCAATCAATGGCTTAATCAGAAATTTCCAAAGATCTGATGAACAATTCCTTCAGGAAAACCATCGAAGTCAGACAGGAGCTTCCTCCCCGCCGGACGAGAAGCGTCACCTCCGCCTAGTGACAACTACAAGGGGAGCAGCACGCTGGACACAAGCGAATATCGATTATTGGCCAGTTTAAATAGGATTTCACCATCTACCACCCCAGCCTAATATTAGAGGCTATATACTGAGAGAGTAGCATTATCATTTACAATTAGTTTTGTGCGTACTTGGAAGACTGGTCCCACAATCGTCATTCTCTTCAGTGGCCATATTAATTTCCGGATCTGGAGGAAAAAAAAATAAAAAATCAAAGTTATTTTTATTGCATCTAAAATAGACACTAAAGCAACTTGACAAATCGTATTATGTGTATACAGCTCCTATGCAGACCTATACTTCGCCATGGTTACAGACTACAAACAAGCCCTGTGTAGTCTGTCCCCTTCTGTCTGTATTTTATCAAGAAGAGGGATAACTGGGGGATCAGACTACACTTTGTTTGTTAGTAGTCTGTTACCATGGAGACCCATGCCAGTGAATAAACATACAGTTCCCTCTATGATATGATCGGGCAAATCGCTTTATGAGCGCTCTGCTAATCATTAATGGGGTCTTCCAGGATATTACTTTGATGGCCAATCTTAAGGCTAGGCCATAAATGTATGATTGGTGGGGGGGGCGGTCCGAGACCGAGAACCCAACTGATAAAAAAAGGACGAAGAGACAGCAGTACCCGGCAATGCGACATCTATATGAATGCGGTGGTGTCTGGTACCTCAGGGAAGTCCCCACAGACCATACAGTGATGGCCTATCCTAATGAAATAAAGAATTAGCATTTTGTTTTAAATTAAATTCATATTTTAAGTGTTTTCTGATTTTTTTTTAATTAACTTTTAATTAAAAAAAAGTTGCTCGTTTTTCAATGCAGCTTCTATGTGTCCTTCATACATAGAAGCTGTATCGTTCGTTATCAGCTGTTGCTGTCAGTGAAGTGTACTGACGGCTGGGCGTGGGTCCGGTGCGTGTCTCACATACAGGACCACCATAATATCCATCACATCTAAGTTCATCAACTTAAATGTCTCGATGAAACGGTGCGAGGGCTTGGTTTTTTGGGGGCGAACTGTGGTTTTTATTGGTACATGCAACTTTTTATTAATTTTTTTTTGGTGAAGCGAGGTGACCAAATCCCTGCAATGTTTTCATTGTGATTTTTTTTCCCCCCTACGGTTAAATAACGTGATATTTTAATGGCTCGGACTTTTTTAAACGCGGTGATACCAAGTAGGTTTACGTTATTGCTTACATAATTGACTTTCCAAAAAAAAATTATTTTTTTTAAAAAAAATTAAACATTAAAAGTTTTTTTTTATATGTCTTAGGCCTAATTCACACAGCCGCTATAGAAAACTATGACGCTAGGAGTCCGGCTCCCTGGAATGGAGGCCGGTCCAGGAAATACGGTCCATATATCACAGACTGAACCTCGGCGTGTGAATCCAGTTTTATGGCTCACGCGCGCTTCAGTGACTTTCTTCAGTGTGCTATCCGTTTTTTATCAGACAGCACACCGATCCATTCATTTCTATGGGTCCATGAACAGCCTTTTTTTGCGTATCCGTGAGTGCGTTCCGTTGTGGATCGGTCACGCCCATTCTAGTCTGTGGGTTAGTCAAAAAAAACTAGAGCGCACACAGAAGACAACTGTGTGCGGTCTGTTTTTTTGCGGACCGGTTGCCAGGCAATGTCAGGGCAGGCCGATTTTCCCTCCTTCCGTTTTTTATTTGCGGTCTGTGAAATGCGGAATACAGACACAAAATACGGAGAAACGGAAGGGATGTGGAATAAACACGGAACCCATACGGACACCCAGATCACTGTTTATACGGCCATAAAAAAAAAAGGGAAGTATGCGTGCATAAGATCTAAGCAAGGTCTGCAACAAATCTGCCGCACGTGAACATACCCTTAGGCCCGATGCACATGAAGGTGCTTTTGCGGCCACAATTCCCCCAAAAATCCACAGGAGAATTGCGGCCCCATTCATTCCTATGGGGCCATGCACACGACCGTGGTTTCCATGGTCCGTGCATGGCCCAGGAGTCCGGACCGCAGAAAGAACGGGCAAGTCTTATTACGGCCGTGTCCTGCGGTCCGGGCTCATTGAAAATAATGGCCGCGGCCATGTGCACAACCCGCGATTTGCGTAACGCTCGCAGCTGTCACTCCGTGGCCGGCCGACCCAGAAATCACGGCCGTGCACATGGCTACGGTTGTGTGCATGAGGCCTTAGGCTGGTTTCACACTCAGCGTTTACTCGTGTTTTGGTGGCGATTTTTCTTCTTTTTTTTTTTTATTAAATTTTAAAAAACCGCTTTAGCCATCAAAGTGATTAGTAAAATATGACACATCCAAGGTGTTTTGGTTTGTGGAGTTTTTTCAAAAAGCAGCGTCTGCTAGTTATGGCTTTTTTGTTTTCATAGGCTTCTCCGTAGCACTTCAGAAAACACAGGTAATACGTCTGCGCAAAACGTCAATATAAAAACAGCTTCCAATAATGCACGCAAAAACGCCCAAAAAACAAAACACATGACATGGATTGCATTTTAAAACACTGAAAAAAAAAATAAAAAACGTGCAGAACTTATTGCGACAGCTCCGGACCGAACAAAAGCATTTACTTCTATCATTTCTACGAGATAACGCATCAAAAACGCCACGTGTGAACAGTTGCCTATGTATTCTACATGCACAAGATAGAACACATTACTATACATAGGTAATTCAATGCATTAGAAAATAAAATAATGAAAAGTTCCCTGGTGGCAGAAAATAAAAAAAATTACGTTTAATAACCTGCGAATGAGCCCGGCGTCAGACTATACAGAGAGGATTCCTGGCAGAACAACACATAATATCTAATGTAGGAGTCTGTGTATATGCCATATACTATATATTACTGTATACCATATACGCACTTCATACAAGATCTACTCCATATCCTGACCCCAGCAGCCTATGTAATAATCACATCTCACCCATGTTGATCAACAGCTTGGAGACGACTAAGCCATGCTACTTCCGGTCTATTTCGCCATCTTGTGGTTGGTAGGAGCCAGGAAGCTGTGACCTCTCTGTGAACCTATGTTGAACTGTTACAGCGCGGATAAGAGACCTACTTCCGGTCTACTGAGTCATGCAGCAGAAAGGCATTTTGGGAATTGAAGTTTTCCTTGTCTCGTTCATAGCATTGACGTTTCCATAGATACTCATTTATATAAATGACGAATGAATGACCAATAAGATAATGGTGTATTTACATAGATATATATATATTTATGTATTCACACACACATATTTTTATATCTATATATATATATATACATATACTTACATGCATAGAAAAAAATTATAAATACATATATATACACATTATTATATATTTTTATATACACACTATGGTAAGTTACCCATAGTGACCAATCAGATCGCTGCTTACATTTTCAAAACCCCAATAGTAAAATAAAAGCTGAAGTATGATTGGTTACTATGTGAATGCCACCACTTTTTTCTTTATATATTTATTTATTTGTACTTTTACTTTGCTGTAGTTTTGTGTAACTTATTACTTCGTTATATATAATACCATTCACACATCCATTAAGAACTGTTCATTATTTCATACTGCCTTTAATGGGAATAAATGGGACTGTAGTATCAGGCGCAGCCTCCCCTGCAGGGACGAGCCGCTGCGCCAGTGTAAACAATAAAGGGAACGCACCCCTCCCTTCATTCTGCTGATTAATGGGGTCCCTGAGGGTTGGACCACCACAATTGATGGCCTATATGGATGTCATTGAGGGGGTCCGCCGCTCGGAAACCCTTTTTATCAGCAAGAAAAGAGATTCGCTCTGGCAGACTTGAGCCGTCTGTGTAATACATGGACGGCCATTCATCAGAAAAAATGGCGTGCAACATTACTTTCCACTGCAGCTGATCTGATAGGGGTTGTCTCTGATGAGACACGACCCCCCCCTCCCCCTTTTTAGGCTGGATTTACACACAGCGTCGGTTTGCGTTTTCTTGTGACTTTTTTTAATGTCTTTTTTTTTTTTGCATTTTTTTTGCGCCCGTATGTTACATTAAAGTCTATAGCGAAGTATAAAATGCACTACATACACGATTTTGTTTGTCTCGTTTTTGTGGTCAGTGGAGTATTATTACATTTAAAAAAAAAGCCTCTAAAAACGCTGTTACTTTTAAAATAAATACTGATCAGCTTTTTCACGAATTTCAAAATGCCAGAACGAGGAAGCCTTAGGCCGGATTCACACAGGTCAGATAAGCTGCGTAAAACTATGCATCGTATCCAACCTAGAATCCGCAGCACCTTCCGTCAAAAAATCCACACCATGTTGTGGTTCAGTTTTTCAGGGGGAATTTCCGCTGTGGAAAGCAGCGCTAGAAAACAACCAATAACGTTGATATCTACCCCGGGCGTGACCATGGCGACGCGTCTCTCTGATGTCCTGCAGCCCGGCCTCCTGAGTTGATGTTTCATCCCAAGTGATCGCTACAGCCTGTGAAACGTCATCCCTGGAGGCCGCGCTGGATGCAAGAGCAGAGCACACCTCACAACTTTTAAGTATCGCAAAGAGGGACAATGCCTCTAAGCCTGCCCAATCCGCACCCATACACACCCAGTTCAGCCCACACCGTATCATGCTCCGATAGTGCCTTCTACACAGTATAATGCCAAATAGCTGCCCCCACAAGGTATAATGCCCCCATAGCTGCCACCCTACAGTATAATGCCCCCATACCTGCCACCATACAGTAAAAAGCCAACACAGATGCCCCCATGCAGTATAATGGCCAAACAAATTTCCCCATACAGCATAATTACCCCATACCTCCCCCACACAGTATAATGCCCCCATAGATGCCCCATACAGTATAATGCCCACATAGCTGCCCTCATACAGTATAATGCCCCCATACAGTATGATGCCCCCTTCAGCTACCCCATACAGTATAATGTCCCTATAGATTCCCCCATACAGTATAATGCCCCCTTAGCTGCCCCCAGGGCTGCCATCAGGAATTTCTGGGCCCCATACTGCCAATGAGTCTGGGCCCCCGCCCCCCTCGTTATTAGGAGGGGGGGGGTGAAATGTAAAGGGGCGGGAGGTAGGGCACATTAAAAATAAAACTCTTTGGAGGAGCAGGGCAGAGACAGGAGGTGGGTGTCGGAGGGCAAAGGGGAGAAACTAAGTCCCAGGGCTGGGAGAACTGAAGGTAGCAGTGGTAGCCAGGGGGGAGACGCAACCTCACAGGGGCTCTGTGGAGTGACAAGGAAGAGACAAGAGACAGCGGCTCTGTGGGGGGCAAAAAGGGAAAGTGAGTGTGTGTGTATGTGTGTGTGTGTGTATGTAGAATCTGTCAGGGTGTAGGAGGGCAATATAAACAAAAATCATTGCACTGAAGCCCTATACACAGCAGAGTCACTCACCAAAATGTAGTCCCTAAGATCTCCCACCGCCACGGGCATGTCTGGATGATGCTTTTGCATTCTCTTCACACGCTGCACACACGTTATCTGTGTGTAGCGCTATCTACAGGGGGCTGTGTGTGGCGCTATCTGCAGGGGTGGGTGAGGCGCTATCTACAGGGGGGGTGTGTGGCGCTATCTACAGGGTGGGTGTGGCGCTATCTACATGGGATTGTGTGGCGCTATCTACATGGGATTGTGTGGTGCTATCTACAGGGGGCAGTGTGTGACACTATCTACAGGGGTGTGTGTGTGTGGCGCTATCTACAGGGGGTATGTTCGGCGCTGACTACAGGGGAGTGTGTGGCACTCTCTACAGGGGATTCCAGTCCAGGAGGAGACCCTGACCTCACTGTCCATATATGGACAGTGACCTCAGGGGCTACCTCTAGGAGAGGAATCCCCGACCAGAGTGTCGGCAACTCTCTGGCCGGGGATTTCGCTCCTGGATGGGTGAATGGCAGAGCAGGAAGCTGATACTTTCCTGCTCTGCCATAGTATTCAATTGTATCTGCATCCTGTGGACGCAGATACAATTGAATATGGCAGTGGCTGAGACACGTCTGGGACAGTAATTTGCCGGGACTGCCTCTTTAGATTCAGGACAGTCCCTGCAAATTCAGGACTGTTGCTAACTATGCCTCCGGTATAAGCTTTCTCCCCCTACCCAGGTATACTCTCTCCTTCCTCTACCCCTCCCCATGTATAATTTCTCCCCTCCCTTCAGATATCATCACTTTTCACCCAATTATTACCCCCCCCCCCATTGTATAATGCCTCCTCCAGTGGAGGGATGTCACGATACCAGAATTTGGACTTCGGTACCGATGCTTTGTGTAGTATTGCGATTTCGATAACAAAGCGATACTTTGCCAACAGTAATAAAAAAACAAAACAGTTCTTCCATTTCTTATGTGAGGCGCGAGGTGTGATGGTAAATTTAACCTCCATGTGCCTCACATTAATAGTAATTAACCCCATCATGTTCCTCAATTATAAAGGGTTAATGTGTAAGGTACATGATGGGGTTAATTACTATTAATGTGAGGCACATGGAGGTTCAAAATTCATAATACCTCGTGCCTCACATTAATAAGTGAAAGAAGTTTTTATTTTATTTTTTACAACGTACACATCATAAATGATGCAAAAAAATTGTTGTGCCGGTTATTACAGCCGCGCCAATACTGAATGTGTATATTTTATGTATTGAGACTTATTTTAATGTGTTTTGTAAAAAAGGTGTATGTGTATTTTTTTTAAATTTAACATTACTTTATGTTTTTACTTTCTTTTTGAAACTTTAATGTACTGGTATATATCTATATACGCATAGTACACAGGCAGTTGTTAGGACAGACCTGAGTATGCCCTAACAGGAAATATGGTAAGACAGCCCTGGGGTCCTTCATTGTGACGTGATCCAAGGGGCATCCCCCCTTCTTATTTTCCCCTGAATGCTGCAGTCAGCTTTGATCGCAGCATTCAGGGGAATAGCGGCGGAGATGAGAGGTTTCTTTGATCTCTGCCTTTATAGAGTGGGACTGCGGCTGTGTAATACAACCATTGCCCCGCCCCGCACGCGGTCAGCACGAGGTGATGCGGTTGGCGCTGCACTAATGAGCGGCGGTTCAGGCACTGAAGACAGAACATGTGGGGGTGTTTTGTAGTGCGCCCGCCATGTTCTGTTTTCAGTGCCGCCGCTCATTAGTGCAGCGCTGGCCGCATCACATAATCCTGGCGGCGCGCACATGTCAGGACTCCGGAGCAGGGCCGTGACTGTGTTACACAGCCGCAGCTCCGCTCTCATACATTCATGTATTACAATATTGAGCTGTGCGGCCGCACAGCTCAGTATCGAAATACATGAAATAACGGTATTGAACCGTTTGGGGGTGCACGGTATCGAAACCGTATCGAAGTTTTGATGCATCGTGCATCCCTACTCAAGTGCCATCCTCCCTCCATTATTATCTCCTTCCCACTCTAGCATCATTTCCCTCCTTACCCAATGCCATCTCACTGCCCCATTATCATCTCGCTGCCCCCATTATCATCTCCCTGCCCCCATTATCATCTCCCTGCCCCCATTATCATCTCCCTGCCCCCATTATCATCTCCCTGCCCCCATTATCATCTCCCTGCCCCATTATCATCTCCCTGCCCCATTATCATCTCCCTGCCCCCATTATCATCTCCCTGCCCCCATTATCATCTCCCTGCCCCCATTATCATCTCCCTGCCCCCATTATCATCTCCCTGCCCAATTATCATCTCCCTGCCCCCATTATCATCTCCCTGCCCCATTATCATCTCCCTGCCCAATTATCATCTCCCTGCCCCCATTATCATCTCCCTGCCCCCATTATCATCTATCTGCCCCCATTATCATCTCGCTGCCCCCATTATCATCTCCCTGCCCCCATTATCATCTCCCTGCCCCCATTATCATCTCCCTGCCCCCATTATCATCTCCCTGCCCCCATTATCATCTCGCTGCCCCCATTATCATCTCCCTGCCCCCATTATCATCTCCCTGCCCCCATTATCATCTCCCTGCCCCCATTATCATCTCCCTGCCCCCATTATCATCTCCCTGCCCCCATTATCATCTCCCTGCCCCATTATCATCTCCCTGCCGCCATTATCATCTCCCTGCCCCCATTATCATCTCCCTCTACCCCCTCCCCATAGAAAGCATAAATCTTCCCCACGTCTGTATTAGTTCACACTGCAGCATAGGATTGTATCACTATCAGCTCCACGACGGCTCTTTTCTCCTGTCCTGTGTAAACAGAGGGAGAAGACAGGTTTATTGTCACATGTTACACAGGACGGGAGATAAGAGCCGCAGAGCTGATACAATCCTATGCTGCAGTGTTAACATAATACAGAGGTGGGTAAGATATTTACTTTCTATGGGGGCAGGAGGAGATCTTTTCAGGAGGCTCCGGGCAGCAGCCTGACACAGACATAACTCAGTACTCACTGTGTCTGAAGAAGAAGACGACGACTGCTGCTGCTGCTGGACGTATCCTCCGAGGCTGAGCTCATAACTCCCGCTGCTGTGATGTCTCCACCCCTTGTCTCCTCCCCACACGCTGTCAGCTGTTGCGGAGGAGGAGGGGCAGGCACATGTCACTCTCCAGCGGGCCCTTACGGTTTTATTCTGATGTAATGAACGGGCCCCTGCTTCGTGATGGGACCTGTTCCTTTCACCGAAATGAAATCGTAAGAGTCACACTGCCGTGAGTATATTAATTCCAGCGGCAGAGTGCGGGCCCCTTTTTTTAAAATTTATGCCCGGGCCCCTCACTGCAGTACCCCCAGTCCCCCCCTGATGGCGGCCCTGGCTGCCCCATACAGTATAATGCCCCTTATCTGCCACCATGCACTATAATGCCCCACAGCTGCCCCATACAGTATAATGCCCATATAGTATACATTATACCTCATACAGTATAATGCCCCCATAGCTGCCCCATACAGTATAATGCCCCTTTAGCTGCCACCATACAGTATAATGCCCCCTTAGCTGCCCCATTCAGTATAATGCCCCATAGCTGCCCCCATACAGTATACTGCCGCCTTAGCTTCCCAAAAACAGTATAATGCCCCCTTAGCTGCCCCTAGTGCCAGTGCCCACATATAAAGTGCCAGTGCACACGTAGATAGTGCCACACACAGTGCCCATGAAGATAAGGGCAGAATCCCTGGCCAGAGCGTCGGCAATGCTCTGGCTGAGGATTCCACTCCAGGAGGAGCCTCTGACGTCACGGTCTCTCAGTACTTAAAGAGGCTCTGTCACCAGATTTTGCAACCCCTATCTCCTATTGCAGCAGATGCAATGTAGATTACAGTAACGTTTTTATTTTTAAAAAACGAGCATTTTTGACCAAGTTATGACAATTTTTTATTTATGCAAATGAGGCTTGCAAAAGTCCAAGTGGGCGTGTTTAAAGTAAAAGTCCAACTGGGCGTGTATTATGTGTGTGTAACATCGGGGCGTTTTTACTACTTTTACTAGCTGGGCGTTCTGACGAGAAGTATCATCCACTTCTCTACACAACGCCCAGCTTCTGGCAGTGCAGACACAGCGTGTTCTCGAGAGATCACGCTGTGACGTCACTCACTTCCTGCCCCAGGTCCTGCATCGTGTCGGACGAGCGAGGACACATCGGCACCAGAGGCTACAGTTGATTCTACAGCAGCATCAGCGTTTGCAGGTAACGCCGATGCTGCTGCAGAATCAACTGTAGCCTCTGGTGCCGATGTGTCCTCGCTCGTCCGACACGATGCAGGACCTGGGGCAGGAAGTGAGTGACGTCACAGCGTGATCTCTCGAGAACACGCTGTGTGTCTGCACTGCCAGAAGCTGGGTGTTGTGTAGAGAAGTGGATGATACTGATTCGTCAGAACGCCCAGCTAGTAAACACGCCCCGATGTCCGCACATAATACACGCCCACTTGGACTTTTACTTTAAACACGCCCAGTTGGACTTTTGCAAGCCTCATTTGCATAAATACAAAAATGGTCATAACTTGGCCAAAAATGCTCGTTTTTAAAAAATAAAAACGTTACTGTAATCTACATTGCAGCGCCGATCTGCTGCAATAGCAGATAAGCGTTGCAAAATCTGGTGACAGAGCCTCTTTAAGGTAGCGCTATGCTCGGGGAGTCCTCCGTACTAATGCTGGAGCAGGGAGCTAAAGGTTCCCTGCTTCAGCATCGGGTTGAACCGTCCCATTGGGACGGTTGGGAGGTATGTCTGAGAGTTCTGGGTAAGTATGAGATTTTTTTTTTTTCTGAGTTGCGATACTTGCGGCGTAATTGCAGCTATAAAAAGTCACATCTGTTTTTTTGCGTGATTTACCTCCCATTAAATTCAATGGGGAAAACCTGCAACAGAAAAGCAGCGATTCCGCAACATAAATTCACATGCTGAGGATTAAACAACTGCACCGCAGGTCAATTTATGAATGTTTTTTTGGCAGTATTTACAGTACAAGTGACTAAAGAAATTGCATAACTAGCAACTTTCTAATATGTTAAATCTGGAAGCGCTTCTTTTTTTTTCCGTTGAGTGCACTGAGAATAACCTACAGGGGTGAGGAGGATTTTGAGTTCCCCGGCGTGATTGCCCCACAGGCCCATGAATCTGCTGATGGAGTTTATGAGAACGGTCTGCCTGGAGGTCACTGAAACAATACAGATCTGCAGGGCAAGAATCCAGAAAGTTACATTCTCTGTCTCTTATCAGATTGTTCCAGCCACTAAAGGAAGAGATTCCAATAGTATAATTATATTAGAAAATTGCTTCCTTAAAAGGGCATTCCCAAAATCATCAATTATCACCTATGCACGGGATAGCTGATCATTTTATGATCGCTGGGACCCCCACGGATCGGGAGTACAAGGGTCCCAAACCCCCAGATCCTCCTCGCTGCTCGACCGCAGTAAGGAGGAGCTTGAATGGAGCGGCGGGAAACTTGCACGCTGCTGCTCCATTTAATATCTATGGTAATGACGGAAACAGCCGAGTACAGCACTCGGCTGTTTCCGTCATTCTCATAGACAGCGAATGGAGCGGTGGTGTCATGCTCGATCGCTGCTCCATTCAAGCTCCTCCTCACTGCGGGAAGTGCTGTGAGGTGGATCTGGGTGTTTGGGACCCATGTTCTCAGGATCGGTGGGGGTCCCAGTGATGGTACCCCAAGCGATCATAAAATTATCAATTGTCCTGTAGATAGGTGATCATTTATGATTTCAGGAATAGCCCTTTAAATATTAATCTACTCAATGAACTTAGAATAGAAAGTTTTATGACGCATTGTGATCGGAGCCCGGAGTTTACAATGGCTGCAGCTTGCAGGGGTAAAGAGAGAATCATACATGATGTCAGACCATGCGGAGTCTTCTAGTTCTACACCACATTCAGAACGCATGCAGCTCCCAAAAGTCCAAGAGCCAATAGGAGAGAACACAATGAGAACTGTCAGATGAACAACAGCCATCTACTAAACTCATAGTCCAATCATGTATGTTTATCGCAATACTGAGAAGGGGATAAGCTGCTGCCGGATACCACTGGCGCTGCTTATCATGTGTCGGGAAGGAAGGGGGAGAATATGTGGGGGGGGGGGCAAAGGATATGTAGTCTGATTCTGCAGTCACATCACTCTCTGTTGATGGGATCTGTCGACAGCCTCACGTGTTTGGTGGCCTCCCGTCTGTCAGGGAGAAAGAACATTGGGAATATTTGATTTCAACATGGCCGATCCTTTGTTCTGTGGGGGAGGATAAGCAGCTGCCAGAAGTTCTTGGCAACGACTTGTCTCACTCTCCCCATTGAAATAAACATGCATGCTCTGCCGAACCAAGCGTGGATGTTTATAGGGAGGTTGATGGAGATGCATATCGGAAGTATAGTCAGCTTGACACATGACTGCAGGATCAGACAACACAGGGTTTGTTTGTAGTCTGTTACTATGGAGACATAGGCCGGCGTAGGAGCTGTAGACAAAATTAAGAGATTTTTAATCTTTTAATAACTGTTTGCAAAATTGTAAGGTCCCATACACACGACCGTAGAATTTGTCTGTAATTACGGACCAGTTTGTTTCTATTGACCCCGGACACCTTCCTGTATATTTGCGGGCAGGTGTCGCGTTTGTTGCGGGTTTTACCTCCCCATTGAATTCAACAAATAAGCAGCGATTACCCAAATTCAATGGATATGCTGCGGATTAAAAAGCCGCCACGCATGTCAATTTCTGAGCGTTTTTTCCGCTCACTATTTACGCAGCGTGTGGATGACATTTGTTTAATTCTCATCCGCTCCGCCGTGGATTTTCCGCAGTGAAATCCATTGAGGAAAATCCGCAGTGTTTACGCTACGTGTGAACTTACACTTAGGCCTGATTGAGATGAGCGTGTCCGTTTTTCGTCCGCCAAAAACGGACCGTATTTGAAGCATTTCAGTTCCGTGTGCCACCATGTCCGTGTTGGTGCACAATTTTTTATGTATTTATTTTGTTTCTCAGCATTTTTCTAGCAACTGGTGTGTGAAACACAGATGACGTCCGTGTGCTGTCCGTGATTTTCACGCCCCCATAGACTTCAATGGGCGACGCGGTCTGCAAGAACGGACCAGAATAGGACATGCAGTGAGTTTCACACAACGGAAATACGCTGCGAGAAAACTCACGTATGTCTGAATACCCCCTTTGAATTGTATGGGTCCGTGTTCTGTGCGTATTTTTGGCGGACAGTACACGGACGTACACAACGCTCGTCTGAATAAGGCCTTATAGTTATTAGAACGCTTGCTTCTAAAGTCACATTGATGTGGTGACGGGTGCAGGCTGCAGAGTGTTGCTTCTAGTGCTACAACAAATGCCCCTCAACCTGTAATCACTACATGAAGCTCCAGCGTAGCCGGAGTCACACCTGCAGCGTCTTTCTTTTTTATCTAGGGCTGAGCGGTCTCAAAAAGGAGGAAATTATAAAGGAAAGACTCGCACTCCTCTCTTTTGTATCCACTCCTGTGTTTGGCTAAAAAAAAAACTGCATCAAAAACTGCATGTGTGAATCCAGCCTAAAACAGTACTGCAACAAGAAATGAGCTGATAGGATATGCTGGGACTTTTAGTTCTACAAGCCCTGTACTATAATAGTCATCATCATACACAAAACTCCCAGCATGCCCTGCCACTCATTAAAACCTGTAGTACTACATGTAATGGAGCTGGTAGAACATGCTGGGTGCTATAGTACTACATGTAATGGAGCTGGTAGGACATGCTGGGTGTTGTAGTACTACATGTAATGGAGCTGGTAGGACATGCTGGGTGCTATAGTACTACATGTAATGGAGCTGGTAGGACATGCTGGGTGTTGTAGTACTACAAGTAATGGAGCTGGTAGGACATGCTGGGTGTTGTAGTACTACATGTAATGGAGCTGGTAGGACATGCTGGGTGCTATAGTACTACATGTAATGGAGCTGGTAGGACATGCTGGGTGCTATAGTACTACATGTAATGGAGCTGGTAGGACATGCTGGGTGTTGTAGTACTACAAGTAATGGAGCTGGTAGGACATGCTGGGTGTTGTAGTACTACATGTAATGGAGGTGGTAGGACATGCTGGGTGTTGTAGTACTACATGTAATGGAGGTGGTAGGACATGATGGGTGTTGTATTACTACATGTAATGGAGCTGGTAGGACATGCTGGGTGTTGTAGTACTACATGTAATGGAGCTGGTAGGACATGCTGGGTGTTGTAGTACTACATGTAATGGAGCTGGTAGGACATGCTGGGTGTTGTAGTACTACATGTAATAGATCTGGTAGGACATGCTGGGTGCTATAGTACTACATGTAATGGAGCTGGTAGGACATGCTGGGTGTTGTAGTTCTACATGCAATGGAGCTGGTAGGACATGCTGGGTGTTGTAGTTCTACATGCAATGGAGCTGGTAGGACATGCTGGGTGTTGTAGTACTACATGCAATGGAGCTGGTAGGACATGCTGGGTGTTGTAGTACTACATGTAATGGAGCTGGTAGGACATGCTGGGTGTTGTAGTACTACATGTAATGAAGCTGGTAGGACATGCTGGGTGTTGTAGTACTACATGAAATGGAGCTGCTAGGACATGCTGGGTGTTATAGTTCTACACGTAATGTAACTGGTAGGACATGCTGGGTCTTGTAGTGCTACATGTAATGAAGCTGGTAGGACATGCTGGGTCTTGTAGTTCTTCCCCCTCTGCACTCTACATGAAGCTCCAGCATGCCCTGCCAATCAGCACATGGAATTGAGAATGCTGGGACTTGTAGTTCTACAACCCTGAACAATACATGAAGCTCCAGCATGCCGGCACAATAGATAAAGCATGCTGGGACTTGTAGTTCTCCATCTGCATGTCGCTCCCCGGCTCCTTCCTCTCTCCTGCAGTCTCCTCCTTCTTGCCGTGCTGTCTCCTGCTGACGTGTCTGCCTCCCTCTGCTCATGCTCTGTCCTCCTCCCCTCCATGTACAGGACACTGCTATCCTGCTGCTGACATGGCTGCAGCCAGAGGCCACATCTACCTCCTGCTCCTGCTATGGCAGCCCCTTCTCAGCAGCAGCACGGCCCAGGACAGGAGGTTCTCTGACACCAAGCGCTGTGCTGACCCGGAATGTAGCAGTGAGTAGCAGCGAATCGTTACAATGTATCTCTGTGGTGAAGGGGGGCTGGGAGGCGATCAGAGGGTCCTGGAGGGTCACATTCAACTCCCACCCCCAAAACATCCCCCTGATGACTCCGTCCTGAGACTTATGGGAGTTGTTGTGTTGCTCTTTGATGTGTTTATTACTGTAGATAACACTCCTGGCACACTTGGATAACACTTCTTGGACACTATGAACTGTTGCACTGGATGACATCACCGCAGATCACTCCAGTTATTTATCTGGGCTCTGTCATTGTTCTTGTCATTATTGGAGCGCTTCTTCCTGGAGGTGCGTTGATTATTGGGTCAACACCACCGGTAATCACATCTCATGCTGATAACCGGTGCGTCCATGGCGACAAAACCGGCCTTTGGAGGCGATAATCAGTACGGATATTCATCACGGCAATTATCGCTACTATTGGGACATTCAACAACAGATGGTTAGGAATGACACGGAGGGAACGCAAACAATCACTGAACGGATATTTTTTTTTATAATTCGTTTTTCCTATTAGTGTAGCTATGACTTTAACTTGGCTTTGTCCCATATTTGTATAATTGCGCCAAACATTGACCGTCAACCCTCAATTGTTGCCATATGTACTCATTTCCGGAACTTTCGTCCATAAAACCTAAATATACCGATAAAATGCAGCATTTCAACCACAGCAATGATAACGTACTAATATTTCCATGACCCCAGTGCTATGATGGTGACCGAGAATGTTTTTGAAGTTTTCGGGTAGCGTTGGGTTTATCAATGAAAAAACCCAATAAAATTGCCCCCCCCACTGAAAAATAATCCCGTTTGTAATAAATGTACCCATTAAATTCTCTTTTGTGCCTCCGCCACTTTGTGTTACGATTGTGATGAAAGGTTGTAGTGACCAAAGTGCCCAATTGGGACCCTCGCTGTGACATTTTGCCAATAATATTGCCATATCGGACGGCAGCACTTGACCGCCGCGGGGATGTGATGTCATAACATAGAGGAGCGGGGATGCACAAAGACAAAAATTGCAAAGTTTATTATTTTATGGGGCAACTTATGAAATTGTCTAAGTACCCCTTAAAAATGTCAGTCCTAGTCGCCAACGCCCCTGTGCGAACAACCTGCCCACCATAATGTGTGGTCCATGGTGACATGTCGTCTAATGGTTTTAAAGGGTCACATATCGGTCCAAGTCAATTGTTTTGTCACCAGGTATTGATTATGGGCACAAACGTGAATTATCGATGGTATCACCGCGGTAACGGGAAGTTTTTTTTTTTTTTTTGGTTACCATTGCTGAAAACGCACTTGGCTGGGGGGGTTCACGGTACAGTAGGGGGTGATAAGGGTCCTGCCTTGTTTACACTTGTTGGTTCTTTGTCCTTGCAAGGAGTGAAAGTGCGTTTAGCGACCGTCACAATCTCCTTGATCGGGAAGGTCACGGGATTCACGTTCTTAGGTAAATTACTATTGCACTTATAGATTGTGTACAGGGATAACTGAACTGTCAAAGTGCACGTCCAAGATAAGCGCCATTTCCCATGTAGCCGGTGTGTAGAAATGGCGGAGGTGACACAAAGCATTGATACCGTGGGGACACTTGTCAGTAAAGGGGCTTTACAGTGAAAGGTAATTGAAATGATGGGAATGATTGTCCACGTAGAAGATTTTCCTACTGTCGTTCCTAATATAATTTCCGTTCTTTGCTGCGAATGTCATTTGTCATCCGATTTAAAGGCGTTCCTTAGGGTAGGCCGTCGTTTGTTTGATCTGTGGGGGTAAAACCTCCGGGACCGCCACGATCCCACAAAAACGGCTTATCAAAGTTCTAGAGACCTCTTTAATGTTATTATCAAATAGATCTGTGGCCATCGTAACTCAGAACCAGACATTTTTACTTTTAGGGCCATGAAAGTGTGGGGGTCCGATTAATACTGTCCTCAAAAACAGTGTGGGGGTCCGATAACTACCGTCCTCAAAAACAGTGTGGGGGTCCTAGGGTCAACCGAATAGATAGCCGTGCATGGAATGAACGGGTCTACGGAAACAGCTGGGTGACCGTATTCATTAGAAGATTAAATTCTGGAAGTTGGGCAATTGTTTTTGTCAGATTTGTTTGTCCCTCTTGTCATTATTTGATATATTGGGGGAGAATTGTAAGAACTGGGCAAAGTGGAGTAGTTGCCCATAGCAACCAATTAGCTTCTGGCTCTCATTTTTCAAAGACCCTATTTTAAAATGAAAGGTGCAACCTGATTGGTTGCTACGTGGAAGCCCTATTTCGGCTCCATACAATATAGTGGCGTAATATGGCCGTGTGTACGAACCCCTACAGTGAGTATCTGATGTAAAGACCAAATAAAACATTCATGTACGTTACTTATTACTTATTTCTATTCCTTTTTATTTTTCTCCCCTCAGAATTGATGTGCAGGGGTAAAGCCACGCAAGATTTCACAGGGCCGGACTGTCGTTTTGTGAATTTTAAAAAGGATGAAATAATATATGTTTACCACAAGTTAACGGGGAGATCGACGGACCTTTGGGCAGGAAGTGTAAGTAAATATCTGTGTAATCCCGCCATAGTGCTGTTTAGGTTATTAGTGGTTTCCATAGAAACGAGGCCTAGTTTGATGATGAGCCCTGTGCTTGGTCTCCAGTGATAGAGACATGGCTGATTGATCTGATTTGCCATTCTAGAGTTTGGGAAAGCTGGATGACAAAATTTTGTGGTACTGGAGGTTAAATTGGGTGTCCTCCAGCTTTACCAGGATATAAGTGGTGCCCGTCGTGGTGGTGGTGCACCTGCAAGCATTACTATGAGGCTTTACCAAGGTTTAAGTGCAGGTGGCAAGACTTTTTTTCTTATTATTTGTGCCATTTTACACTTTCTGGGTTTTCTCCCATGATGTCTCGGGAGATCATAATGGATGTTACGATCACAATGCCACAGAAGTGACTTTATACGCCGTTGTTAGTACGTCACAACACGCAGGCATCTGTTTTAGACTGGCGTATGACACGCCAATCTTTGTAATCCTTGTGCTTCAATTCCTCACCGTTATCAAAATATTTGTTTGCTGTCAGTGAATGCGAACATTCTTGTTTACATTCACATAGCTAGTCCTGTGCTGAGCTGAGGGTCCGTTACGATTGTGTCATGTCATTGTGGCCCTAGAAAACCATTGAGCTTCGTGCCTAGAAATGTCTCTATTGGAACCAATGGCATGTCTTGTGAACCAACCCCAAAGGGTAGGTCCACCTTTGCAACCATTTTGTTATTGCTCCAATGCATCTAAAATCTTTGATAACAAAAATCTCCTACCGTTTTGTGTATACAGCTGCTTTGCAGACCTATGTGTGCCCTACTTCTTGCTAACCTACCGAATGTACGTTAAAAGTAGGAAATAGATGGAAGGGAGTATGACTGCAGGATCTGACTACACAAGGCTTCTTTGTAGTCTGTAACCATGGAGACAGATGTCTTAATAGAAGCTGTCTACTAATAATAATAATAGGAGCTCTATACATAAAACGTAGGAGATTTTTAATCTATTTCCTAAAAGCCCTATTGCACAGGCCAATGATCGGGCAAATGAGCGTTCATATGAATGCTTGTTCCAGATCATTGTCCTGTGTAATAAGGGCAACGATCTGGGTCAAATGCTCGTTCATCGGCTAATCTCTTTTATGCAGAATCAAAATTTTTTGTTGTCGGCAGCACATTTCCCTGTGTAATCAGGAAGATGCGCTGCAGACAAGACATAGAAACGAGTGCTCTTCCCTATACATAAGCAATCATTGCTCCGTGTGATAGGAGCAAACGAGCGCCGATCAACGATGATCAACGCTGTCTCATTGATCGGAGCTCGTTTACACGGCCCATGTCGGGCCGTGTAGTAGTACCTGGAGGGTATGTTCACATGCTTAATAAAAACGTCTAAAAATACGGAGCTGTTTTCAAGGTAAAACAGCTCCTGATTTTCAGCCGTTTTTTTTAAATCAAACTAGCGTTTTTTACGGCCGTTCTTGGAGCTGTTTTTCTATAGAGTCAATGAAAAACGGCTCAAGAAGTGAAATGCACGTCTTTTTACGCTCCGTTTTTTAAAATGAGGCGTTAAAAAAACGCCCCGTCGGAACAGAATGCCGTATTTCCTATTGAAATCAATGGGCAGATGTTTGTAGGCGTTCTGCTTCCGATTTCTCAGCCGTTTTTCGGGACGTTTACGGCCCGAAAAACGGCCAAAAATAAGCCGTGTGAACTTACCCTGAGTCTAGACTGGAAAAATGGACATATCCTTTAAGTAGGACAATGAATCCAAATGTAGTACACTTGTGTCTGTCACGGCAAGCAATGACATTTTTGCACCAGATTTAAAGTTGTAAAAAAATGATTGTTGTGTTTTTTTTTTTGTGTGTTTTTGTGTGTAAATGAATTCTATATAAATATACCGGGCACACCGGTCCCAATGCAGTTAGAAGTTTGTCATCGTTATATCAATACGGGCACACACAGGACAGAGTAAACGGACCGAAATGTTGGCATCTATAAAAATCGACTTTTAATTGCAATATTTGTGCCAAGATGCTTTTGTTTGCTAAGTATTTGGAGCGTCACCGCTGCCCTTTACATTGAGGTCGTGGCACAGACGTGTAAATAATTCACATGGGAAATTCTTCAGGGTGTATTGACACAGCGATAAAGCTACAGCAGAGAGAGCCGCACCAAAACGGCGTGTCAAAATAAATATATATATATATATATATAATTTTTTTTTTAAATTTATTTAAAATCATATCTTTATTCGATTTTGTGATCATACAAAAGACAAACCCCATTTCCAAACGTTTCTTGCACCCCTCAACCTAAGGCCGAATTCAGACGAACGTAGGGAAACTCTGAGGTGAAAACCGGCCATTTTACACGTCCGAGTTTCACCCATGTGGGACCCGTTTTCACGGATCCCTCATAGACTTGAGTCTATGGAGGGATCTGTGAAAACGGAACAAAATAGGACATGTTCTATTTTTCAACGGACTCTTCACACGGTCCGTTGAAACAACGGTCGTGCGAACGGCCCCATTGAATTACATGCGTCCGTGTGATGGCCGTTGTTTTAATGGCCGTCACATGGCTGTATACTACGGTCGTCTCAATTCGGCCTAAGGGACCGTTCAGATTCCAGCAGTACAAAATACATACAAAATACAGATGTAAACTCTAGTTCATATGTTCTTTGCCACGATTTTAATGCGATCGCGATTTTTACACCCCATTACCGCTCCGAGGGAATACAATCTTAGGCCTCAAGCACACGGCCGTAGTTTTTATCCGCAATCACGGATCCGTAATTGCGGATAAAATAACTGACACATTCATTTCTAGCGGCCATGGACACCTTCCCGTCTATTTACAGATTTGCATCCGGGCCGCACTTCTATACTTACTACTGTGAGCGCGGTCCGTAAATTGATAAAATGACACTCTGCGGCCGTCCGTGCAGTGTTTACTGAGCGTAAATACTGCGCAGTGGTGTGCATGGGGCCTACAACAGGCTGGTTAGGATTTATAATGGATGGTACTTCATTACTCTGAAGGTAAACAGTGGCGTTGACATTTTCTGGTATCCATCCCCGGACTGGTACTTTTTGATAACCTGCTCATTGAGGTTTTTTCTAGTGTTATTTTTTTCTATAGTGGTAGATGACTGTAGTGGCCACATGTTATAGTGTATTGAATGGAGTTTTGGGGACTGCAGTATGGACTGTGTCGTATAACGTGCTGCCCTGCGGCCTACCTGGGTCACTGCTCGATTAGGCGTCTGGTCAGAAGACAAACCGCAAAAAATAAAAACATGGCGCAGAAGGCCGCTGGACTAATACCTGGGACCGTACCCTGACAACCAGTCGTGGCACAGTATTGGGCGTGATTCATTGTTATTTTGCGCTTATAGGGATATTCCGGTCGTGGCAAGTGACAGCGTATCGCTAGGAAATGCTGTCACCTGCTGATTGATGGGGATCCAATCCTTGGGACCCCAATCGGTCACGAGATCAAAGGGGCCTTGGCCTCTTTAGTGTTTTCCCTGCACAGCGCCACATGATCTGTGTCGGACCCCTACAGATCAGCAAGTGATGGCATATCCTAGTGATGCGCTGTCACTCGCCACAGCCGCATTACCCCTGAATATCAGAAATGGATGTAGATCGCTCTATAGAGATTTTTGATGTTCACATTAAAAAGTGCAAAACTTCTATCAAATCCGATTGTGAGTGGAGGTTTCTCCTTCACTGGGAACTGTCCATATGTTGGGTCTTGATAATATGAAGGTCACTACTGATGTGTAAGGCGCTAATCATGCCACAGGTAGGGCTGGGCAATTATAGCCTAAATAAAAAAATCACGATTAATTGAACATGTGACCTTGATTACGATTATTTAGGCCACACCCCTATTTGCCTGCTGCGCCATTGAAATAATATTTATCCCCTGAGCCTTCTGTATACTACTGTATATAATATACACACTGACACTATAATGCCCCTATAACTGCCTTCACAGTATAATGCCCCTATATCTGCCCTCCACAGAACATAATGCCCCCATAGCAGCCCCCACACAGTGTATTGCCCCCATAGTGCTCCCCACACAGTATAATGCCCCCACAGCTACCCCCACACAGTATAATGCCCCCACAGCTGCCACCAATAGTGCCTTATAAAAATAATAATATACATACTCACCTAACCCCGTTTCAAAGACGAGTGGAATCGATCCCTCTTCTCCTCCGGTCTGTGCGGCTCGGCGCAGACAGGCGCGATGACGTCACTGCGTTGCGTTTGGCGATATAAAGTGAATGGTGGGGCAGGGACATTACGGTTCCCTGCTCTACCATTGGATACAGCTGTATCTGCATCCTGAAGATGCAGATACAGTTTAAACCGGGAGAAAATAATTGATGGAACCAAAATTTGCAGGACGACATTGATTAATTGCGCTAAATTATATGTATATGGCGTGGCGCGCTATTATTAGGGATATAATGTGGTGTGTGGCACGCAGAGCTGGTTTCCGGTCTGATCGCAGTATTTTTGTGAAGCTTCTCCAGAGAGGTTTATATATAGCCCTGTGTTTTTCTGCCCGTTGGCACAGTGTCGTGCATGGCAGCATTTTATACTGTAACTGTCAGATACCCATGTATGTGTTTTTCATTGATATGGACAATTCCGCCGCCATATGCCGCAGCTTCTGAAGGTCTTCAGCACGAAGGGCCCGTGTTATATTGTACATTTATAATACGGTAAAAATCCTTTTAATCCGGAATCGCTGGGACTTAATTGGTTCCAGATTATCAAATATATTCTGGATTATGAGATAGTCATAGATAACATTTGAGGAATTTGCTAATCTGCCTCCTGGTGAGGTGAACTTCCGCAGAAGCCTCTGTTCGTGTCCTGTTAGGGACATATATTCTGTGTTTACGTTTTAAGTGCGCCTGTAAACGTATCTGCTCGACGTATGTAACTGTCCGCCATTGAAAAATAAACCGTACACCCCACACGCAAAAAGTTCTACAACTTTCTAATAGACTGAGGGAGATTTAGGCCCAGTTCACACAGAGTTTTTTTGACGCGGAAACTGCGTCGGAATCAGTGGCAAAAAGCGTCCAAAACTAGAAGTTTTTTGTCCCTGGCGGTTATTAGACGCTCACGGTAATAAAAAGTGGTATGCTCTTTCTTGTCGCGGTTCCGCTTCTGACCTCCCATTAAAATCAAGGAGGGCAGAGAAAGTGTTTTTCGCCGCGGTTTTTGCCTGCGGAGCTCAATGGGCGCGGTCAAAAAACGCAGTGAAAATCGTGGGAAGAATTTGCTGGCCGGTCAAAATCTGCCTCAAAATTCCTGAAGGAAATTTGAGGCAGATTTTTCTGCCTGCAAAAAAAGTCTGTGTGAACAGCGCCTTACTGTATTAAGTGATTTGTGTACGTTTTCTGGTGGAAAAAAAGTCGCAAGTTTTGTTGTACGCCTATTTATCTATTTTTTTTAAAAGTGTGACTTCTTTCAATTTTTACGCCGCTCTCACCGCTTTACAAAAAAGTGGGTGGGGCTTAGCATGAGGGGCGGGGCCACCAGTGGCCCTCAAAATTACACTGGCGTATGACAGGCCAGTCAGTTTTTGTAAATTCCCCCCTTTGTGTTTCCATTCTTCACCATTTTCAATATATTTGCTGTCAGTGAATAAAAACATTCTTGTACATAGCTAGTCCTGCGCTCAGCTGAGGGTTTGCTACAATTGTCTCCAGTCTAGACAATGCTCTGTGAAGTAAATACATCAGCAGCAGCTGTCAGTTTGCTACAATGTATCAGTCTGGAGACCAGAACATTGTCTAGACTGGATACAAATGTATCCACTTCTCTGCTGAGAGCAGGACTGGGGTGTAAAGATTTGCAAACTCTGAATGTAAACAAGAATGTTCTCATTCACTGACAGCAAGCTAATATCTTGAAAATAGTGAGGAATTGGAACACAAAGTCTATTAGAAAGTTGTAGAACTTTTTGTTTATTCAGTGATTAGATTTATTATCCTAAAAATAAAAAAACCCCCATTAAAGCCCCTTGGACAGTTCTCCTGACGTATACGCCTATAAAGCGTGGTGTGAACAGAGCCTTATACTGGATTTAAGTGCCGGATTATCAATCTTTCTGGATTATTGGATGACAGATTAGAGGTCTGTCCTGTCTCTTTTAGTTCTATACAGCCGTCTCTTAGACCTTATTCACACCAGCGTATTTCACGTCCGTGTAATGCGCGTTAAAACAACGGATGTCGCACGGACCTACGCAATTCAATGGGGGCCATTCAGGCATTGCGGTTTCTCACGCAGCGTGAAACTCACTGCATGTCCTATTCTTGTGCGTTTTTTGCGCATCACGCACCCATTGAAGTCAATGGGTGCGTGAAAAAAAACGGACCGTACACAGATGTCATCCGTGTGCTGTCCGTGATTCACGCACCAGTGGCTAAAGAAGTGATGAGGAAAAAAGAATAAAACACCTTCAGTTTTTTTGCTGACGTAAAAAACGTGTGACATACAGATAACATACGCGTGTAAAAAAAAAAACGCAGATGCGCACCGTACACAGATGCCACAAGGCGCTGCAACGCAGGAAAAACGCTGCGTTTTTTACGCGCGCAAAACGGACACATTCGTGTGAATAAGGCCTTACGTATATATATGTTGGGGCAAAAAATAAACTAAAAATGGCCGCCATTAAAGCTCCATTGAGACGTCACTGCTTGTCCTGTCCTGTAATCAGCGATGGTGATGGTTTTGCTCTTGTGGGACTTTGCGGCCTCCATAAAAATGTTGATGTCTTTTTAATATTGAGATAAAAGGGTCACGCTGACATTCAAACTTCTACAGAATCTTTCAATTTTTAGAATTTATTTTTTGATTTCTTCTCGGCACAACAAAACAGACATAAAATATGAGGTTTTATTACAGCGTTTATTGACCCGGCGATGAGTAAATGGATTGTCTGTGAGACATGATTCATAAATCTATGAGAATGTTTTCAGATCCGGCAAATGGCAGAAATGACTCACTGAGCGATGTACTTGTGCCTATCCACCCCCCCCTCCAAAATATATGAATATCCACCCCCCCCTCAAAATATATGAATATCCACCCCCCCCTCCAAAATATATGAATATCCACCCCCCTCCAAAATATATGAATATCCACCCCCCCTCCAAAATATATTAATATCCACCCCCCCTCCAAAATATATGAATATCCACCCTCTTTAAAGCTCCTCTACCATCATCCGCCAAGTCCGCGCTCCATATAGCGGATTAAAGGTCACAAATGCGACCACATTTTTGCCTTTTTTTATTTGGGCTCCTACATTTTTAGACATGTGATTTCTTCAGCTGGAGTCCTGTATATTAATTCGGATATGGCTGCTTTTTTGTCACACGGTCATCCAAAGGTCAATCACCCCCTGCCCTCTACGCTACCTGCACACGTTGCGGAATTTGGTGCAGAAAATCCACATTAAGGGCTTGTCCACACACACAACGGAATTGCTGCCGAAAATTTCTGCAGCAATTCTGTTGAAAAACACAGATATCCCGTTGTGGCAAAAACCGCACCATTTCCTGTGGTTTTTACGGCAGATAATGGTGCGTATTTTGCTGCGTTTTTCCCAATGTTGGGGGACGGTGACGTCTCCTCTGAAAAACGCAGCAATTCAGGCCACTTTCCGCGGCAGGAATTGCCATGTTGCTGTCCAAACGCACCGCAGGTCAATTTCTGCTCGGCATTTTTACGCGGCGTGTGGATGAGTGCGTTTTTCCTGCTCATATTGCGTTTTTTTAATGTGTTTTTAGCTGCAGTTTTTACATTTTGATGCGGAAATGGGTACGTTTTTATGCTGCGGATTTTGGTCCGTTTTTTAAAAAACTAGTCCGATGCAATTTGCAAGCGGAAACGCAAGATAAGTTGACCTGCTACAGATTTTAAAATACACACTGATACAATCTGCAACGTGTAGATGAGATTTCTTGATATCTCATTTACTTTGCTGGTACTTTATTATTATGCTGCGGATTTGGCGCACGAAAATACACGCGGCAAATCCACAAGTAATTCACATCTTGTGCATTTGGCCTAAACGTGCAGATGGATGTGTCAGACCAGACAGAACGACCACCCCAATTCTAGCTTCTACGGCAGGGTCCCCTGTCAGGGCATGCGGAGACTGAACCACAGGTTGGGGATCATATTATAGGGTTACCGGGTTGTTTGTTAAAAAACAAGGAATGCTGGGAAGTGCTGCTCAATGGTGACATCAGGGACGGATACAGCAGCTTCTCCTCCTACATGGGTGTAAATGAGAATCAATATAGCTGCAACCCAGGACATAATTGCATGGATAGAAGGATACGTCATGGGATTTCGACAAAAATGTTGCAATTTTGTTATTTATCCTGTGACATAAACAAAATTAAAAAAATCTGGAAATACCCTCTAAGGCTATGTTCACACGGTGTATTTTGGGGGAGGAATATCTGCCTCAAAATTCCGTTTGGAACTTTGAGGCAGATATTCCTCTCCCTGCACGCCGATTTTCGCAGCAATTATCGCGCCGTTTTTCGCCCGCGGCCATTGAGCGCCGCGGGCATAAAACAGCGAGAAATACGCTTTCTCCTGCCTCCCATTGAAGTCAATGGAAGGTCGGAGGCGGAAGCGCCCGAAGATAGGGCATGTCGCTTCTTTTTCCCGCGAGGCAGTTTTACTGCTCGCGGGAAAAAGACGCCGACGCCTCCCATTGAAATCAATGGGAGGCGTTCTCGGGCCGTTTCTGCCGAGTTTTGCGACGCGGCTTCCGCGTCAAAAAACTCGGCAAAATACCCCGTGTGAACATAGCCTTAAGGGGATCTGTCGTCTCTCCTGACATTTCTGTTTTAGCAAATACTTGTATTCCCCATGACATACCAATTCTGGAGCATCTTTTCTTAGAACTCTATGTTTTGACGTTCCTCTGTTATTCCTCCTAGAAATTTATAACCAGTTGGGGGTATTTTCCCAAATAGACTGACTATGTCCAATCAGCGCTGACAGGGTGACACTTTGTAGGGACACGCCCCTTTGACAAGGGGAATGGTAACACCCAGTTGTTCTTTTTTTTTTTCATAAATTTTTAGGAGGAATAACAGAGGAAAGGCACTACGCAAAGTTCTAAGAAAATATGTTCCAGAATTTTTGTTTTATGGGAAATACAAATATTTACTAAAATAGACATGTCAGGAGAGGTGAGGGGTCCTCTTTAAGGCCCCAGGCACACGACTATAAAACCATTCGGTTCTATTGGCCACGGACACGTTTCCGTATCGCTACTGATGGGTGTCCGTGCCGTAGAACAGTGCGGGAATTATGGAGCATGTCCTATTTTTGGTATTTTACGGGCCGTGCTCCCATACTTTGTATGGGAAAATTACGGGCATGGCCGTGTGCATGGGGTCTTATGGGTAACTAAACATTCGACAAACTTCTGACATGTCATAGTGACATGTCAGAAGTATTTATTGGTGGGGGTCCGAGCACTGAGACCCCCACCAATCGCTAAAATTAAGCAGCAGAACGCTCAGGTGAGCAATACGTACTCCGATACACTGATTTCCGGAAAAAGCCGAACATAAACGAAGCACTCGGCTTTCACACAAGTTCTTCTGCCGCTTCATTTTAGCGATTGGTGGGTGTCTCAGTGCTCGGACACCCACCAATCAGAACTTCTGACATGTCACTATGACACGTCAGAAGTTTGTCAAACATTTAGTTACACTTTAAAGATACTTATTTATATGGTCATTTATTCAATTGCAGCACTTTAATGGCGTTGTGTTTTTGCTTTTTTTCAGGTGGGCACTTACTTTGGTTTTTTTCCAAAGGATCTTGTAGATATAAAACAAGTTTACACAACCGATGAGCTGGAGATGCCGACAGATGTAAGTTTTTGTGCATCTCTGATGATTGATTTACCCATTATACATTACAGGAGACTTGCCCATGGCAGCCAATCAGATTCCAGCTCTCTTTTTACAAAGGCTCTTTGAAATTTGGAAGCAGCTACCTGATTGGTTGTCACAAACTTAGTGATTTTAATGGTACTGATGTTCTCTAATGGTGGAAGGATTGCATATACATTGATTCTATTATTGTGAAGACGTGTTGGTATAAAAATAGCTATTTTTTTCTATTTATCAAGATGTTATATGTTAGGCTTCGTTCAGATCTGCGTCAGGACTCCGTTCACGAGTTCCGTCGGAGCTTTCCGCCAGGGGAACCCATGAACAGAATCCAAACTGACGCAAATGGAAACCATAGGTTTCCGTTTGCATCACCATTGATTTCAATGGTGACGGATCCGGTGCAAATGGTTTCCGTTTGTCACCGTTGCTTAAGGGTTCCGTCGTTTTGATGAAATGAATAGCGCAGTCAACTTCGGTATTAATTCTGTCAAAACTATAGAACCCTTACGCAACCGTGAAAAATGGAAACCATTTTGTACCGTATCCGTCACCATTGAAATCAATAGTAATGCAAACAAAAACCTATGGTTTCAGTTTGGATTCCGTTCATGGCTTCCTCTGAACGGAGCCGAGATGCTTATGTGAACGAAGCCTTAGTGGTGGATTCTGGGACTTTCTCTGTTTTAGTTTGCAAAAATATACCCAAAACAGCATACGACAAATCTTAAAGGGACACTCCGGCCAAAACAAAACTTTCCCATGTGTACTATTATGGTATTCCATGTGTCCGTCTCTCACCTGTTATTTATCTCTATATATCAGACTGGGATGGTTGCTTAGCAGCAGTGACTCCGGCTTGGTGACTACTTTCTCTACTTGAGTCTATGGAGATCTATGTGTCACCCATCACAGGCTTCAGCAGTTTCTCTACCACACTAGTATTACACAGGGGGGGGGGACAGAAACTTCTATCATCAGCTGCCACTGATACTCAGACAAATTCCTGTTACACAGGTGTAGAAGGATATAGTGCAGCCTCCCTGTCTGTATACTTATGGTTTCTCAGCGTATTTAGTAGAATATAGAGAGATTAATAATCACAGTGTCCCCCAGCATGCAGAAATGGTATGGTTTTTAGCTGGTCATGTGATTCTGTGCTGAAGCATCATGGGATTGATAGCAAAGCAGAGCCGAAAAGAAAGCTGGGGAAATCTAAGAATCAAGATGGAAGCTTTCTTTAAATCACAGACAAGGCAGAAGTTCAAAAAGTAAGTACAGTATATATAAAAGTGTAGAGCGTGGTATACAGTCAGGTGGGGTGCAGACATGGAAAGTTGTGTTTCCGCTGGAGGTGTTCTTTAATACTGTCTTAATGTAATCTAAAAATGATTATGTACAAAGTGAAAGGAACACAGCCAAAAAAACATGCACTGTTACCTAGTGCAGGACTTTAGGGGGCGGAGCATGACACAAAAAATGACAGATCACCAAAGAAAGAAGTGCCTCACATCAGAAAACGGAATAACATTTTTGTGGGTTTTTTATTGTAGGCAAAGTATTGTTTTGGTATTGAGTATCGCAATATTACACGAGGTATCGGTATCGAAGTCCAAATTCTGGTATCGTGACAACCCTAGATCCAGAATTCACAATAGACTGACCCTTCCTGTTCCGTAGAGATCACTTCTCAGCATTCATCTTATTATCATCACAGGCAGAAATACACTGACAGGGGACACCTGTATATAAATAACACCGGATCCTTTATTGACAATGGATATTGGACACCGCTCCCCTCCTACCCCTCCCTGCACAATGACCATTGCACAGGTCACAGAGCATGCCCACTACACTCTCCCATAGAAGTCAATGGATCCCCTCCTCTTCACAAGTTCCTATGGTCCATGTGGCTGCTGTAAAGCTGATCTCTAAATGCTGTAAACAGCAGCTCAGGCAAGATGGTTGTCCCCTAATCTGCTACAGAAAATAGAACAAAACCAAAATAGAACAAAAAAAATCTCCATAAAAAAAATAAAAACAGATGTAAAGGATCTGCCAGACACAGCTTCTGTGTCGACGCCCGTGGGTAATCAGTCTGCACCTGCTCCTAAGTCTGAGAGAGTGACACGATCTTCTACCAGTCAGGATGGCAGGCTTAGGAGTGGGAGAGCCTATCACAGCCTGGCCAGATGGAGCTAGCTCCCGCCCTCTGTCTATTTATACCTTCATTTCCTGCTCCTCCTTTGCCTGTGATTCTGTCTGTGTCCTGGCTCTGCTGCTGCTTGAACATTTTGTCCTCTGCTTCATTTTGACCCTGGCTTTACTGACAATTCTCCTGCTCTACGTTTGGTACCTCGTACACTCCTGGTTTGACTCGGCTCGTTCACTACTCTCCTGCTCTGTGTTTTGTACTTCCTTACACTCCTGGTTTGACTCGGCTCGTTCACTACTCTCGTTGCTCACGGTGCCGCCGTGGGCAACTGCCCCTTTTCCCTTGCTTCTGTGTCCCCTTGTCTGTTTGTCTGTCGTGCACTTATTGAGCGTAGGGACCGTCGCCCAGTTGTACGCCGTCGCCTAGGACGGGAAGGCCTAAGTCGCCGATTGTGAAATTTGTGCTAGGTCCAAGACTCCCAGGTTCCGACCAGCGGGCTTACTATGTTCTTTGCCCATTCCCCAGAGACCTTGGACCCATATCTCCATGGATTTTATCACCGATTTGCCTCCATCTCAAGGCAAGTCGGTGGTGTGGGTTGTAGTAGACCGTTTCAGTAAGATGTGACACTTTGTGCCCCTCAAGAAACTACCCAATGCTAAGATGTTAGCTACCTTCTTTGTCAAACACATCCTGCGTCTCCATGGGGTTCCTGTCAATATTGTTTCTGACAGAGGGGTACAATTTGTTTCATTGTTTTGGAGAGCCTTCTGTAAAAAGTTGAAGATTGATCTGTCCTTCTCAGCCTTCCATCCTGAAACTAATGGCCAAACTGAGAGGACTAATCAGTCTCTAGAACAATATTTAAAGTGTTTTATCTCCGACTGTCAATATGATTGGGTCTCCTTCATTCCCCTGGCCAAATTTTCCCTTAATAACCGGGTCAGTAACTCGTCAGGGGTCTCCCCCTTTTTCTGTAATTTTGGGTTTAATCCACGGTTCTCCTCCGTTTCACCTGGTAGTTCCAACAATCCCGAGGTAGATGTCGTTCATCAGGATGGGCACAGTCTGGGCCCAGGTTCAGAAGAATCTAGAGGCGTCCCAGAGCATACAAAAGACTCGGGCAGATAGACGTTCTGCTAACCCCTTGTTTGTGGTCGGGGATCTGGTGTGGCTATCTTCTAAAAATTTGCACCTTAAAGTCCCGTCCAAAAAATTTGCTCCCCGATATATAGGGCCGTACAAGGTTATTGAAGTCCTTAACCCTGTCTCCTTCCGACTGGAGTTACCCCCGTCTTTTCGAGTACACTACGTGTTTCATGCCTCCCTCCTTAAACGCTGCTCCCCGTCCTTGGTTCCCTCGAGGAAACCTCCAGTCCCTGTTCTCACCCCTGAAGGGGTAGAATTCGAGGTGGCCAAGATTGTGGACAGCAGGATGGTCCAAGGCTCCCTCCAGTACCTGGTCCATTGGAGAGGATACGGGCCTGAGGAGAGGACTTGGGTACCCGCCCGGGATGTTCACGCTGGGGTATTGCTCAGGAGGTTCCATCTTCGCTTCCCCAATAAGCCAGGTCCACCTAGAAAGGGTCCAGTGGCCCCTCTTAAAAGGGGGGGGGGTACTGTAAAGGATCTGCCAGACACAGCTTCTGTGTCGACGCCCGTGGGTAATCAGTCTGCACCTGCTCCTAAGTCTGAGAGAGTGACACGATCTTCTACCAGTCAGGCTGGGAGGCTGAGGAGTGGGAGAGCCTATCACAGCCTGGCCAGACGGAGCTAGCTCCCGCCATCTGTCTATTTATACCTTCATTTCCTGCTCCTCCTTTGCCTGTGATTCTGTCTGTGTCCTGGCTCTGCTGCTGCTTGAACATTTTGTCCTCTGCTTCATTTTGACCCTGGCTTTACTAACAATTCTCCTGCTCTACCTCGTACACTCCTGGTTTGACTCGGCTCGTTCACTACTCTCCTGCTCTGTGTTTTGTACTTCCTTACACTCCTGGTTTGACTCGGCTCGTTCACTACTCTCGTTGCTCACGGTGCTGCCGTGGGCAACTGCCCCATTTCCCTAACTTCTGTGTACCCTTGTCTGTTTGTCTGTCGTGCACTTATTGAGCGTAGGGACCGTCGCCCAGTTGTACGCCGTCGGCTAGGACGGGCCGTTGCAAGTAGGCAGGGACTGAGTGGCGGGTAGATTAGGGCTCACCTGTCTGTCTCCCTACCCCGTCATTACAACAGATCAGAAAAAAAAGATTGTTTACGATCTTGTTTTAATTATAAAAAACATATATAGATAATACATTCCCTTTAACATTCTTTGTGTCCTATTACAGACGGAGTAGCCCAGAATTTGGGATTTATTTAGATTTCAAAAAACAAAAAGCAACAAAATAGTGTAGAAGGACGGACATTCATATTAAGGCTAACCAGATCAAATCAGATTTGGCAGCGGTGTCAGTCATGACATGTAGCATTTTTGTCCTGGCCATATAAATGTACATTCTGCTCAGCTGATTTGGTCCTATAAAGGTCATGATCCCCCAGAATGGACGGTTCTGATATATATATATTTTTTTAAGTTTAACTAGTCATTTGTTTGCTGCAAACTATTTTTCTTTTGTTTCTGCGCGCGTAATTCTTGTTTTTTTCCATTTTCAGGAAACAGATTTTGTTTGTTCTGAGGATGGAAGCGATACCTTCGATAGCTACAATGTGGTTGAACTTTTAAAAAACCAAAAAAGAAGCACAACCGATAGTGAAGCATCACCAGGGGGATCACCTGCACCAGAGACGGAAACACCACCTGTGGAGGCATCGTCTACAGTTTCTGAATCGCCATCAGAAAAACAACCCGTTACAGAGGATAACGCATTAGAAGAGGATCCTAAGACAGCAGAAGGTGAACTGTCTCCATCAAAGTCTGGAGTAACCTGGAAAGAGTCTGGAAAAACATCAGAGGTGGGGAAACTACCAAATGATCCTATTGCTTCAGAACTTGGGAAACCAAATGAGGACACACCTGGTATAAAATCAGAAACCATACCGGAGGATCCAATTGCTTCAGAATCAGAAACGGTAGCTGAGGATTTGTCTCCATCCAAATATGCATCATCTGCTTTATCGTCTTTAGAATCTGGAACACCATCGGAAAAGCCATTAACTTTGGAGTCTAGAGAAGAGCCAGGGGGGGTTTTAGAATCTAGAAAACCAACAGAAGTGCCACCCTCTTTAGATTCTGGTTCAGGACCCCCTTCTGTTTCAGAATCGGCATCAGAATCAGGAGACCGACCGACTTCCGAATCCCAAGAAAAAGATGAACAACCACCTGAAAACCCAGAAGACGACTATGAGTTGAGCAAACGGGCAGGGACAGATCCAACTAAAAGTGTCATTTCCCAAAAAAATAAAAATGTACATAGCCACATTGTAAATAGTCACTCAGAAAAATCTCAGGAAGACCATGTTGCACAAGATGCATTAAACATAAAAAGCAACTCACAAGTGCCAAATGGTGAACAAGCCAAAAATGATAGCATTTCTCAGGGAGAAGCTAACGAATCCGAAGAGAAGACCAAGAACTTTGACTCCTATACCCTTATCGACCGAGAAGTCATTGAGAAATTAAAGACAGAAATTGGCGCAACAGGCGATGCTATTGTGTCTGATGATGAGGAGACTAGAAGTGTAACATTGGATGGTAAATATCTTGATGAAGACCAGGATATAGAAGATGAACCCTATGAAACAGAATTTGAAGAGGACCTTCGTGAAGAGTCCATGGAACCTCTTTTGTTATCTTTTGAAAAATCTGATGTAACGTTTTTTGATCAGGCGACTTTTGAAAATGATTCTACCTCCAACACCCCATCGGAGGCAAAAACAACACCTCCTGAAGATGAGGTGAAGGTTCCTGTAGATGTAGGTCATGCGACACCACTAAAGCAAGAAACCAACATACTGACATCGTGGGGAGACACCTTCTTTGCAATTGTCAGTGGTGGGGAACACACACGTGACGTTACTGATCCAGATGGAATAGATTCAGAAGAAGAAGAAGACGATGAAGAACTAGTTGAAGAGCTGGATGAAGACAAAAACTTATATTTACTTGGAATGGAGAAAAATACTGTGAGGCATGAAAACGCCGAGCCACTTTTTGATGAAGACCTATATATTTTAGAAGAAGAACTGGAAGAGGAAACGTTGTCTGCTGTTGAGGGTGATCAAAACTTGCAAACGGAACCAAAGCTCAATATCCCTTCTAACAGCTCATCTGAAAATGGAGTTCAGCTGTCTTCTGGTGATGAAACTCCTCTCAAAAGTGATGCTGATATAGAATCAATAAATGAAGAACTAGAAGTTGTGGATCAAGTTGGTAATGTAGATCTGGAAGGGACAAGAGTACTCCCAATTGAGGATAATATAAGTAAAGATAATGGTTCTGGGATACCATCTAAAGATAAGATTGTATCTTCACAGGAGATGACCAAGGCAGTGGAGGATCTTAAGGCAACACGCCCAGAAAGCAACAATAAAGAAACATCAGAAGTTCCGGGCCAAGTTGGTAATGTGGATCTGGAAGGAACAAGAGAATCCCCAATTGAGACACAGGAAAATTCAAGCAATAATAATGGTTTAGAAGATATCCAGCTACCTTCTGAAGATAAGAATATGTCTACGCAAGAGATGACCAAGTCAGCGGAGGCAACACACCCAGAAACCAATAATGGAGAAGCACCAGAAGATGCAAGCATGAGTCTTAAAGAAAACAAAGACACAAAAAATGACATTCTAGATCAGGCAACCCCGGACGATAATGAAGCTATGAATAAACACCAACCATTATCAGAAGAGCCCAAGCTTGAAAAACCCAAAACCCAAGAAGACCAAGTTGGAGAAATACAATCAAATAAAAGTGATCCAGAGTCATTGGATAAAGCGGACTTGAATGATTCCAAACCTACAAGTGATTCAGTCTTAGTTAAGCTCCCAAAAGAAGAGGAAGAAACAAAGCCACCAGTTCCCATACCGCAAAATAAAGAAAATGAAGGACAAAGCTCGGATATAATGAAAGATTCTGCAGGTAAGGAAGTAGTAGATGGTATACCTGTTGAAAATCCTTTTGGCCACTCCAAAAAAGAGGATGATGGTTTTACTAAACAAGAAAAAAGTACAAAAAATTCAGAGCTTCCAAGTGAGACGGACACAAAACCAGAACTGAAGTCCGATAATCCTGATGTAGGACACAAAGGAGAAGACACTAAGCAATCAGACCATGCAAACAGTACCATACAAGATGTTCTGGAGAAAAAGGATAGTTTGAAAGAGAAGACCTCATTAGAGGTGGATGAGGAAGAGACAGATGAGGAAGACGAGGATGGATTCTTAGAAGATGAAAACGCAGTAAATGCCACACGATCTGGGCAACTGAAAACCGACAGTGATAGTGACAATCTAGATGTATCTGGAGAAAATGAGATTGTCCAAGAAACCACATCCAAAAATGATGGGCCAGGACATGAAGGAGGCACATTGGCCACACGAGCTTCCAATGTAGAACATATCGAGGAGGAAAATAATACTGTAACTAAGCCAAATAAGGAGGATATAGCAGCAGCAAAAGATGGTGATGACCATCTCATAAAGAACACCGTTCAGTCAGATATTTCAAATGTTGACAAAGAAGCTCGTCACAAAGACAAGGAAACAACTAGGGAAGACATTCTGGAGAAAACCTCCGCCAATGACAAGATGGTCAATGTAGAAGACCATGAAAGAGCAACTGAGGCATTTGATGATGACGACTCCATGTCTTCAGTGAATGATACACTAGAGGAGCCATCTTATCTTGAAGGCATTACAGCCCTTTCTATAATGAGGGAGTATCTGGATGAATCCCGCATTGCACTGTTCACGAAGTATCTTGGCCTTGAGAACGTCCTGAGACTGGAAGCCATGTTTCACGACATGGACTCTGAATTAAAGCTTGCACGAAAAAACAATGTACGTCTGGATTATATCGACAAAGCTCTGGACCAGATCTTCGAAGTATCTGAAAGCAATATACTTTACTTTGTTGAGAGTGTCTTAGATTCGAGAGAGGCAAACCATGACCAGATACTTGCAGCAGAGGAGACGGTTGACGAGGAGTCCGCTTTGCTGGATGACGTCCAAGAGATCTCGTATAGTCTCAGACAGAAACATTGGACTCTAAGTGACAGCTCTGTGCTTGCTCCAGAAGCTCAGGATCCAGATGTGATGGAAAACGGAGGTGAGGAGAGTTTTCTTCTTTCGTACAAGGATTGGGGTATTTATTGATACTGCAAGAGTTTGAATGTAATATTGCAGCTTGTGGTGAACACTCGAAATTCATACCATCATGGACAATAGACTTGACTTCCATTAGTCATGTGCTTTTGGTACCCAGCATAGCCATAGGGCCCTTTCTCTACCCACATGCTTGGATATGTATACAGATGGATATATATTCGTGTCCAGTGAGTTCTTTAAAGACCTCGCTGGCAAAGAGGATGTGGGTAGGGATCCCTTTCAAAGCACAATGGTCTTCACGATGAGTCAGTAGAACTTGTTTTCTCTACTTTGAATGCCGTACGTCTTACAATTCTTTCAACAGGTGAGCTGTCCATGGTCAGACTTATGTTGGCCATGGATATAAAATGTGGCCTTGATGCAATGGGCATGCTTCATGTGTGTTTCTCCCAGAGGGTAGTAAACTAAACAATACAATGATCGCATTTAACAGTAACAACAGAGACAAATTTTTAAGCATGAACGATAAGTGTTCGGACCAAAGGAGTAGAGTTCCAGATTTTTTTTTTGTACTTGTGATGTAACGTTTATCATTAACGATCGTAAAATCGTTCAGATTGAGCGGTGATCGTTACCGACATGCATTTTATACTGACATAATAGCCTTATTATGGCCTATGGATGTCATAGAGGGGCTAACGCTCAACACAACCATGTATTATTATGTGATTTGAATGGACACTATGTAATACCACATTTCTCCAGCAGTGGCCGCTACAGGAGATATGTTGCCACTCTGGCAATCACAGCTGATCGCCAATGGGTCCTGACTTAGAAATAGGGTTGTCCAGATGGGATAACCCCTCTAACCCTTTCAATCCAACGACATAATACGTCATGACTAGAATATAAGAGCTAGAGCTTAGACCTTGGTGCCGGTGTCTACTTTCATTAAATATGATTATAGGGGTATAATATGTTTTTTATTTTTTAAAATTTTATAGTTCAGGTTTAATGTGTGTTTAGCAAAAGTGTGAATTTTTTTTTGCTGCAGCAAAAGGGTTAAATGAAAAAAAGTGTTTAGAATTTTCATTTAATTCTGAATTTAGATGTCCTAATAAATAATCTCTATCTCCAGTATTTGAAAAGCTTTCGTCCAAATATACCGCGGGTGCCCTGCAAATCTTGTGCCACTTGTATTAGTTTTTCCAGTCTGGAGGCATCTCGCTGTAGTGTCCTGTACTGTGACCATGGGCAGAAAGTCAGCCGTGTGAAGGAAACTAAGAATCCTAGTTCTGAAAATTGTTTAAATTGCATATCTGCCAACTCTCCCAAAATGTCTGGGAGGCTCCTGGAGGAGAGGGCACATGTCCCGGCCGCTAAATATTCTCGCCTTTCCCCGTTCCTGCACTCAAAACTCTGCTGCAAATTTCCTTTCGCTGGCCCTAGTCTGAGGACATTTCTGTGGCAGTGCCCGGAAGTGAAGAGGAGTGCAGGAACGGGGAATTATTTCAGGTGCTCTTGAGGGTCTCTTAGGGGGTTTGGTTTGAGGTCTGTAATAGTTTAGGGGCTCCCTTATTTACAGGGTCTGGGGTCTATATTTACCTAGGTGGTCTGGTCTGGAGTCTGTAATAGTTTAGGCGTGATGAAGGGGATCATGTGCATTATTTGGGATTTAAAGGCTGTAGGTTGGGGGCATGTCCTTTATACTTGGGCAGGGCATGAAGCAAAAAAATGTTAGCCCTGAATATAGCTTTTCTGCCCCTGACACTTCAAAATTGGGGTGGTTGCAAGAAAATCTAAAAAAGGAACAATACAGTAGGTTGTATGTAGGGAAGCAGCCGGTCTTATAGTTGTCCTATAGGTACAGTTCGATCATATGATAAAATTATATTGATTTGATGGTTTACTTTCTACAGACAAGACCATGGGAGATGTGAAAAAAGAGGTGGACACACCCGAAGCTGAACAGAGCTCAATGGAGGAACCCACCGCACCAGAACCACAAGTGGATGAGACCGTAAAACCTAGAACAAGGGAGGAACCCACTATACTGGAACCACAGGTGGAGGAGACCACAGTACAACCACAGGTGGAGGAGACCACGGTGGAACAACCGGTGGAGGAGACCACAGTGGAACAACCGGTGAAGGAGACCACTGTGGAACAACCTGTGGAGGAGACCCCAGTGGGACAACCTGTGGAGGAGATCCCAGTGGGACAACCTGTGGAGGAGATCCCCGTGGAACAAACTGTGGAGGAGATCCCAGTGGAACAAACTGTGGAGGAGATCCCAGTGGAACAAACTGTGGAGGAGATCCCAGTGGAACAAACTGTGGAGGAGATCCCAGTGGAACAAACTGTGGAGGAGATCCCAGTGGAACAACCTGTGGAGGAGATCCCAGTGGAACAACCTGTGGGGGAGATCCCAGTGGAACAAACTGTGGAGGAGATCCCAGTGGAACAACCTGTGGGGGAGATCCCAGTGGAACCACAGGTGGAGAGGACCACAGTACAACCACCAGAGCTCCACAACAAGGAACCAGAACTTGTCCCTACCACTGAAGAAGCTGTGATTTCAAGCACAACTCAACCAGATGTGAATCTATCTCAGAATGGGGAGAGACCTGGACCAGGTGAGAGACACGAGCTTTTATGCGTTTCTCCCAATACAATGTTCTTACTACCAATTATTCAGATCATATCAGGCCTGTAAGTTTTCAATTAAACAAAAATGGTTTCCTTATGTAAAATTCAGGATCATTACAAGTAATATAATAGATGAAATTTGCATATTCGACCTATTAGCCGAGGGTCGTCTCATTTAGGCCTCTTATGGGATTGTGAGAACACTTATAACTCCCAGTACCATTTTGGGTAAAGTTTTGCTAATATAATAAAAATACAACATTTTATTAATGCTTAGAGTTTTGGGTGGAGTTGTCCTTTTAAAAGCTAAATCCACATCAAAACATAATTCCTAAATATTGTTAATTTAAACTTTATTACACTATTACCCATGGCATCACATCCAAGAAGGAGGTCAACCTCTACCACCTATATAGAATTATTATACCAGCTGCTCATATATAATTATATACTGAAGATACCCAGGTAATACCAGCATGCTCCATATCACTATATACAAGAAGATGTATAACTTATACCAGCTGTACATATATAATTATATACAGAAGATACCCAGGTTATACCAGCATGCACCATATCACTATATACAGGAAGATGTATAACTTATACCAGCTGTACATATATAATTATATACAGAAGATGCCCAGGTTATACCAGCATGCTCCATATCACTATATACAAGAAGATGTATAACTTATACCAGCTGTACATATATAATTATATACAGGAGATACCCAGGTTATACCAGCATGCTCCATATCACTATATACAGGAAGATGTATAACTTATACCAGCTGTACATATATAATTATATACAGAAGATACCCAGGTTATACCAGCATGCACCATATCACTATATACAAGAAGATGTATAACTTATACCAGCTGTACATATATAATTATATACAGAAGATACCCAGGTTATACCAGCATGCTCCATATCTCTATATACAAGAAGATGTATAACTTATACCAGCTGTACATATATAATTATATACAGAAGATACCCAGGTTATACCAGCATGCACCATATCACTATATACAAGAAGATGTATAACTTATACCAGCTGTACATATATAATTATATACAGAAGATACCCAGGTTATACCAGCATGCTCCATATCACTATATACAAGAAGATGTATAACTTATACCAGCTGTACATATATAATTATATACAGAAGATACCCAGGTTATACCAGCGTGCTCCATATCACTATATACAAGAAGATGTATAACTTATACCAGCTGTACATATATAATTATATACAGAAGATACCCAGGTTATACCAGCATGCTCCATATCACTATATACAGGAAGATGTATAACTTATACCAGCTGTACATATATAATTATATACAGAAGATACCCAGGTTATACCAGCATGCACCATATCACTATATACAAGAAGATGTATAACTTATACCAGCTGTACATATATAATTATATACAGAAGACACCCAGGTTATACCAGCATGCTCCATATCTCTATATACAAGAAGATGTATAACTTATACCAGCTGTACATATATAATTATATACAGAAGATGCCCAGGTTATACCAGCATGCTCCATATCACTATATACAAGAAGATGTATAACTTATACCAGCTGTACATATATAATTATACACAGAAGATACCCAGGTTATACCAGCATGCTCCATATCACTATATACAAGAAGATGTATAACTTATACCAGCTGTACATATATAATTATATACAGGAGATACCCAGGTTATACCAGCATGCTCCATATCACTATATACAAGAAGATGTATAACTTATACCAGCTGTACATATATAATTATATACAGAAGATGCCCAGGTTATACCAGCATGCTCCATATCACTATATACAAGAAGATGTATAACTTATACCAGCTGTACATATATAATTATACACAGAAGATACCCAGGTTATACCAGCATGCTCCATATCACTATATACAGGAAGATATATAACTTATACCAGCTGTACATATATAATTATATACAGAAGATACCCAGGTTATACCAGCATGCTCCATATCACTATATACAAGAAGATGTATAACTTATACCAGCTGTATATATATAATTATATACAGAAGATACCTAGGTTATACCAGCATGCTCCATATCACTATATACAGGAAGATATATAACTTATACCAGCTGTACATATATAATTATATACAGAAGATACCCAGGTTATAGCAGCATGCTCCATATCACTATATACAAGATGTATAACTTATACCAGCTGTACATATATAATTATATACTGAAGATACCCAGGTAATACCAGCATGCTCCATATCATTATATACAAGAAGATGTGTAACTTATACCAGCTGTACATATATAATTATATACAGAAGATACCTAGGTTATACCAGCATGCTCCATATCACTATATACAGGAAGATATATAACTTATACCAGCTGTACATATATAATTATATACAGAAGATACCCAGGTTATAGCAGCATGCTCCATATCACTATATACAAGATGTATAACTTATACCAGCTGTACATATATAATTATATACAGAGGATACCCAGGTTATACCAGCACGCTCCATATCACTATATACAGGAAGATGTATAACTTATACCAGCTGTACATATATAATTATATACAGAAGATACCCAGGTTATACCAGCATGCACCATATCACTATATACAGGAAGATGTATAACTTATACCAGCTGTACATATATAATTATATACAGGAGATACCCAGGTTATACCAGCATGCTCCATATCACTATATACAGGAAGATGTATAACTTATACCAGCTGTACATATATAATTATATACAGAAGATACCCAGGTTATACCAGCATGCACCATATCACTATATACAAGAAGATGTATAACTTATACCAGCTGTACATATATAATTATATACAGAAGATACCCAGGTTATACCAGCATGCTCCATATCACTATATACAAGAAGATGTATAACTTATACCAGCTGTACATATATAATTATATACAGAAGATACCCAGGTTATACCAGCGTGCTCCATATCACTATATACAAGAAGATGTATAACTTATACCAGCTGTACATATATAATTATATACAGAAGATACCCAGGTTATACCAGCATGCTCCATATCACTATATACAGGAAGATGTATAACTTATACCAGCTGTACATATATAATTATATACAGAAGATACCCAGGTTATACCAGCATGCACCATATCACTATATACAAGAAGATGTATAACTTATACCAGCTGTACATATATAATTATATACAGAAGACACCCAGGTTATACCAGCATGCTCCATATCTCTATATACAAGAAGATGTATAACTTATACCAGCTGTACATATATAATTATATACAGAAGATGCCCAGGTTATACCAGCATGCTCCATATCACTATATACAAGAAGATGTATAACTTATACCAGCTGTACATATATAATTATACACAGAAGATACCCAGGTTATACCAGCATGCTCCATATCACTATATACAAGAAGATGTATAACTTATACCAGCTGTACATATATAATTATATACAGGAGATACCCAGGTTATACCAGCATGCTCCATATCACTATATACAAGAAGATGTATAACTTATACCAGCTGTACATATATAATTATATACAGAAGATGCCCAGGTTATACCAGCATGCTCCATATCACTATATACAAGAAGATGTATAACTTATACCAGCTGTACATATATAATTATACACAGAAGATACCCAGGTTATACCAGCATGCTCCATATCACTATATACAGGAAGATATATAACTTATACCAGCTGTACATATATAATTATATACAGAAGATACCCAGGTTATACCAGCATGCTCCATATCACTATATACAAGAAGATGTATAACTTATACCAGCTGTATATATATAATTATATACAGAAGATACCTAGGTTATACCAGCATGCTCCATATCACTATATACAGGAAGATATATAACTTATACCAGCTGTACATATATAATTATATACAGAAGATACCCAGGTTATAGCAGCATGCTCCATATCACTATATACAAGATGTATAACTTATACCAGCTGTACATATATAATTATATACTGAAGATACCCAGGTAATACCAGCATGCTCCATATCATTATATACAAGAAGATGTGTAACTTATACCAGCTGTACATATATAATTATATACAGAAGATACCTAGGTTATACCAGCATGCTCCATATCACTATATACAGGAAGATATATAACTTATACCAGCTGTACATATATAATTATATACAGAAGATACCCAGGTTATAGCAGCATGCTCCATATCACTATATACAAGATGTATAACTTATACCAGCTGTACATATATAATTATATACAGAGGATACCCAGGTTATACCAGCACGCTCCATATCACTATATACAGGAAGATGTATAACTTATACCAGCTGTACATATATAATTATATACAGAAGATACCCAGGTTATACCAGCATGCACCATATCACTATATACAGGAAGATGTATAACTTATACCAGCTGTACATATATAATTATATACAGGAGATACCCAGGTTATACCAGCATGCTCCATATCACTATATACAGGAAGATGTATAACTTATACCAGCTGTACATATATAATTATATACAGAAGATACCCAGGTTATACCAGCATGCACCATATCACTATATACAAGAAGATGTATAACTTATACCAGCTGTACATATATAATTATATACAGAAGATACCCAGGTTATACCAGCATGCTCCATATCTCTATATACAAGAAGATGTATAACTTATACCAGCAGTACATATATAATTATATACAGAAGATACCCAGGTTATACCAGCATGCACCATATCACTATATACAAGAAGATGTATAACTTATACCAGCTGTACATATATAATTATATACAGAAGATACCCAGGTTATACCAGCATGCTCCATATCACTATATACAAGAAGATGTATAACTTATACCAGCTGTACATATATAATTATATACAGAAGATACCCAGGTTATACCAGCGTGCTCCATATCACTATATACAAGAAGATGTATAACTTATACCAGCTGTACATATATAATTATATACAGAAGATACCCAGGTTATACCAGCATGCTCCATATCACTATATACAGGAAGATGTATAACTTATACCAGCTGTACATATATAATTATATACAGAAGATACCCAGGTTATACCAGCATGCACCATATCACTATATACAAGAAGATGTATAACTTATACCAGCTGTACATATATAATTATATACAGAAGACACCCAGGTTATACCAGCATGCTCCATATCTCTATATACAAGAAGATGTATAACTTATACCAGCTGTACATATATAATTATATACAGAAGATACCCAGGTTATACCAGCATGCACCATATCACTATATACAAGAAGATGTATAACTTATACCAGCTGTACATATATAATTTATATACAGAAGATGCCCAGGTTATACCAGCATGCTCCATATCACTATATACAAGAAGATGTATAACTTATACCAGCTGTACATATATAATTATATACAAATGATACCCAGGTTATACCAGCATGCTCCATATCACTATATATAGGATGTATAACTTATACCAGCTGTACATATATAATTATATATAGAAGATACCCAGGTTATACCAGCATGCTCCAAATCACTGTATACAAGAAGATGTATAACTTATACCAGCTGCACATATATAATTATATACAGAAGATGCCCAGGTTATACCAGCATGCTCCATATCACTATATACAGGAAGATGTATAACTTATACCAGCTGTACATATATAATTATATACAGAAGATACCCAGGTTATACCAGCATGCACCATATCACTATATACAAGAAGATGTATAACTTATACCAGCTGTACATATATAATTATATACAGAAGATACCCAGGTTATACCAGCATGCTCCATATCACTATATACAAGAAGATGTATAACTTATACCAGCTGTACATATATAATTATATACAGAAGATACCCAGGTTATACCAGCGTGCTCCATATCACTATATACAAGAAGATGTATAACTTATACCAGCTGTACATATATAATTATATACAGAAGATACCCAGGTTATACCAGCATGCTCCATATCACTATATACAAGAAGATGTATAACTTATACCAGCTGTACATACATAATTATATACAGAAGATACCCAGGTTATACCAGCATGATCCATATCACTAGATACAAGAAGATGTATAACTTATACCAGCTGTACATGTATAATTATATACAGAAGATACCCAGGTTATACCAGCGTGCCCCATATCACTATATACAAGAAGATGTATAACTAATAGCAGCTGTACATATATAATTATATACAGAAGATACCCGGGTTATACCAGCATGCTCCATATCACTATATACAAGAAGATGTATAACTTATACCAGCTGTACATATATAATTATATACAGAAGATACCCAGGTTATACCAGCGTGTTCCATATCACTATATACAAGAAGATGTATAACTTATACCAGCTGTACATATATAATTATATACAGGAGATACCCAGGTTATAGCAGCATGCTCCATATCACTATATACAAGAAGATGTATAACTTATACCAGCTGTACATATATAATTATATACAGAAGATACCCAGGTTATACCAGCATGCTCCATATCACTATATACAAGAAGATGTATAACTTATACCAGCTGTACATATATAATTATATACAGAAGATACCCAGATTATACCAGCATGCTCCATATCACTATATACAAGAAGATGTATAACTTATACCAGCTGTACATATATAATTATATACAGAAGATACCCAGGTTATACCAGCATGCTCCATATCACTATATACAAGTACTATTGGCTGTGTAATATACATGTACAATGTGTAACACTCTGTTTTTCTTCCTTGCAGTTACTGCTGTTGAAGAAGATATAGAGACAGGTGAACCAGAATCCGTGTCGTCTGTGTTCTCCTCAATGGTCAGCGCTCTCTTTGCTGCCAAGAGAAGTTTAGCTCCAGTTGCCAGCCTGGTAAGTCAAAAACATGCGGGTCAAGTGTTTGTCTTAGGTCTAAATTTAAAGGTCTTGTCCAGGATTAGAAAAAAAGGTCTGGTTTTTTTTTCCCCCAAAGAAACTGCGCCACTCTTGTTTGTGGGCTGGGTCTGGTATTGCAGCATAGACCAATTCAAGTAAATAATTTATCCGAGTGCCGCTTGTTTCTGGGAAAAAAAACAGCCACGTTTTTCTTATCTCATATAATCCCCTTTAATATTGATGGCTCACTGAGATGTCCATGTTGTCTAATCTGGGAGAGTCTGACTGCTGGGACCAATGCCTACAGGGCACCTTTCGTTTTATGCCAAAATGATATAAGGGCATTTCCTATCTTTGACAATTATAGTGGATAGGTCATTAATGCATCATGGATTACAGTCCCATATGTGGCACCTGCATGTATCGAGAAAACGGTGGTCCAGTAATCCCAGTTTACTGATTCTGTGCGGCCGCAGTCTCCATAGAGTTCAGTGGAGAGGTGGCCGCAGGCAGCGCTTGGCTCTTTTCCTTCATTGAACTCTATAGGGACTGCTCGGCCACAGAATCCGTAAATGGGGGTCATTGGACCTCCATAGGTGACAGTCCCAGAAATGGGACTCGCACCTTTCATTCATTTATGGCATAGCCTGTGGCATAAACGAATGGTTTCACTGTATTGGTTTGCAATGTGTAGATACCCAACCTATTAGGTGGATCATATCTTCCTAAAAGAGGGGATCCTGAGCAGGGGGACTCCTCCATCTATGATGTCATGTCCATATACCCTATGGCCTGTGACGCTCTGTAATGCACCCAAGCCTTTGTGGTGCTTATTGTATATTATGCAACTCCATATCCAAGACTAAGCATCATTGATTTAAAGGGTAATTAAACTTTTAAAAAACTTTTCACATGTCACAGTGATATGTGAGAAGTTTGGATCGGTGGAGGTACAAGCACGGAGATCCCCACCGATCGCTAAAACTAAGCAGCAGGAACGCTCGGGTGAGCGCTGTCCCTCTCGGTTTCTGATCTGCTTTCCTGGGAAAGCCAAACGAGCGGTTTACAGGCCCAAAGACTTTCTATTGAGCGCCGAAGAAAGCCGAGCAGAAACGAAACTCGACAATGCTCACCATAGCGCTTCTGCCACTTTGTTTTAGTGATTGGTGGAGTTCTCCGTGCTCGATCCCCCACCGATCAAAACTTCTGACATGTTAAAAGTTTTTAAAAGTTTAGTTACCCTTTAATGGTATCTTATTGCATATACTCGTCCTCCTCAGTGAATTATATATGTATATACACTCGTCCTCCTCAGTGAATTAGAAGATCATCAAAAAGTTCATTTATTTCAGTAATTCAATTCAAAAAGTGTCTCTCATATTCTATAGATTCACTACACAGAGAGGGATCTATTTCCAGCATTTTTTTCTTTTAATGTTGATGATTATGGGAACAGTTAAACGTTTGACAAACTTCTGAAATGTCATAGTGACATGTCAGAAGTTTGGATCTCTAGTACGAAGCAGCTGAAGCGCTCGTGTGAGCGCTCAGCCGCTTCGTGTCTGTTCGGCTTTTTCTGGAAAGCCGATGTATCGGGGTACAGGCTCATAGACTTTCTATTAAGTCCGTTCACCGATACGTTTATTTCCGGAAAAAGCTGCACTTAATGAAAACCCAAAATTTAGTATCTCAGAAAATTGTAATATTATATAAGCCCAATTTCAAAAATTATTTTTAATACCGAATTGTTGGCCTCCTGGAAAGTCTGTACAGTATCTGCCCTCAATACTTGGTCAGGGCTCCTTTTGCATGAATTACTGCATCAATGCGGCGTGGCATGGAGGTGATCAGCCTGTGGCACTGCTGAGGTGTTATTAATGCGGAGTGGCATGGAGGCGATCAGCCTGTGGCACTGCTGAGGTGTTATCAATGCGGCGTGGCATGGAGGCGATCAGCCTGTGGCACTGCTGAGGTGTTATCAATGCGTCGTGGCATGGAGGCGATCAGCCTGTGGCACAGCTGAGGTGTTATCAATGCGTCGTGGCATGGAGGCGATCAGCCTGTGGCACTGCTGAGGTGTTATCAATGCGGCGTGGCATGGAGGCGATCAGCCTGTGGCACTGCTGAGGTGTTATCAATGCAGCATGGCATGGGGGCGATCAGCCTGTGGCACTGCTGAGGTGTTATCCATGCGGCGTGGCATGAAGGCGATCAGCCTGTGGCACTGCTGAGGTGTTCTGGAAGCCCAGGTTGCTTTGATTTTGGCCTTCAGCTCATCTGCATTGTTGGGTCTGGTGTTTCTCATCTTCCTCTTGACAATACCCTATAGATTCTCTATGGGGTTTAGGTCGGGTGAGTTTGCCGGCCAATCAGGCGCCAGGTATTGGCACTTTTGGCAGTGTAGGCAGTTGCCAAGTCCTGCTGGAAAATGAAATCCGCATCTCCATAGCGGTCAGCAGAGGGAAGCATGAAGTGCCGGGAAATGTCCTGCTAGACGCTGCGCTGACTCTGGACTTGCTATAACACAGTGACCAACACCAGCAGATGACACGACCCCCAAACCATCACTGACTGTGGAAACTTCACACTGGACCACAAGCAACTTGGACTGATTCCTCTCCAGACTCTGGGACCGAGATTTCCGAATGAAATGCAAAATTAACTTTCCTCTGATAACAGGACTGTGGACACTGAGCAGCAGACCCGTCATTGTAAAGCCTTAGGAAACCTTTGCAGGTGTTTTGTGTTGATTGGCTGATTAGAGTGTCACACCAGGAGACGACAATCTGCAACTTTTACCCAATTTTCTCATTTTCTGAGACACTAAATTTTGGGTTTTCATTAACGGTTACCATAATCATCAACATTAAATTAAAAAAATGCTGGAAATAGATCCCTCTGTATGTAATGAATCTTTATAATATAGGAGAGACACTTTTTGAATTGAATTACTGAAATAAAATAACTTTTGATGATATTCTAATTTACTGAGAAGGACTAATATATGACACCGCTTCAATGAAATCCGTGGTGATTCCAGACTGCAGAAATCTCAGACCCTGCCTCTAGGTTTGCGGTGATGCCGTCTTCTGACCTATCGTCACTAAAAGTGGAATTCCCCTCGAAAAGGGAAATCAATGAAAACAAGTGTTGGAGACAGACGATGATGTTTAGTAGATTCCACTTCCAATTAAAACAGTAGAAGTGATTTCCTCTGACATTAACCACATGTGATAGTGACTGGATTATGAAATGTTCTGGACTATCAGATGGCTGCAGTAAAGTATATAACAGAGTTTAAAGAGGCTCTGTCACCAGATTTTACAACCCTTATCTGCTATTGCAGCAGATAGGCGCTGCAATGTAGATTACAGTAACGTTTTTATTTTTAAAAAACGAGCATTTTTGGCCAAGTTATGACCATTTTCGTATTTATGCAAATGAGGCTTGCAAAAGTACAACTGGGCGTGTTGAAAAGTAAAAGTCCAAGTGGGCGTGTATTATGTGCGTACATCGGGGCGTGTTTACTACTTTTACTAGCTGGGCGTTGTGTATAGAAGTATCATCCACTTCTCTTCAGAACGCCCAGCTTCTGGCAGTGCAGATCTGTGACGTCACTCACAGGTCCTGCATCGTGTTGGCCACATCGGCACCAGAGGCTACAGCTGATTCTGCAGCAGCATCAGCATTTGCAGGTAAGTAGCTACATCGACTTACCTGCAAACGCTGATGCTGCTGCAGAATCATCTGTAGCCTCTGGTGCCGATGTGTCCTCGCTCGTCTGACACGATGCAGGACCTGTGAGTGACGTCACAGCGTGATCTGCCAGAAGCTGGGCGTTCTGAAGAGAAGTGGATGATACTTCTCATCAGAACGCCCAGCTAGTAAAAGTAGTAAACACGCCCCGATGTACGCACATAATACACGCCCACTTGGACTTTTACTTTTCAACACGCCCAGTTGTACTTTTGCAAGCCTCATTTACATAACTACAAAAATGGTCATAACTTGGCCAAAAAATGCTCGTTTTTTAAAAATAAAAACGTTACTGTAATCTACATTGCAGCGCCGATCTGCTGCAATAGCAGATAGGGGTTGCAAAATCTGGTGACAGAGCCTCTTTAATTATAGGTTGTGATCCGAGTTTGTGGATTATTAAATTCTGTATTAAAGGAAGTTTCCTGTATATGATGTGTTCCCCATCAAACACTGATCTTGGAGGGGGGGGGCTCAGCTGTTGGCGGAGTTGGTCTCCCGCAAGGGGTAGCTTGGTAACGTGAGCTCCCCCTAGTGGTGGCTGTGGGCAGTCGGAAACTTATCATGTAACTCTCTGGCTGTGTGAAGGCTCCATATAAAGCAGTGCCAGTGGTGTTTTTGAGAGGGCCCCTTGCTGGTGTTATTGATTATTAGGGACACTGCTGACACCGTTTTGTCTTTAGGAGGGGAGGGGCACTCTGGTGCTGGTTATTGGGGGCACTGATGGCACTTTTCTGGGAGGCACTGCTGTTACTGTTTCTGGGGGCTCTCTGTTAGCTCAGTTTTAGGGGAACTCTGATGGCACTGTTTATGGGTGGGGGGATACTCTGCTGGTAATAGAAGCTTTTTTTTATTTTTCATATTGGAGCAGGTTGCATCTCAATTCTCCCTGAAAATGATACTTAAAGGGGTTGTAAAAACTTAGAAAAAACAGCGCCACCCTTGTCCATAGGTTTTGTCTGCTATTGCAGCTCGGCTCCACTGAAGCTAGTGGGGCTAAGCTGCACTACCACTCACAACCTGTAGACAGGAGTGACACTATTTTTGGAAGAAAGCAGCCATGTTTTTCTAATCCTGTACAAACACCTGAAAAGTTGTCGAGAATGATATTGATGGGATATATACATGCTGCTTTGTATGGGTGACATATATGTAAATGTTCCTGATTGTTTGTGTGGGTGAAATATCTGGGATATTCTGTAATCCTCAAATTATAAAATATTTGCTGCTGACAGTCACCACTAGGGGGAGCGTACTAAAGATGGATTCATTGTAGAGATCAATGGGAGCTGTATAAATCCCTATGCAGTGAGCTCCCCCTAGTGGTGACTGCCGGCAGCTAGAAATTCATCATGTAACTGTACGGCTGTGTAAAGGGGAGCAGAGGATTTGGAGCTCTGTATCAGAAAGGCAGAGCTCTGGCCCCCTATAAAGATATTCACCTATACACATCCGACAGGTACAATCCACATCCAGCAGACTCACCGGAGGCTTTTCATGTCTTTCATTACACAGTTCCCGTGGTTCTGCTCAATCAAGGCTGCTCCACCAGTATTACAGCGAGTGCTGGCCGCCATCTGTCATCTTATTTAACTAACATGAAATTAGTACATTTTTAGTTTCAGTCAACAGGAAAGTAAATCTGGATTATTAATCCTCGCATTGTCTGCAGATGGCGGGTAAACATTGGGCAGGGAGGACTCTTCATTCATAACTAGCTCCGGGCCTCAGGTTCTAGGACGACCGCAGACGTAACATTATTCATGATCCGACCGTGAGCGCCAGTCAATGAATGTCTATGGTTATGTCTGCCGTACTAAAACGACTGCTTCTGATTGGTGGAAAAGTGTTTCATTGGTTATCAGAGCCGAGTGGCGCCGCAGAGAACCTATATCACTACATGAGCGCCAATTATATTCAATAGGTGGTATTTTAAAAAATATATTTTTAAAAAAAAAATGCACCGGAGCTGTCACAAATTGCGCCCCAAAAATTTGTGGACATGTGTCATTTATTATGTGTTTTTTACGCTTAGGCCCTGTTCACATCATGTTTTTTTAGCCTAGGTTTAGTGTATACACCAGGACGTAACAGTGGCGTCCGTCACCCATAGACTAATATGGGATATGTTACACGTCTACATCTTGGACACTTTAGACCCTTTTCATGACGTAGACGTTAAATAGATATCATTATAGTCTACGGGTGACGGATGCCGCTGTTAGGCACTCGCCACCCAGACTATAATGGGATCTATTTTACGTATACGTCATGAAATGCTATTCAAAAGTCCATGATGTAAACATTTAAGTGATGCCGGTGACGTGCGCCATACAGCAACATCCATCAACTATAGATTCCATGTTAAAAACCCGTATACTGCGCGATGGTCATACCTTCTGTATGGAATAGCGTAGTCTACTCCATCCTATAAAGAAAAGGTGTATCGACGTATACCAGCCCGACGGTGTCCAAAAGAACACTCCTTTTGGCCTCCGTCGGTCTAATGGAGCCCTATGGACCCGATTAGCGTGTGTGCCTGGAGCTATACCGACACGCTAAACGTAGGGCAAAAACGTCATGTGAATGTGGCCTTACCTGGAAGGTTGTAGAAAGGCGGTGTGGCTAAGACAAACTGAAAATTGTGCCAGATTAGCTAAAGATGTGCGCCATTTTTTTTGGTTGTATTTATACGCCAGCCACGCGGTGTCTTATAAGTCCCTGTTTACACGGCAGAATTTTTGGGGCAGAACCCGCCGCGGATTTCCACTGCAAAGTTCCGCCTCCCATTCATTTCAATGGGAGTCGGACATTTCTTTTTCCCGCTAGCTGATTTTTTTTTCAGTTGACGGAAAATAGAAGCGTCCTGCACGATCTTTGGGCGAATTTCACCCGAACTTCCCATTGAAGTGAATGGGAGGAATCTTCCTGCTGACGGCAGGAATAATTAAACGGCGGATTTTGCGGCGGGATCCGCTAAGCAAAATCCGTAGTGTGAACTGACGCTTAAAAAAAAATGGGAATGCGCTTTTGAAAACGAAAATAAAAGAATAAAAAATAAAAAAAATAAAAATGGGGCAGATTTTTAACTGTTTCTACCGGTTTTCTAGTGTCAATATACTAAAAAAAAATATGCATTTTGGCTGAAGAAAGAATTTATTACCTCTATGCGCCACTTTTTCTAATAGGTTTGAATGGCAGAGAAGTGGGCGGGGCCTCAGAATCGCACTCCAGGCGACATATCAAGATTTTCCGACACTGATTAGAAGTGTCGTCGTCCGTCCTGATTATAGCGCCCGCCACAGGGAGGAGTGTGACGCAGCGCCCGTACGGTGCTCCGCCATTTGTAAATCCCCTCCAGAGGGGGAGATGTATCATCACTGGTGCAAAGGCGAAGTGGAGCCATTACCCATAGCAACCAATCAGGTTGCTGCTTTCATCTACCGCTGAAAAATGAAAGCTGGAATCTGGTTGGTTGCTATGGGTAACGGCTCCATTTTTCTTTTGCTCCAGTTTTGATAAATCTCCCACTCCGTGTCTGGCAAGTTGCGCCGAGTTTATCAAGCCAAACGTGCTGCTTTGATAACTTTGCCGCGGTTTTCACCATCGTGTCCGAGCGTTACGTATGCGCGGAGTCATGGCTATGTCATGTGACCATATGGTTGTGGCATAATTATGTTATCTGTCGTTCTGTTTATTAAAGGGGACCTCCTGTATTCTTGGAAGTCCCCTTTAATTGAAATGGGTTTCTAAAGTGGACAGACCCTTTAAGGAGTTAATAGAGTAGAAACGGTGGAGTAAGATTTCTAGGAGTAGACTGATACTGTTATTTCAATCAAATTTTACTTTTATTTTTTTCGAAATGTATTATTTATAACTTGAATACAAATAAATAAATAAATAAAAATCCTCTCGTTTACGATGTCCGGCTGTACGGAGGTGTGCAGGTGTCCTGTGCGGTCACTGGCTGCACGCCGACATAAAACTACAAGTTCCAACGTGCACTGCGGGAAACTTACGTATAAGGACGCAGCGCTGACCATAGAGCGGCCTGTACAGCTAGAGAGGCAGCTACCGTGTCTGGGCTGATAGGGGTTAATCAGCTGGACTGTTGGGCGATAACAGTCAATCTACGCGCCTACCAACTTCCGGGTTGTCGCCGACTATTGACGTCACCTCATCCGGGTTCTGCCGGGACTGTCAGTGGTGACGTGTTATTATGACAGGAGGCGAAGTTCAGAGCAGCTGAGGAAGCGGCAGGTGAGACAACAGCATGTGTGTGATATACAGAGGAGTGCGCCTCATACACCGCGCAGGGAAGACTGCATTATACACACCGCAGGGGGGACTGTGCCTTATTATACACAGCGCAAGGGAGACTGTACATTATACACAGCGCAGGGGGCTGTACATTATACACAGCGCAGGAGAGGGGACTGTACATTATACACAGCGCAGGAGGGGGGGGGGGGACTGTACATTATACACAGCGCAGGAGAGGGGACTGTACATTATACACAGCGCAGGAGGGGAGACTGTACATTATACACAGCGCAGGAGAGGAGACTGTACATTATACACAGCGCAGGAGGGGGGAGACTGTACGTTATACACAGCGCAGGAGGGGGGACTGTACATTATACACAGCGCAGGGGGGGGACTGTACATTATACACAGCGCAGGAGGGGGGAGACTGTACATTATACACAGCGCAGGAGGGGGGAGACTGTACATTATACACAGCGCAGGAGGGGGGACTGTACATTATACACAGCGCAGGAGAGGAGACTGTACATTATACACAGCGCAGGAGGGGGGGGGGACTGTACATTATACACAGCGCAGGAGAGGAGACTGTACATTATACACAGCGCAGGGGGCTGTACATTATACACAGCGCAGGAGAGGGGACTGTACATTATACACAGCGCAGGAGGGGGGGGGGGACTGTACATTATACACAGCGCAGGAGAGGAGACTGTACATTATACACAGCGCAGGAGAGGAGACTGTACATTATACACAGCGCAGGAGGGGAGACTGTACATTATACACAGCGCAGGAGAGGAGACTGTACATTATACACAGCGCAGGAGGGGAGACTGTACATTATACACAGCGCAGGAGGGGGGGGGGACTGTACATTATACACAGCGCAGGAGAGGGGACTGTACATTATACACAGCGCAGGAGAGGAGACTGTACATTATACACAGCGCAGGAGGGGGGAGACTGTACATTATACACAGCGCAGGAGAGGAGACTGTACGTTATACACAGCGCAGGAGGGGAGACTGTACATTATACACAGCGCAGGAGGGGGGAGACTGTACATTATACACAGCGCAGGAGGGGGGAGACTGTACGTTATACACAGCGCAGGAGGGGGGGGGGGACTGTACATTATACACAGCGCAGGAGAGGAGACTGTACATTATACACAGCGCAGGAGAGGAGACTGTACATTATACACAGCGCAGGGGGCTGTACATTATACACAGCGCAGGAGAGGGGACTGTACATTATACACAGCGCAGGAGGGGGGGGGGGACTGTACATTATACACAGCGCAGGAGAGGAGACTGTACATTATACACAGCGCAGGAGAGGAGACTGTACATTATACACAGCGCAGGAGGGGAGACTGTACATTATACACAGCGCAGGAGAGGAGACTGTACGTTATACACAGCGCAGGAGGGGAGACTGTACATTATACACAGCGCAGGGGGGGGACTGTACATTATACACAGCGCAGGAGGGGAGACTGTACATTATACACAGCGCAGGAGGGGGGGGGGACTGTACATTATACACAGCGCAGGAGAGGGGACTGTACATTATACACAGCGCAGGAGGGGAGACTGTACATTATACACAGCGCAGGAGAGGAGACTGTACATTATACACAGCGCAGGAGGGGGGACTGTACATTATACACAGCGCAGGAGGGGGGACTGTACATTATACACAGCGCAGGAGGGGGGACTGTACATTATACACAGCGCAGGAGAGGAGACTGTACGTTATACACAGCGCAGGAGGGGAGACTGTACGTTATACACAGCGCAGGAGGGGAGACTGTACGTTATACACAGCGCAGGAGGGGGGAGACTGTACATTATACACAGCGCAGGAGGGGGGACTGTACATTATACACAGCGCAGGAGGGGGGAGACTGTACATTATACACAGCGCAGGAGGGGGGACTGTACATTATACACAGCGCAGGAGGGGGGACTGTACATTATACACAGCGCAGGAGGGGGGACTGTACATTATACACAGCGCAGGAGGGGAGACTGTACGTTATACACAGCGCAGGAGGGGGGACTGTACATTATACACAGCGCAGGAGGGGGGACTGTACATTATACACAGCGCAGGAGAGGAGACTGTACATTATACACAGCGCAGGAGGGGAGACTGTACGTTATACACAGCGCAGGAGGGGAGACTGTACATTATACACAGTGCAGGAGGGGAGACTGTACATTATACACAGCGCAGGAGGGGGGACTGTACATTATACACAGCGCAGGAGAGGAGACTGTACGTTATACACAGCGCAGGAGAGGAGACTGTACATTATACACAGCGCAGGAGGGGAGACTGTACGTTATACACAGCGCAGGAGGGGAGACTGTACGTTATACACAGCGCAGGAGAGGAGACTGTACATTATACACAGCGCAGGAGAGGAGACTGTACATTATACACAGCGCAGGAGGGGAGACTGTACGTTATACACAGCGCAGGAGGGGAGACTGTACGTTATACACAGCGCAGGAGGGGAGACTGTACGTTATACACAGCGCAGGAGGGGAGACTGTACGTTATACACAGCGCAGGAGGGGAGACTGTACGTTATACACTGCGCAGGAGGGGGGACTGTACGTTATACACTGCGCAGGAGGGGAGACTGTACGTTATACACAGCGCAGGAGAGGAGACTGTACGTTATACACAGCGCAGGAGGGGAGACTGTACGTTATACACAGCGCAGGAGGGGAGACTGTACGTTATACACAGCGCAGGAGGGGAGACTGTACGTTATACACAGCGCAGGAGGGGAGACTGTACCTTATACACAGCGCAGGAGGGGAGACTGTACGTTATACACAGCGCAGGAGGGGAGACTGTACGTTATACACAGCGCAGGAGGGGAGACTGTACGTTATACACAGCGCAGGAGGGGAGACTGTACGTTATACACAGCGCAGGAGGGGAGACTACGTTATACACAGCGCAGGAGGGGAGACTGTACGTTATACACAGCGCAGGAGGGGAGACTGTACGTTATACACAGCGCAGGAGAGGAGACTGTACGTTATACACAGCGCAGGAGGGGAGACTGTACGTTATACACAGCGCAGGAGGGGAGACTGTACGTTATACACAGCGCAGGAGGGGAGACTGTACGTTATACACAGCGCAGGAGGGGGGACTGTACGTTATACACAGCGCAGGAGGGGAGACTGTACGTTATACACAGCGCAGGAGGGGAGACTGTACGTTATACACAGCGCAGGAGGGGAGACTGTACGTTATACACAGCGCAGGAGGGGAGACTGTACGTTATACACAGCGCAGGAGGGGAGACTGTACGTTATACACAGCGCAGGAGGGGAGACTGTACGTTATACACAGCGCAGGAGGGGAGACTGTACGTTATACACAGCGCAGGAGGGGGGACTGTACGTTATACACAGCGCAGGAGGGGAGACTGTACGTTATACACTGCGCAGGAGGGGAGACTGTACGTTATACACAGCGCAGGAGGGGGGACTGTACGTTATACACAGCGCAGGAGGGGGGACTGTACATTATACACAGCGCAGGAGGGGAGACTGTACATTATACACTGCGCAGGAGGGGAGACTGTACATTATACACTGCGCAGGAGGGGAGACTGTACATTATACACAGCGCAGGAGGGGGGACTGTACATTATACACAGCGCAGGAGGGGGGACTGTACATTATACACAGCGCAGGAGGGGGGACTGTACATTATACACAGCGCAGGAGGGGAGACTGTACGTTATACACAGCGCAGGAGGGGAGACTGTACATTATACACAGCGCAGGAGAGGAGACTGTACATTATACACAGCGCAGGAGGGGAGACTGTACGTTATACACAGCGCAGGAGGGGAGACTGTACATTATACACAGCGCAGGAGGGGAGACTGTACGTTATACACAGCGCAGGAGGGGAGACTGTACGTTATACACAGCGCAGGAGGGGAGACTACATTATACACTGCGCAGGAGGGGAGACTGTACATTATACACAGCGCAGGAGGGGAGACTGTACATTATACACAGCGCAGGAGGGGGGACTGTACATTATACACAGCGCAGGAGGGGGGACTGTACATTATACACAGCGCAGGAGGGGAGACTGTACATTATACACAGCGCAGGAGGGGAGACTGTACGTTATACACAGCGCAGGAGAGGAGACTGTACGTTATACACAGCGCAGGAGGGGGGACTGTACGTTATACACAGCGCAGGAGGGGGGACTGTACATTATACACAGCGCAGGAGGGGAGACTGTACGTTATACACAGCGCAGGAGAGGAGACTGTACGTTATACACAGCGCAGGAGAGGAGACTGTACATTATACACAGCGCAGGAGAGGAGACTGTACATTATACACAGCGCAGGAGGGGAGACTGTACATTATACACAGCGCAGGAGAGGAGACTGTACATTATACACAGCGCAGGAGGGGAGACTGTACATTATACACAGCGCAGGAGGGGAGACTGTACATTATACACGGCGCAGGAGGGGAGACTGTACATTATACACGGCGCAGGAGGGGAGACTGTACATTATACACAGCGCAGGAGGGGAGACTGTACGTTATACACAGCGCAGGAGGGGAGACTGTACGTTATACACAGCGCAGGAGGGGGGAGACTGTACATTATACACAGCGCAGACAGTATAATATAGAGGTGGTGATGGTCAGTCCTGTTTTGTATGATTGTGGGGTTATCGGGGTGCGTGTCTCGTTAGTGGGGGGGCCCCATCCCCTCCTAGTTAATAACACTACATTGGTCTCTGTGGAGACCATTACCAGGTGCCCTGAACTTATTGCTGCCCCTCCTATTATGGATGAGATGGAACAAGAAGACCCCACATCATCCTCCCTCTCCCCATCACTGGATGCTGGACAAGACCTGGGCGTCCTGGGGACCCTCCCCACATTATATCCCCTCTTGGTGACCAGAATTCTCCAGGTCAGTATATCTATTTATCAGTTTATATAGGGCAGTCCCATAATAATATAATAATATAATACACCGCACAAGGGATTATGGGGCAGACGGCGGGGTCACTGTGTTGTACTCCACGCGGTGATCCTTCCTCAGTGGGTAGAGAATAATATAATTATGTATCCGCTCTAATACATCATGGCCGCTGCACCCGAACCGTGCTGAGTACATAACGTCCTGCAGGGCTCCGTACAAATTTTTTTTTTCTTATTGATCTCTATGAAGATTTTTATCGCGGGTCACTAAAAATGTCAGATGGGCTCCAGGAGTGGCGTAAAGCTGGTCATAAGCATTCGATTTTTTTTTTTTTTATCAAAAGATATTGATTGAATATCCCAACCATCTCATGTCTGTGAGGACAGCCCCACTGTTCCCATGATGTCTGAGATGTATTTGTGGGGGAGCCCGGGAAAATAGTTGTCAGCTGAAGGATTATGTGTCCACCCGACCGCTTTAGTGTATTCTTGTAATTGGTTGTTTACAAAGCTGCATTCTGTATTAATCCTATGGACACGAGTCCTGATGTGGCGTATTACTGATCAGGCGCCGACTTGATGACAACTTTGTTGGTGGTCCTAGACTTAGAAATGCTGGCGTATGACGTTGGCACAATCGTTTGCAACCATATATGTAGCGGTATGCCCCGCGGGGGGCTTGTGACAATGCACAGACCATCGTGACTTTATTCCCCATAAGGACAATTTCTGCGACAGCCGTGGAGGGCAGGTGGTCATTACCACTGACTATTAATGTAAAGGTGTGACTGAGAAAGTGACCGGGGCAGAGCCGCGTATCTGCCTGCCGGAGCCTTGATCTGTATGTAAGTAGCGCTGACTTGCATATTAAAGGTGTCCAAAACAATATATGCCCAGAAAACCCTTTTTTAAAGGGGTTGTCCAGTCCCTAAAAATTGATGGCCTATCCTCAGGATTGGCCATCAATAGCTGATGGGTCGAGGTCCGACTCCTGGGACCCCCACTGATGAGATGTTTTGAAGGGGGTGCAGCTATCGTACGAGCGCTGCTTCCCGTTCATTTCTTCTTGCTCACTGTGAATCGTCGACACGGATGTAGTGGTGATTCGCTGGTATTGCAGCCTCTACTATTCACTTCAGTGGGGGAAGAAGGCTCCAGTACTGTGAATCGCTGCTAAATCCGTGTCTACAATTCATAGTGAGCACGAAGAAATGAAGGGGAAGCTGCGAGCGTACGAGCGCTGCGGCCCTCTCAAAACAGCTGATCGGCGGGGGTCCCGGGAGTCGGACCCCGACACATCAGCTATTGATGACCTGTCCTGAGGATAGGCCAAGAATATTTAGGGACTGGACAACCCCTTTTTAAGTCTCTTTATTTCCGTTAGTTTGGCATGTTTGATATTCCAGCACAATTCCGGATTATCGAATGTTACCGCATAATCCATTACAGATAAACGGCTGGAGCGGTTTTCTATATTGTGGAACGTGTCATCCGGTGCGATGTTTTTTTTTTTTATATATATATTTTTTTGCCACACTTTGGCTAGTTATACAGCACGTCTGCTCCTCTGACTCCTGACACGATGGTGTGGGGGGGGGGGGGGGGGGTTGACTACGTGGTTTTGTTACAATGTGCCGCCGGTGTAGCTGCGTGACTGTTGTGTGGACTTCAGTGCAGCCCATGGATCAGCCCAGAGTAAGCTAGAACTGTGTCTTCACTCTAAATCCCCTGTAATATCTAATAAGCCTCTGTAATTCGGGGGTCATGTGGATGTCAGCGGGGGTGGGGGGCTTATGACCCCCTTCTTTTAACCATTGTGAGGAGCTGCTAACGTGTCCCTTCCTCTGTATGACTGTGCGTCCATCTAATACATGAATACACAATGTAATGCTTCGTTTCTTACTTTCTGAGACTGATGTTATCAGGAATAACGTCATTATAGAACAGTGGTCTCCAAGCCGTGGCTCTGCAGCTGCTGTCAGACTACAACCCCCAGTATGGTTCACTGATCTGCTCCACCTGGCTGCGTTATGTACAGTCATTGCGCTGCCTTCACATTCAGTAGGAGGGGGAATAGTTTGGGATATAACTGGGATTCCTTGTATTAAATTTGAATGCCAAAGAGGCAGCGCTGGATATTCGAGAAGATACATGTCAATCACTGTGTGTGGGTGGAGAAGCGGGACTCACAGGCTTTCTCTCTGAGTAGGTGAGGGGAGCAGGACTCACAGGCTTTCTCTGAGTAGGTGAGGGGAGCAGGACTCTCAGGCTTTCTCTGAGTGGTTGAGGGGAGCAGGACTCTCAGGCTTTCTCTGAGTGGGTGAGGGGAGCAGGACTCTCAGGCTTTCTCTGAGTGGGTGAGGGGAGCAGGACTCTCAGGCTTTCTCTGAGTGGGTGAGGGGAGCAGGACTCTCAGGCTTTCTCTGAGTGGGTGAGGGGAGCAGGACTCTCAGGCTTTCTCTGAGTGGGTGAGGGGAGCAGGACTCTCAGGCTTTCTCTGAGTGGGTGAGGGGAGCAGGACTCTCAGGCTTTCTCTGAGTGGGTGAGGGGAGCAGGACTCTCAGGCTTTCTCTGAGTGGGTGAGGGGAGCAGGACTCTCAGGCTTTCTCTGAGTGGGTGAGGGGAGCAGGACTCACAGGCTTTCTCTGAGTAGGTGAGGGGAGCAGGACTCTCAGGCTTTCTCTGAGTGGTTGAGGGGAGCAGGACTCTCAGGCTTTCTCTGAGTGGGTGAGGGGAGCAGGACTCTCAGGCTTTCTCTGAGTGGGTGAGGGGAGCAGGACTCTCAGGCTTTCTCTGAGTGGGTGAGGGGAGCCGGACTCTCAGGCTTTCTCTGAGTGGGTGAGGGGAGCAGGACTCTCAGGCTTTCTCTGAGTCGGTGAGGGGAGCAGGACTCACAGGCTTTCTCTATGAGTTGGTGTAATCTAGGCCACAAAGAGGCACCACATTTATCATGCAGCGTGCACCACTATAATAAATTTTGGCACATTTTCTGACTGTCTATAATTTAGTGTTAGTAAATCTGCCTCGATGTGTTTTATGCTGTAATCTGTTTTCACCTGTTTTAACCCCTTAGTGTCTAAGCCTGTTTTGGCCTTCAGGACCAGCCCCATTTTTGCAAATCTGACATGTGTCACTTTATGTGGTAATAACTCCGGAATGCTTTTACCTATCCAAGCGATTCTGGGATTGTTTTCTCGTGACATGTTGTACTTTATGATACTGAAAAAATTTCGTCGTTAAATTCAATATTTATTTGTAAGAAACGCCAAGATTTAGCGAAAATTAGCAAAAATTAGCATTTTTCTAAATTTTAATGTATTTACTTGTAAAACAGATAGTAATACCACACAAAATACATACTAGTTTATATTTCCCATATGTCTACTTTATGTTTGCGTCGTTTTTTGAACATTCTTTTAATTTTCTAGGACGTTACAAGGCTTAGAACTTTAGCAGCAATTTCTCATATTTTTAAGAAAATTTCAAAAGGCTATTTTTTCAGGGACGAGTTCAGTTCTGAAATGGCTTTGAGGGCCTTATATATTAGAAAGTCCCCAGAAGTCACCCCATTTTGAAAACTGCACCCCTCAAAGTATTCAAAACAGCATTCACAAAGTGTTTTAGCCCTTTAGGCGTTTCACAGGAATTAAAGCAAAGTAGAGGTGAAATTTACAAATTTCATATTTTTCTTCAAAAATTCATTTCTAATACATTTTTTCTGTACCACAGAAGGTTTTACCCAAGAAATGCAACTCAATATTTATTGCCCAGATTCTGCAGTTTTTAGAAATACCCCACATGTGGCCCTAGCGCGGTCATGGACTGAAACACAGGCCTCAGAAGCAAAGGAGCACCTAGTGGATTTTGGGCCTCCTTTTTTTAGAATATATTTTAGGCACCATGTCAGGTTTGAGGAGGTCTTGTGCTGCCAAAACAGTGGAAACCCCCCAAAAGTGACCCCATTTTGGAAACTATACCCCTCAATGAATTTATCTATGGGTATAGTTAGCATTTTGAACCCACAGTTTTTTTGCTAAATTTATTTGAATTAGTATGTGAAGGTGAAAATCTACTTTTTTTGTGAAAAAACGTAGAAATGTTAAATTTTTACAAGGAATAAAGTAGAAAAAACACCCCAACATATGTAAAGCAATTTCTTCCGATTATAGCAATACCCCATATGTGGTAATAAACTGCTGTTTGGACCCACAGCAGGCCTCAGAAGAGAAGGAGCACCATTTGGATTTTGGATTTCTGATTTTGCTGGAATAGTTTTCAGTGCCGTGTCGCGTTTGCAATGCACTGGAGGGAAGAAAACCGTGGAAACCCCCCAATAGTGACCCCATTTTGGAAGCTACACCCCTCAGGGCATTTTTCTAGGCGTAAAGTTAGCATTTTGACCCCACAGTTGTTTTGCTGAATTCATTGGAATTAGTCTGTAAAGGTAAAAATCTACTTTTTTTTCTGAAAAAAGGTAGCCATTTTTAATTTTTACAAGGAATAAAGGAGAAAAAGCACCGCAACATTTGTAAAACAATTTCTCCCGATTACGTAAATACCCCATATGTGGTAATAAACTGCTGTTTGGACCCACACCGGGGCTTAGAAGGGAAGGAGCGCTATTTGGCTTTTGGAGCTCAAATTTAGCTGGAATAGTTTTTGGGTGTCATGTCGAATTTGCAAAGCCCCTGAGAGACCGAAACAGTGGAAGCCCCCCAAAAGTAACCCCATTTGGGAAACTACACCACTTAAGGAATCTATCTAGGGGTATAGTGAGCATTTAGGCCCCACACGTCTTTTGCAGAATTTATTAGAATTAGGCCGTGAAAATTAATATCAACATTATTTCCACTAAAATGTTGATTTTTTTCAATTTCACAAAGGATAAAGGAGAAAATGCACCCCAACATTTGTAAAGCAATTTCTCCCAAGTACGGCTATACCCCACATGTGGTCATAAAAGTTTTTTCATTCGAAAGTAATTAACCCTTTACGAACTGATTCATGTTTTGCTTTTTCGTTTTTCCTCCCCGCTTTCCGAGAGCCACTACTTTTTTATTTTTCTGTCAATAGAGCCGTGTGAGGGCATATTTTTTGCGGGACGAGCTGTCGTTTTTATTGGTACCATTTTGGGGTACATGAGATTTTGTTGATCACTTTTTATTCAATTTTTCGGCAAGCCAGGTGACCAAAAACCATCAATTCTGACAATGATTTTTATTTATTTTTGACGGCGTTTACCCTGGGCTATAAATGATTATTATACTTTATTCTGCGGGTCGGTACGATTACGGCGATACCAGATGTATATACGTTTTTTTATGTTTTGCAGCGTTTGCGCAATAAAATAACTTATTTAGAAAATAATTTATTTTCTGCGTCACCATATTCTGAGAGCCGTAACTTTTTTATTTTTCAGTCAAAAAAGCTGTGTAAGGGCTTGTTTTTTGCGGGACGGGTTGTAGTTTTTATCGGTACTATTTTGGCGTACATGCGACTTTTTGATCACTTTTTATTGTATATTTTGGGAGGGGTGGTGACCAAAAAATTGTGATTCGGGCACTGTTTTTCGTTTATTTTTTTTGCGGTGTTTACCGTGCGGGAAAAATAATATTATAGTTTTATAGTTGGGGTCGTTACGAACGCGGTGATACCAAATATGTGTACTTTTTTTTTACGTGTTCATTTTTTTTCCTATAATGAAAGACTTATTATAGGAAAAAAAGCAGTTCTTGTTTATGTCACTTATAACTTTTATTTTTACACTTTTTTTTAAAACATTTTTATCCTTTTTTTTACTTTTTTCACTTGTCCCACTAGGGGACACTTAGACTTGCAGCTCTGATCGCTGCTGGAATACATTACACTACACACGTAGTGTAATGCATTTCAACTGTCATTGTGACGTGACAGTCACACTGACAGGAAGCCTACGACGACCACCCTCGGGGTGGTCCTCATAGGCTTCTGTACATGGCAACCCGGAAGCCATTGTCTGGCGTCCGGTTGCCATGGGTACCATCGCCAGCCCCCGTGATTTCACATGGGGGCTGCCGATCGGCGCTAAAGACCTTAATTGTGGCGTTCAAAATCGAGCGCCGCAATTAAGGGGTTAACTGCCGATATCAGCGGCGACAGGCCGCTGATCGGCAACGGGGAGAGCAGGGCTGACACCCTGCACAGTTAACCGCCGCTGCGGTTAACTGTCAAAGCACTGACGTAACTGTACGTCAAGGTGCGCGAACTCACTGCTCACCTTGACGTACAGTTACGTCATGGTGCGTTAAGGGGTTAAAGTTCACATTTGTGGCGATTTGATACAAAACCTTTCACACCACATTCCCAGAGATCCAAATATTGTAAACATCAAAGATAGAAGAGCATTTAAAAAAATTCAACTCCACAACTGCTTGTAGCTCGTATGCTGCTCTCTTCCCTGCCAACCGTGGTCTCTGATCTGTGGCTCTCCAGCTTTTACAAAACTACAACTCCCAGCATGCTCTGACAGCAACAGACTGTAGTTTTGCCAAACCTGGAGAGTCCCAACTTGGGGGGGGGGGGGGGGGCATGGATGATGCTGTCTTCGTGTCTGTGTATTGGATATTAACCCTTATGTTCCCATATAACTCTGATTTATGTCGGATCTCTTGATGTTGCAGCTCGTGTCGGCTCTGCCAGAAGATTTACAGCCCGGGTCAGATTTCTACGGCATACACTGGGAGTCTGTCATCATCACCGTCTCGGTGGGACTTCTCTCTTTCTTGATTTTCTTCTGGAGAACATGTCTCTCGGTGAGTAGAGTTGTCACGATACCAGAATTTGGGCTTCGATACCGATGCTTGGAGTAGTATTACGATACTGGATACCAAAACGATACTTTGCCAACAATAAATAAACCTCAAAAATATTTGAGATACAAAGTCCTTCCGTTTTCTGATGAGAGGCACAGAATGTTATCAACTTTGAACCTCCATGTGCCTCACATTAATGGTAATTAACCCCATCATGTACCTCACATTAACCCAATGTTGCCCATTACAACTGTGAGCGAGGTAGTGATGGGATCACTTACTATAATGATTATAATGGGCACCATTGGGTTAATGTGTGCGGTACATGATGGGGTTAATCACTATTAATGTGAGGCACATGGAGGTACTAAATTCATAACACCCTGTGCCTCACATTGACTTCATCATTTCCCTCACATAATGGCAACATTGGGGTTAATGTGGGTCACATTAACCCCAATGTTCCTCAATGCCGGCTGCCTTTATTTGTAGCTTGTGCTCTGTTATAAAGCCGGCCTGGGGCCGATCTGTCACTACACCGCAGCGCGGGCGACACAGGCACGTCATCCGGAAAGTGTGCGGCTCGCCACAGTCCCCTCCCTGCCCCCTTCTCATATTCTCATTGGTGGCAGTAGAGGAAGGAAGAAGGAGCGTTCCTCCCACCCACTGTGACTCAACCGGCGCTAATGACGAGTGTGACGTCACAGAAGGATGGGGGGGGAACGCTCCTCCTTTCTCTACTGCCACCAATGATAATCTGAGTGTGAGAAAGTGGCAGGGAAAGGGTCACTGTAAGAAGAGAACATCGTGTGTGCGTTACACTGCTGCGCTATTGTTTCTGGTCAAATCACGGCCACTCAGACGGAAAGCCGACTGAACCCTTTAAAGTCAACGGGGTCTGTCGGCGGTGTCTGTTGTGCAACGGAACGGTTGCTTTTGTTTTTCCCTTGGTCTGATCCTCAGACGGAGCAGAAAAATGGAACACACCGACGCGGGTGTGAACATAGCCTTACACGTTTATGACATATCCACATGATAAGCCAAAAAAGCCTGATCGTTTCAGGGGTCACCTCTTGGGAGAATAGGGGTCCTGTGACCCACGTTTATCGATTTTTCAAATCGGCTGTGAAAACTATTGAATCTAGTGGAGAGTTGGCAGCGCTTCGCTCTTTCCTCAAAGTGCAACTAAACTTTTTAAATACTTTTGACGCGTCCAGCAAGTTTTGATCGGGTCCGAGCACTGAGAACCCCACTGATCACTACAGCGAAGTGGCAGAAACACTCGGGTCAGCGCTATGCCGCTTCGTTTCTGATGGGTTTTCCTTGGAAAGCCGAGTGAGCGGTGTACGGGGTCGATAGATCGTCTATGGGTCCGTACGCCGCGTTCTTGGCTTTTAGAGGAAGGCGATCAGGAACGAAACGGTACAGCGCTCACCGAAGCGATTCCGCCGCTTCGTTTTAGTGATTGGTGGGGGTCTCAGTGCTCGGACCCCCCACCGATCAAAACATATGACATGTCAAAAACGTTTTTAAAAGTTTAGTTATCCTTTAAAGGGATATTCCCATCATAGACATTTGACGGTATATGCCATAAATGTGTGACCCCCCCCCCCCCACCCTCCCGCAGACAGTCACGGAAACAGTGGCGCACACTTGCTCTGTTGTGGCTTAATCTTTGCCTAGATGCGGTGGATACGCAATAAATGTCTATGATCGGAAAACCCCTTTAAAGCTTTATTCAGACGAACGTATAAATCGTCCGTGCGGCGGCTGTTTTTTCTACCGGCCGTCACACGGCTGCATGTATTTCTATGGGGCTATTCACACGGCCGCTGTCTTAACGGAGCGTTGAAGACCCCTTGAAAAAATGTGACCGGTCCTATTTTGGTCCGTTTTTCATGGATCCCTCAATAGACTCAAGTCTATGACGGATCTGGTAAAATAGGTCCCGCGCGGGTGCAGATCGTCTTTCACGGCTGATTTCACACACACTCGTCTGAATAAAGCCGAACTTCCATAGACTTCAACTGAGAAAGCGGCCACTCGGAATCAGCGAGACCCCCGCCTATCAGACATTTGTGGCCTGTCCTGTGGATGGGAATAAGACGCCTGTAGACTGGGGACATTGTGTCATTTTCCTTTATTTCATAAGACTGCTTTATTACTGACAGCCGCGGTCTGCAGGGTTTCCTGCAGTCAGACACACGGAGGCTTTTATTAGCTGCCCACTAATCTTATTTGCAGTGTCCCCTTTCACTGCCCGGCCGCCTCTCAGACCCTGACCTTTGAATATTGTGATTGTAGACGCATGTAAGAGGGACATGGACTAGTAACACGTGTGATCTGTTCTCTTGCAGGTGAAGAGCAGAATGTATCAAGGTAATACATGACCTGTAGATATTCTGTGTGTTCCGTGATCTGTAGATATTCTGTGTGTGTTCCGTGACCTGTAGATATTCTGTGTGTTCCGTGATCTGTAGATATTCTGTGTGTGTTCCGTGACCTGTAGATATTCTGTGTGTGTTCCGTGACCTGTAGATATTCTGTGTGTGTTCCGTGATCTGTAGATATTCTGTGTGTGTTCCGTGATCTGTAGATATTCTGTGTGTGTTCCGTGATCTGTAGATATTCTGTGTGTGTTCCGTGATCTGTAGATATTCTGTGTGTTCCGTGATCTGTAGATATTCTGTGTGTTCCGTGATCTGTAGATATTCTGTGTGTTCCGTGATCTGTAGATATTCTGTGTGTGTTCCGTGATCTGTAGATATTCTGTGTGTTCCGTGATCTGTAGATATTCTGTGTGTGTTCCGTGATCTGTAGATATTCTGTGTGTGTTCCGTGACCTGTAGATGTTCTGTAGATATTCTGTGTGTGTTCCGTGACCTGTAGATGTTCTGTAGATATTCTGTGTGTTCCGTGATCTGTAGATATTCTGTGTGTGTTCCGTGATCTGTAGATATTCTGTGTGTGTTCCGTGATCTGTAGATATTCTGTGTGTGTTCCGTGATCTGTAGATATTCTGTGTGTGTTCCGTGATCTGTAGATATTCTGTGTGTGTTCCGTGATCTGTAGATATTCTGTGTGTGTTCCGTGATCTGTAGATATTCTGTGTGTGTTCCGTGATCTGTAGATATTCTGTGTGTGTTCCGTGATCTGTAGATATTCTGTGTGTTCCGTGATCTGTAGATATTCTGTGTGTTCCGTGATCTGTAGACATTCTGTGTGTGTTCCGTGACCTGTAGACATTCTGTGTGTGTTCCGTGACCTGTAGATATTCTGTGTGTGTTCCGTGATCTGTAGATATTCTGTGTGTGTTCCGTGATCTGTAGATATTCTGTGTGTGTTCCGTGATCTGTAGATATTCTGTGTGTGTTCCGTGATCTGTAGATATTCTGTGTGTGTTCCGTGATCTGTAGATATTCTGTGTTCCGTGATCTGTAGATATTCTGTGTGTGTTCCGTGATCTGTAGATATTCTGTGTGTGTTCCGTGACCTGTAGATATTCTGTGTGTGTTCCGTGACCTGTAGATATTCTGTGTGTGTTCCGTGACCTGTAGATATTCTGTGTGTGTTCCGTGACCTGTAGATATTCTGTGTGTGTTCCGTGACCTGTAGATATTCTGTGTGTGTTCCGTGACCTGTAGATATTCTGTGTGTGTTCCGTGACCTGTAGATATTCTGTGTGTGTTCCGTGACCTGTAGATATTCTGTGTGTGTTCCGTGACCTGTAGATATTCTGTGTGTGTTCCGTGACCTGTAGATATTCTGTGTGTGTTCCGTGACCTGTAGATATTCTGTGTGTGTTCCGTGACCTGTAGATATTCTGTGTGTGTTCCGTGACCTGTAGATATTCTGTGTGTGTTCCGTGTTCTGTAGATATTCTGTGTGTGTTCCGTGACCTGTAGATATTCTGTGTGTGTTCCGTGACCTGTAGATATTCTGTGTGTTCTGCACTTTTGACCTCGAGTCGTACAGTATTACAATGCCGCATCAGCAAAAGGACCGTACGAAACCCTGTCCCTATGACTAAGCAAATCTGAAGGCTATTTGCATTTATTTTTTTTTTTTTTAAATCTCTGATAGTTTTCTGTATTGTTTGCCGTCTGGAACAACTTCATAAGAGCTGTATACACAAAACGACAGGATATTACCCAATCAAAACTCTTTGCAAAGTCGCTCTTTTATTTTAGATACAGACTTTCTAGATCAGTAATTATTCATTATTTGCCGTAGTCGGCATTGACGGCTCTCAAACGGCCAATTGGGTGGAGGGCGCCACGTCACAGCACCTTATATGGGAATGGTCATATGTTGGTCACAGAACAGCTTCCGGGCAGCTAATCCTACACTTTTATAACTACTTAATCCGCATTTCCTTAGTATATTGTTACAATGATCCAATGAGGTCACAGCGCAGCAGATCCATCCGCACAACGCGTGCTGGCCTTAACGGCAGTCTGTATTCTTTCTAAAGAGCAGCAGATTCTGGCTGTCATTAACCCCTTAAGGTCTGAGCCATTTTTTGATTTTTGTTTTTCCCTCCCCGCTTTCCAAGAGTCATAACTACTTTTATTTTTCCGTCAATAGAGCGGCGTGAGGGCTTATATTTTGCGGGAGGAGTAGTAGTTTCGATTGGTAGCATTTAAAGTACCATATAACGTCATGGGAAACTGAAAAAAAAAAATATTTGCGGGCAGAAATGGGAAGAAAAATGCATTTCATTTTTACGGTTTTCACTTGGCGGTAACGACAAGTTAACTTTATTATGTGGCTCAATAAGATTACGATGATACCAAATTTATGTGGTTGTTTTTATGTTTTACTACTTTAAAGGGGCTCTGTCACCAGATTATAAGTGCCCTATCTTGTACATGATGTGATCGGCGCTGTAATGTAGATTACACCAGTGGTTTTTATTTAGAGAAACAATCATTTTTGACGGAGTTATGACCTATATTAGCTTTATGCTAATGAGTTTCTCAATGGACAAATGGGCGTGTTTTACTATATGACCAAGTGGGCGTTGTGGAGAGAAGTGTATGACGCTGACCAATCAGTGACCAATCAGCGTCATACACTTCTCTCCATTCATTTACACTGCCGATAGTGTTCTTACTAGATCACTATGTGCAGCCACATACACCCACATTAACGTTACTGAAGTGTCCTGACAGTGAATAGACATCACTACCAGTCAGGACGTGATGTCTATTCAGAATCCTGACACTTCGCTAACGTTTGTGTGAGATTTACAGAACTTCAAGCGTAATCTCGTGAGATTACCCTATAAATGACAGCCCAGCGTGATCTCGATATGCTGTGCTGTAAATCACACACAAACGTTAGCGAAGTATCAGGAGTCTGAATAGACATCACGTCCTGGTTGGCAGTGATGTCTATTAAGTGTCACGACACTTGAGAAACGTTATAGTGTGTGTATGTGGCTGCACATAGTGATCTAGTAAGAACACTACTGTGTAAATGAATGGAGAGAAGTGTATGACGCTGATTGGTCACTGATTGGTCAGCGTCATACACTTCTATTCACAACGCCCACTTGGTCATATAGTAAAACACGCCCAGTTGGTCATTAAGAAAGTCATTAGCATAAAGTTAATATAGGTCATAACTCCGTCAAAAATGATCGTTTTTCTAAATAAAAAACACTGCTGTGATCTACATTACAGCGCCGATCACATCATGTACAAGATAGGGCACATATAATGTGGTGACAGAGACTCTTTAAAAAAAACAAAAAACTTTTTTGTTAAAAAAAAATTATGAGCCCTAACTTTTTTATTTTTCCATAGGCTGCACTACTGAGACATTCTGATTTCTGTCCGGTGCAGTGTTGTCATGGGTACCTTTTTCGGCTTCAAATCACCATCTACATCAATATCTACATCTTGTACAGGGTCAAATATGTCTGGACATTTATGTGAATGGTGATTTGAATCCAGACCTCACCTGACAGTAAAAAAAAGTAGGGAACACTTTGTCAGAATCTCTCAGTAGTGCAGCCTCTGGCTACTGGGCCTCTAACTTCAAACGATTATATCTCGGCATAAAAGTAAGATATTAAAAAGCTGTTGTCACGTTTTAAGGGTGAGTTCACCGCGCCGCCAATGACCACCAATTTGCAAATGACAAAAACCATATGTTGGTGCGGTTTTTAGCTTTTATGTGTGATCTCACCCTAAATGTACATGAAAGGGTCCTGCAGAGTTTTCCTGTTTCATGACCACATGCAGCATTTTCTTACGTTCTCTTCCAGTGAATGAAAAGCAGCTTGCTGAGAAAATTGCGTTACTGATGAAAGAGAAAAGCGAAGCTCTGGAGAAAATCTCAGAGTTTGAAAAAAAGGTAAATTGATCAAACTGCGTGATGTGATGTTTGGTGCTTTGATATCCACTGCTGTTATTTCTCTGGTTGTTGCTCCGCAGATAAAAGAGGCCAAAGAGTCTGAGGGCATGACGCAGCAGAAGAACACGCACCTGCAGGAAGAGACTGCTGCACTCAAGGTAACCGCAGCCATTTAGATTTCTCCTAGACTGGACCCAGAACACGAAATATAAAGTGGATATCCACCTTTTCACACTATGTTGGTTTAGGGTATAACATTCTGTACTGATTCACTTTTTAGGGAGTCAGGGCTCCAATTATCTGATATGGAGTTAAATGAGAAAATTCTGGTTGCCTGCAGCCTCCACTAGAGGGAGCTGAATCCGTATTTTTTATATTGAGCTGTATGCATTTACCCACTAAGCTCCCTCTAGTGGTGCTTATAGGCAATCAGCAATGTATCATGTAACTTTATAGCAATGCAGCGTATTTGGAGCTCCGACTGCTATAAAAATATATTATAAATTAATCACCACAGAATTGTAAACATATTAGTAATACAATTTTTTTTTTTAAAAATAGGTGCTCAAGGGTGGAAATTCACTTTAAGCCTAATATCCTGGGTTTGTTCCTTCATAATACATCGGGAAATCAACAATTTTTTATTTTTATTTTTTTGTAAAAACATTACTGGGGCATTGGTGATGCTTTAGGGCAAGTTCACACCTGAGTTGGTATTTCCTTTGTTCTGCTTCTCTGACGGAGCAGAACAAAAGAAATACCAGAAGTGCCAGTTCTGTTGCACAACGGACACCATCGGAGCCTTGACTGTACCCATTGACTTTAATGGGCTACGTCAAGGTGCCCATGGTTTTACTGGAAACAATAGCGCAGCATGCTGTGCTATTTTTTTTCCGGTATTTTGGGCCAACTTTGTGATGGAAGCCCCTAACGGAGACTCCAATGCAGACTTGAATAGGTCTTTAAAGAGTTTGTCTGGTTTAGAAATCTGATTACATACTTATTAGAGTGTTTTGAGTTACTATATGGGACCTCCAGCAATTAACAGAAAAGGGAGCAGCTACAAAAAGCTCTGGATCACCCAGCATGTCTGTGCATAACGTGAACAACCCATTGATTTCAACGGGCATCTTGTAATGCTTCGCTTTCCCTCTGGTGGCGCTGCAGGGAAATGAAACACTTCCTTACAGGTTCCCCAACAGATTGCAACTGATCGCTAGGATTCCCAGCAGCAGCGCAACTTGTGACCCACTTCATTTTAAGGAACCCTTCTAACAAAAAAGAACTGTCGAAAGCTGAAAACCCATTTATTCATAGTCTTTGTGTATAGTGGGCTGTTCAGACCATAGAAAGGAGAGGTTTGTGCTGATCTTGTGGGAATCCGAAATCGGTGTTTAACTTCAGTAGATTGGTAAATGAGAAGACTGATGTAAAAACTCGTGCCTTCTTTTTTTTAACAGGTGACTATTAAGGAGATGAAGAACAGTAACAAGCAGTTAGATGCTCGAATGAGGAACTTGCTGCAAGAATCGGAATCTCAGAAAGAACAGAATAAGAGAAAACAGGAAATGGTGGGTAGTAAATGGGCTGCAAACGTTATTTCCGAGGTCAGGCTTGGCCTAGATGTAGGTAAATGATCTCCATATTTACTGCACTATTTCATGGTAAACGGTTTGGTTCCCTATGAAGTACAATCGATGTGGAGATAGTAAACCTATATCTGAAATTACTAAAGCAACTCAGGGAATCTGTCACGGTGACAACCCCATTTAACTTGGGGCATAACTAGTGTGAGACTTCTTTTTGGGGCTCCTTTAGGCAATATTAATCACTAGTGTACCCAAAAATGGTACCAAAAAAAAGTCAAACTAGTGCCACAAAAAAGGCTGATCACAAGCACCGCCAGCCTAACATTAGAAACCTTATGACCGTCGAAAAGCAGAGAAGCAAAGACAAAAAAAATGTTGGTCCTGAAAGGGGTATTCCCAACTCACACATTTATAGCATATGCACCGGACATGCCATGAAGGTGTGATGGGTGCGGGTCCCACCACCGAGACAGACACCCATGTACAGAACATTAATTCCCCTACCCCCGTCATGCCTGGTGAGGTGGCCGCTTGCTTTTCTGTTTTTTTTTTTTAACTCCCATAGAACGGAATGGAGAAAGCCGGGCGCAGGTGTTCTCCGTTCTCCACATAGGTGCGGCCTGCGCTATCACACATTTATGGGAAATCAATCATGTGGAGGCCAAAAATGGCCTGTTCTTCAAAGGGTTAATGTAATTGTCGAATAATATGTGATCAAATTATTTACAACAATTAGTCGAGAACTAAAACACTCCTTTTTTTTAAAAAAAAAAATTCTTTTTTTTTTTTCCAGATTTATGAAGGGCAGAAATCCGTAGAGATACTCAAAGAGCAGTTTGTGCAGAACTCGGCGGAACTTTCTGAGGCAAGTTCAAGTTTCCATTATTGGAAATCATTCGTTAATCCACTAGATTGATGATTTCTCACTTTGTTCAAACCACTACCAGGCAGCCGGATCTTTCCATTTAAGATCTTCTACATGCCAGAGCAGAAACCTGCTGACCAGTAGCGGCTCTCGCTCTGGCGGTCCTGGTCTGGCCATGTATTACATGGTCGGCCATTGATTTGAATGGTCACATTTCCCTTGTTTCAGCTGACTGCACATTTATCAGGGATCTTGGAAGACGGACCGACAGCAATCGGCTTATGGCCATGGTAGTTCTCCTATTAAAGTAGTTGTCTGCGATGATCAGCGGTTCTACCAAACACCAAAGTCAATGCTTTTATTTTTCCTGACTCATTTGGCCTAAAATCTTTATTCATTGTTTCAGCTGCAAATTGCTTTAAATGAAGCAAAAATGAAAGAGCAGAAGGTGCGCAGTGATCTCCGCATTATGCAGGAGGAGAATACCCGGCTGAAGGACAGGAAGCAGCAGGTACATTTGGAATGTCTCATTCATTATCTTCAGTGTCAGGATATTTGGCCTGAACAATTTTACATCTTCTTAAGAATTGAGGAATCTTTCACGTGGGTATTAATAGCTGAACTGCAGGATTTAACATCAGCAATGAAACTCGGCAGCACTAGGAAGTACCTGACCAAGTATGGATGACGGTATAGCTGACTCATAAATGGAATCTAACTTGGGGCGAAACAGGTGACGTGGTCTATGAAGCATATCTAGTAATGTACATAATACAAGGCACGTCATATAACGGGCGTTCAACATATAAATACAATAATCAAGAGGTATAAAAGGTCAAAGAAAGACGAAGAACGGGAAGAACGGGAAGATTGCAGCTCCGGTATTCTCATATACACTCACCCCAATATTCTCCTATATATCACATAGACCTCTGCGTTGGGGGCTCTGTTAGGGGCCTCCATCGCAGATCCGTCCAAAAATACTGGAAACAATAGTGCGGCGTGCTGCGATTTATTGTTTTTGGTAAAACTACAGGCACGGTTATAGTCAATGGGTTCTGTTGGCCGTCGGTGTTGTCCATGGTGCAACGGAAACGGCGCTTCCGTTTTTTCCCTTGTTCTGCTCTGATGGAGCAGAACGAGGGAATGGCGAGCGCAGGTGTGAACCGACCCTAAATGACCTCTCCCTACAATAACATTTCCTTCTTCAGCAGATCATCGGTATAATGTTTGTGTTGGCGTCCTGATTTGCAGCCTGTTATGCCATTTACACGTCCTCTAGTCAGTGAAATACATCGCGGCATCTGCAAGTTGGTTTCCTTTCAGGGCGTCTTGTGAAGCATCGTCCTCTCAAGATGAAGCGATACTTATTTACATGTTTTTGTTTTTTAGCTTCTGAAAGAAGCCGATGGATGGAGTGAGAGGCAGCGGGAACTTGATGAGCAAATCCAGCTCCAGCAGAAATCTCACAAAGATCTGGAGGAAGCGCTGGCCTACAAAGAGAATGAGATCGAGGTAAAGTGTTTTCTTTAGTTCTTTTTAGTTCTCACTTCACCAACGATCCTTCTAGTCAGGGGCAGACATACCACATGTACGACCTGTGCAGTCGCACAGGTGCCCAGTAGGTAAGGAGCTTCACACATAAATAGCGCTCTCCTATTAGAAAAATATTGTGCTGTTTTTGCTTATAGGAGCTATCAAGGAATAAAGCCGACTCCTACTTCTAAATAGTGTATTTATGAGGTCCCCCCCCCCCCCCATCCCTCTCAGCAGTCACTGACGGGCTGCAGTGTGTCTGCATGTATTTACAATTCGTTGATCACTACGGACAGGAGTGGAGGGAGCCGTTGGGGCTAATAGGAGAGCGGACCTGTCCCCATACTATGAACACAATCTGCTAACAGATCCACTGAAAAGTAGCTTCCTACTGTCTATATAAATATATAAGAAACTGAGCTAATGCCTTGAATGGCTCACAATGGATGGTGGATTGTTTGAGACAATTATGGGGGATCCTCTATGCTAAGCTATTAAGAGTAAGGGGCCCATATATTATTCTTGCATCGGGGTCTCTGGTATCTGTGTCCGCCCCTGCGGTTATATACAACCAGGGTAACCTTTGTGTGGGGTTTGTCTACTCGCTCCATGGTTGTGTGGGTGTCCTACACTCCAGCAGATGTTTTGTGGTTTATTGATATGAAATGGAGCCTACTGTGTGTGTGTGTGTGTGTGTGTCCGTGTGTGTCCGTGTGTGTGTGTGTGTGTCCGTGTCCGTCCCCTACTGGGACAGTGAATCTGATCCGTGTAAAGCGCTGGGGGATAGGTCACAGCACATTCACTTTTCAATGAACGCCAGTGCACGCCACAGGTTATTACCACTTAAAGAGACTGTTGCCAGTTTTATCATTTCCCTATCCCCTACTTAATCTAATAGGCGCTTTGATGCTGATAACTCCTGTGTAACTTGTTTTTTTTTTTTTTTAAACGTTTATTTCCAAAGTTATGTTCTTTTTTTAGACTTAGGCCCGATGCACACGAAAGTGCTTTTGCGGCCGCAATTCCCCCAAAAATCCACGGGAGAATTGCGGCCCCATTCATTCCTATGGGGCCATGCACACGACCGTGGTTTCCACAGCAGCCTGGACCGCCGAAAGAACGGACAAGCCTTATTACGGCCGTGTTCTGCGGTCCAGGCTCATAGCAAATAATGGCCGCGGTCACGTGCACATAGCTACAGTTGACTGCATGAGGCCTTATGCTAATTTTGTCTTAATGGCCAACTGGGCGGTAATTTTCTTTTTACCATGCCATGTATGGTCCGTCTTCCGTCGCTCTGGTGAAGGAACTGCGGCAGGAAGTGACATCACAGCGTGATCTTTCGATTCTAGCTGAGATCACGCTTGGCTGGACTGCAGAGAAGTGTATGGCAATGATTGGTCAGCGTCATACAGTTTTCTATACAACGCCCACATGGTAAAAGGAAAATAACTGCCCATTTGGCTATTAAGACAAAATTAGCATAAGTCTAAAAAAAGAACATAACGTTGGAAAAAATAAACTTATTTGAAAAAACAAGTTACCCGGGAGTTATCGGCATCAAAGCTCCTATTGGATTAGGTAGGAGATAGAGAGGAGATAAACTGGTGACCGGGTCTCTAAGTACATGCATTGGAAAAGAGAAATGAGCCACGCTTTGCCGTTCTGTATAGACGTGATCTAACCTGATGTCTGATGTCCGCAGGTCCTGACTAACTGCATCATGCAGCTGAAGCAGCTCGAAGAGGATTCTGGTGCAGGAGACGACGGCAGCTGGAAGCCGGCGGGAGAAGTGGAGCTGGAAAATGGAGAAGTACCAGGTGATTGATGGCTCAGTATATACAGCGTGCTATATATATCTATAGATGTTATGTCAGTGATTTGTGTGCCTGCAATAAGCTCAGCGTTCACCTGTATTTCCAGAAAAACGCAAAGAAAACATGAAGATGCAAATAAAACAAATGATGGACGTTTCAAGGGTAATGCTGTTTTTCGGCACTTTTCTTTGATTATGTTTTCTTCATTGTATTATGTTTACTGCAAACTAGATTCAACCTGTGTATTGTTTCAGAAAAGAAGTGATCACAAGGTACAGATTTGATTTTAGTTTAATTCATGACGTCTCAAACAGATAAACCCTCGTCGATGGGGGGGGGGGTCGCAACATAGTGTAATGCTCTTTACAGCAGCTCTTGCTAATAGCGGGTGTCCTAATTGGTCGACCCTTGTCTATGAGGGCCATATGCGCTTATAGGCTATATGAGAAGGTTGCTTATTTTGGATGACCTGTTTAAATTGAACCTGGCAGATCTCCCGACATTTTAGTAAATACTTGTATTCCCTATGATACAGTAGCTCTGCGTTGTGCCATTTCTCTGTTATTCCTCCGGGAAATGTATGAATACACTTTTATAAATTGGTTGTTCTCATTTTCCTTGTCAATTGTGTATATCCCTACACAGTCTGACATTATCTGCACTGACTGGATAGTGTCATATTGTGTAGAGACTCAACCCGTTGTCAGGGGGAATGGTAACACCAAATTATTTCATGAAGAATTCAAGTGTTTATTAAAACAGACATATCAGGAGAGTGGACAGCTCCTCTATACTACACCACACAGGAGAGCTGAGAAATCCTCTATACTACACCACACAGGAGAGCTGACAGCTCCTCTATACTACACCACACAGGAGAGCTGACAGCTCCTCTATACTACACCACACAGGAGAGCTGAGAAATCCTCTATACTACACCACACAGGAGAGCTGACAGCTCCTCTATACTACACCACACAGGAGAGCTGACAGATCCTCTATACTACACCACACAGGAGAGCTGACAGATCCTCTATACTACACCACACAGGAGAGCTGACAGCTCCTCTATACTACACCACACAGGAGTGCTGACAGATCCTCTATACTACACCACACAGGAGAGCTGACAGCTCCTCTGTACTACACCACACAGGAGAGCTGACAGCTCCTCTGTACTACACCACACAGGAGAGCTGACAGCTCCTCTATACTACACCACACAGGAGTGCTGACAGATCCTCTATACTACACCACACAGGAGAGCTGACAGCTCCTCTGTACTACACCACACAGGAGAGCTGACAGCTCCTCTGTACTACACCACACAGGAGAGCTGACAGCTCCTCTATACTACACCACACAGGAGTGCTGACAGATCCTCTATACTACACCACACTGGAGAACTGACAGCTCCTCTATACTACACCACACAGGAGAGCTGACAGATCCTCTATACTACACCACACAGGAGAGCTGACAGCTCCTCTATACTACACCACACAGGAGAGCTGACAGATCCTCTATACTACACCACACAGGAGAGCTGACAGATCCTCTATACTACACCACACAGGAGAGCCGACAGATCCTCTATACTACACCACACAGGAGAGCTGACAGCTCCTCTATACTACACCACACAGGAGAGCTGACAGATCCTCTATACTACACCACACAGGAGAGCTGACAGATCCTCTATACTACACCACACAGGAGAGCTGACAGCTCCTCTATACTACACCACACAGGAGAGCTGACAGCTCCTCTATACTACACCACACAGGAGAGCTGAGAAATCCTCTATACTACACCACACAGGAGAGCTGACAGCTCCTCTATACTACACCACACAGGAGAGCTGACAGCTCCTCTATACTACACCACACAGGAGAGCTGACAGCTCCTCTATACTACACCACACAGGAGAGCTGACAGCTCCTCTATACTACATCACACAGGAGAGCTGACAGATCCTCTATACTACACCACACAGGAGAGCTGACAGCTCCTCTATACTACATCACACAGGAGAGCTGACAGCTCCTCTGTACTACACCACACAGGAGAGCTGACAGATCCTCTATACTACACCACACAGGAGAGCTGACAGATCCTCTATACAACACCACACAGGAGAGCTGACAGCTCCTCTATACTACACCACACAGGAGAGCTGACAGCTCCTCTATACTACACCACACAGGAGAGCTGAGAAATCCTCTATACTACACCACACAGGAGAGCTGACAGCTCCTCTATACTACACCACACAGGAGAGCTGACAGCTCCTCTATACTACACCACACAGGAGAGCTGAGAAATCCTCTATACTACACCACACAGGAGAGCTGACAGCTCCTCTATACTACACCACACAGGAGAGCTGACAGCTCCTCTATACTACACCACACAGGAGAGCTGACAGCTCCTCTATACTACACCACACAGGAGAGCTGACAGCTCCTCTATACTACATCACACAGGAGAGCTGACAGATCATCTATACTACACCACACAGGAGAGCTGACAGCTCCTCTATACTACATCACACAGGAGAGCTGACAGCTCCTCTGTACTACACCACACAGGAGAGCTGACAGCTCCTCTATACTACACCACACAGGAGAGCTGACAGCTCCTCTATACTACACCACACAGGAGAGCTGACAGCTCCTCTATACTACACCACACAGGAGAGCTGACAGCTCCTCTATACTACACCACACAGGAGAGCTGACAGATCCTCTATACTACACCACACAGGAGAGCTGACAGCTCCTCTATACTACACCACATAGGAGAGCTGACAGCTGCTCTATACTACACCACACAGGAGAGCTGACAGCTCCTCTATACTATACCACACAGGAGAGCTGACAGCTGCTCTATACTACACCACACAGGAGAGCTGACAGCTCCTCTATACTACACCACACAGGAGAGCTGACAGCTCCTCTATACTACACCACACAGGAGAGCTGACAGCTCCTCTATACTACACCACACAGGAGAGCTGACAGATCCTCTATACTACACCACACAGGAGAACTGACAGCTCCTCTATACTACACCACACAGGAGAACTGACAGCTCCTCTATACTACACCACACAGGAGAGCTGACAGCTCCTCTATACTACACCACACAGGAGAGCTGACAGCTCCTCTATACTACACCACACAGGAGAGCTGACAGCTCCTCTATACTACACCACACAGGAGAGCTGACAGCTCCTCTATACTACACCACACAGGAGAGCTGACAGCTCCTCTATACTACACCACACAGGAGAGCTTGCAGATCCTTTATACTACACCACACAGGAGAGCTGACAGCTCCTCTATACTACACCACACAGGAGAGCTGACAGCTCCTCTATACTACACCACACAGGAGAGCTGACAGCTCCTCTATACTACACCACATAGGAGAGCGGACAGCTGCTCTATACTACACCACACAGGAGAGCTGACAGACCCTCTATACTACATCACACAGGAGAACTGACCGCTCCTCTATACAACACCACACAGGAGAGCTGACAGCTCCTCTATACTACACCACACAGGAGAGCTGACAGCTCCTCTATACTACACCACACAGGAGAACTGACAGCTCCTCTATACTACACCACACAGGAGAGCTGACAGCTCCTCTATACTACACCACACAGGAGAGCTGACAGCTCCTCTATACTACACCACACAGGAGAGCTGACAGCTCCTCTATACTACACCACACAGGAGAGCTGACAGCTCCTCTATACTACACCACACAGGAGAACTGACAGCTCCTCTATACTACACCACACAGGAGAACTGACAGCTCCTCTATACTACACCACACAGGAGAGCTGACAGCTCCTCTATACTACACCACACAGGAGAGCTGACAGCTCCTCTATACTACACCACACAGGAGAGCTGACAGCTCCTCTGTACTACACCACACAGGAGAGCTGACAGATCCTCTGTACTACACCACACAGGAGAGCTGACAGATCCTCTGTACTACACCACACAGGAGAGCTGACAGATCCTCTGTACTACACCACACAGGAGAGCTGACAGATCCTCTGTACTACACCACACAGGAGAGCTGACAGATCCTCTGTACTACACCACACAGGAGAGCTGACAGATCCTCTGTACTACACCACACAGGAGAGCTGACAGCTCCTCTGTACTACACCACACAGGAGAGCTGACATCTCCTCTGTACTACACCACACAGGAGAGCTGACAGCTCCTCTGTACTACACCACATAGGAGAGCTGACAGCTGCTCTATACTACACCACACAGGAGAGCTGACAGCTGCTCTATACTACACCACACAGGAGAGCTGACAGCTCCTCTATACTACACCACACAGGAGAGCTGACAGCTCCTCTGTACTACACCACACAGGAGAGCTGACAGCTCCTCTGTACTACACCACACAGGAGAGCTGACGGATCCTCTATACTACACCACACAGGAGAGCTGACAGATCCTCTATACTACACCACATAGGAGAGCTGACAGCTGCTCTATACTACACCACACAGGAGAGCTGACAGCTCCTCTATACTACACCACACAGGAGAGCTGACAGCTGCTCTATACTACACCACACAGGAGAGCTGACAGCTCCTCTATACTACACCACACAGGAGAGCTGACAGCTCCTCTATACTACACCACACAGGAGAGCTGACAGCTCCTCTATACTACACCACACAGGAGAGCTGACAGCTCCTCTATACTACACCACACAGGAGAGCTGACAGCTCCTCTATACTACACCACACAGGAGAGCTGACAGATCCTCTATACTACACCACACCACACAGGAGAGCTGACAGCTCCTCTATACTACACCACACAGGAGAGCTGACAGCTCCTCTATACTACACCACACAGGAGAGCTGAGAGCTCCTCTATACTACACCACATAGGAGAGCTGACAGATCCTCTATACTACACCACACAGGACACCTGACAGATCCTCTATACTACACCACACAGGAGAGCTTGCAGATCCTTTATACTACACCACACAGGAGAACTGACAGATCCTCTATACTACACCACACAGGAGAGCTGACAGCTCCTCTATACTACACCACACAGGAGAACTGACAGATCCTCTATACTACACCACACAGGAGAGCTGACAGCTCCTCTATACTACACCACACAGGAGAGGTGACATATCCTCTATACTACACCACACAGGAGAGCTGACAGATCCTCTATACTACACCACACAGGAGAGCTGACAGATCCTCTATACTACACCACACCACACAGGAGAGCTGACAGCTCCTCTATACTACACCACACAGGAGAGCTGACAGCTCCTCTATACTACACCACACAGGAGAGCTGAGAGCTCCTCTATACTACACCACATAGGAGAGCTGACAGATCCTCTATACTACACCACACAGGACACCTGACAGATCCTCTATACTACACCACACAGGAGAGCTTGCAGATCCTTTATACTACACCACACAGGAGAACTGACAGATCCTCTATACTACACCACACAGGAGAGCTGACAGCTCCTCTATACTACACCACACAGGAGAACTGACAGATCCTCTATACTACACCACACAGGAGAGCTGACAGCTCCTCTATACTACACCACACAGGAGAGCTGACAGCTCCTCTATACTACACCACACAGGAGAACTGACAGATCCTCTATGCTACACCACACAGGAGAACTGACCGATCCTCTATACTACACCACACAGGAGAGCTGACAGATCCTCTATACTACACCACACAGGAGAGCTGACAGATCCTCTTTACTACACCACACAGGAGAGCTGACCGCTCCTCTATACTACACCACACAGGAGAGCTGACAGATCCTCTATACTACACCACACAGGAGAGCTGACAGCTCCTCTATACTACACCACACAGGAGAGCTGACAGATCCTCTATACTACACCACACAGGAGAGCTGACAGATCCTCTTTACTACACCACACAGGAGAGCTGACCGCTCCTCTATACTACACCTAGTCAATGACTTAGCTGATATTTGTGTTTGATGTTTCCCTTGAATTTTTCTGTTAGGTAAAAACAACACTGTCGATCATCGAGGAAGAGAAAGATTTGTATCAGAGGAAACTTACAGATGAGGTTTCTGCACGGCATGACCTGGAAGGTACGATGGAAAAGTGAAAAACATAAATCATAATGGTAAATTAAGAACTTACTAGTGATCCAAAGAGATGCCATGTTCACAGTCTAAAGAAACCCCTAGAACCGTAGTTCCCAACTAGGCATCCCTTAAACCTGATGAGGTTCCTCAGAACACAGCAGCAAGACCTGTCACTTAACAGTAGAGATGCTTCAACGGTTTTTCTGGGAGTGTAATATTAATGGCCTATCTTTTAGTATAAGCCATCAATATCAGATCTGTCTGGGTCCGGCTCTCGGCACCTCCACCGATCAGTTGTACATTTGGTAGTGGCTGTGCCTGGGACTGTTCATAGTAGTTCAGTCTTACTCAAGTAAATGGGACTAAGCTGCAATACCAGGCGCAGACACTACCAAATGAATGGCGCTGTGCCTGGGGTAAACAATAAAGATGACATGGCGCTCATTGGTTCCTCACCGACCTCTCAACTTTTTTTGGGGTGTAAAAGAAAAAAATAACAGCAATTTCTCCACTTTTTTTGCGTCTTTACTTTACGCCGTTTACCGTGTGGTATAAATAACAACATAATAACTTTATTCAGCGGGTCGTTACGATTGCGTCAATACCAAATTTATATACTTTTCTTATGTTTTACTACTTTTACACAGCAAAAACACACTTTGTTTTCAAAATTCCGTTTTTGTTTCTCCATATTTGAGGAGCCATAACTTTTTTTTTTTATTTTTCCGCCGATGCAGCTGTATGAAGGCTTTTTTTTTTTGTGGGATGACTTGTACTTTCTATCGGTACCATTTTGGAGTACATGTGACTTTGTTTGATCACTTTTTATCACATTTTTTTGAATGTAGGATGAACAGAAAGCAGCACTTCTGGCAGTGGTTTTTATAAAAAATTTTTACAGCGTTCTCCGAGTGGTCTAAATAGCTTTATAGTTTGGGTCGTTACGGACGCGGCGATACCAAATATGTGTAACTTTTTTTTAATCAAGTATTTTGTAAGGGGGAAAAGTGGGTTTTTCTTCTTTTTTTTTTTCACTTAATTATTTCTGAATAACTTTTACTAGTCCCAGTGTCAGGGTCATGCCCTAGCAGGCATCCTCTACAGGCAGACCTGGGGGCCTTTATTAGGCCCCCGGCTGCTATAGAAGACACTGGCACCCTGAGATCCCATAGCATAGCAGGGTGCCAGTGTGGTGAGAGAGGCAGCTCCCCCCCCCCCTCCAAAACCACTTTTGAGCGCTGCATCTAAGGGGTTAAACGGGTGGATTTTGATCCGACCGCTCGAGCAGCGATTCCCCAAGTTGTCGGCTACAGGGAGTTTTAACTGCTCCCGGCGCTGTAGATTAATTCTGATGCAGCTCCGTGAAAAGGCGTATGCATCAGAATAAAGCTCATTAGTGGCCGCCGTGAAAAAGCGTATTGGCGGTCACTAACGGGTTTAAGATGGTTTAGCAAAACCGTCATCACATCTAAGCCAAAATACGGTGCAAAGCAAGAATTGTAGAATGCTTTACTCTCCTGTACACCAAATTCATCACGTTTTGTGTTGAATTTTGGAGATCTTCAACTAATTGGCGCACAGTGACCACCAGAACCAGTTGGTACTAGTAATGTTATATTTTTTGATTTGCAATAATTCCCAACAGAACATTTTTCTAGAATATTTAAAAAAAAATATATATATATTAACACTTTATTTTGTTTTTAGAAGTTCAACCTAACTACTTACCCACACTTGACATAAATGTACGTCATAATCAGGGGGGTGGGATCATGGCGTGGGCTTCTGGGCAAAAAAATAAATAAAAGCTCTAGTGCGGCTATGTCGTCGGAAAAATTCTATGGCTTTTGGAAAGCCGGAAGGAAAAAAGTAAAATGATGAAAATGAAAAATGGGTGCAGCAGCAGCAAGGGTTTAAGGCAGTACTCTGCTTTGAACAATCTCTGTTTGTTAAAAGGATTCTCAGATCATAAGCTGATCGCAGGATGTCCTGATGCTGGAACCCTTACCGATCAGCTGTAAACTGTGGATGAACCAGGCAGCAGGTGTTCAGTTTCCCTGCAGCGCCACCACAGGTGAAATGACGCATTACATAGTTCTTGTTGAAATCAGTGAACTGTCTATGTAATACGCAGCTGTACAGGTCCTTCACAGAAAAAGAAACTCTGTTTGTAGCCGCTATCCACTGGCTAATAGTTGACAGTCCTAAAGCCGGGGGATTAACTCCGAATTCCCTCAGAGTATTTTAAAATTGTTTTTCTAAACTAGCGCCCTCCAATAAGCAAGTTTAAGTTAAAAGTTTCTTCATGAAGTTTACAGCCTATCCTCAGGAAGCGATTCACAGTCTGGTTCTTCTGGATAGAATAATCTGTTCACTTGTTGGAAAATTCTCACGTGTTGCCCCAATTTTCTAGTATTGCCATAGAAAGGGTAAGGGTCACACCTCTATGTACCGTCAGCGAGATGTATTTCTGGAGCTGACGGTGTACGGCTGCAGGAAAAGGATGGCTTACTACAGCCGGTGTAGGATCATTTCCTCTTCAGCCTCCCACAACTTCTCCAGACCAAACCCTGGTGGTGCGTGGAGCATCTTTCCTCTGTTCCCATGTTAATAAGCTAGTACTGCCCTAGTCAATGAGAGGGGGAGGGGCGGGGGCTATTAACTGTTTACAGCTTTTTCCCCTGAGAAAATAACTAAAATCTAAATTTCTCTATTTCTTATCCAGAGCAAATTAAGCAACTCCAGCACAACACCAGCTCTCTGCACTCTGAGAAGACACGACTGGACAACGAATGCAAAACCCTGCGCCAGAAAGTGGAAATCCTCACTGAGCTTTATCAGCAGAAGGAGATGGCGCTGCAGAAGTAAGTACTATGATTGCGCCGCCCGTATCTCTACTAGAGACCTTCTATTATTATAATTCTAGGAACGTCCAGATTCATTTACAGCATCGGACGGGTTTCAGGGATCGTGTTTTCATCCCCCCCCCCCCACGCAAAATAACCCACAAAAGCTTTTCAACCTAATGCTTTGTCTTTTTGGCTGCGGTTTCGAAAAGTGCATAAACGTATGTGGTTCCATCTTTGTTCCATTTTTATTCTGATTTCGTATTTGATTTTCTTACACCACGGTTTCTCAAACTTTTTCTACTGGGCCCTCACCAGCCTGAAAATAGTGACGCTTGGCCCTCTCCCAAAATTAAAATGTTGCGCAATTTACCATTCACTTGTTTTCTAAACCCAGTAAAAAATAAAATAAGCACTAAGAGTCCATTATGTTTAGAGAGGAGAAAGGACTGTGTGTAAATGGCCAATTCACCTCCCTTACGGTACTTCTTTATAACCGCGACAATCCTATAACTGTGTGATACTTCAGCTCCGCCCATTACGTGAACGGAGCTGCAGTACCAGACACTGCGGCACCGACATTTGTGTCCGTAATGCAATAAAGGGCCACAGTGCTCCACAGGAGACTGCTGCACACGTGTCACATTGATCGCCGATCCTAAGGGTCGGCCATCAATTTTTCCATAATTGTCTTCAATCAATTTTCTGTAGGGCCCTTTTACTCCGCACAATTATTGGGCAAACGAGCGTTTACGAAACGCTCGTTCCCAATAATTGCCCTGCGTAAACAGGGCAATGATCAGCTGATGAACGAGCGAAGCTGATTGTATCGTTTACGCAGCCTCGCATATTATCGTTGTCAGCAGCGCATCACCTTGTGTAAATATGTGCTGCAGACATGATGGAAATGTATGGGGACGAGCGATCCTGAGATCCATAATTGATTGTTGTCTTATTTCCCTCATCCAGAAAACTGACCCAGGAGGAGTATGAGAGGCAAGAAAAGGAGCAGAAGTTATCGGTAGCGGATGAAAAAGCCATCATTGCCAGCGACGAAGTAAAAATCTACAAGTACGTTCTTCCACCTCCTCACTGGTAGAGGACGGGTTCTGTCTATTAGCTGCCCACATTATAACGTCCGTCCATGTTGCTGCATGTATGGCCCAGAAAATGAGCCCAATTATTCACCTCAGTCATGCGGAGTTTGCTGGAGATATTGGGCGCTTCAGATAAATGGGAACATTCAATATCGAACACACAGATTTATTCTACACGTGCGAGGATCTCTGAACAATTAGTAGGAAATGATGAGATATGGGCACATAATTGGTCTGATGTTGGGCCGGCCTGTATAGAAGATCTTCCCAGGGATTATTTACTGCCACATATAAGAGCAATGATATGAGATGATATTTGTATGGCAAAGGCTCCGTTCTCGTAGAATCCTATGAATCTTGTATTAGATGGAAATGTATGTTTTACTTCATGTTCCTGTCATACTTGAGCTGAACACGTTCACATTCACTCAGCTGGTGAGGGATCATGATGTGCGCTGATCTTTTATAATATATCTGCTCATATAACAGGCAGCGCATTCAAGAAATGGAAGAGGAGCTGCAAAAAACCGAGAGATCCTTTAAGAATCAGGTAACGTGATCTATACAAGTCATGAATCTCTTATTTATGGATTATCTGTCTTTATAAAGCACCGCCGTGCATAGACCGGATTACCAGATATTTTTTATTTTTTTTTGTTCCCTTATAAGATTGCAAGTCATGAAAAAAAGGCGCATGAAAACTGGGTGAGTACGAAAAAGGAGACCTTTTTAATCAACACTTATTGCTAAACACTATTTAAACCAGTTGAGGACCGCGCACCTTATTTAATGTCACATGGTTCTGGGCTTTAAACCTGCGCCATTGTAACTTTATGGCACGAGTTTAAAGCTCCTGCAATGTAGCTGGAGCAGGTCAGGTGTCCAGCGGTCAGACTCTGTTGGTTCTGTTTTTGGCTCAATGCCGCTGCTTATATCGGACCCATCGATCACTTGAAAGCCGGGTGCCCCCCCCGGGTACAACAAAGCTGCTGGGTTGTAGCAGGAAGTGATCAGCTACGTGTGTGTGCGGTCTTCATGAGATCTCCACGAAAAAACACCATCGCCATAGCCTCCGCTTTCACCTGAGATAATACATATTATATGTCAAAACAACCTAGACTAAGGGAACCCGTATCCTGCCATATGTGGGTATAGGCGTTGTACGATAATTTGTCATTGTTATGTTCACCAGCTCACGGCTCGTACGGCAGAAAGGACCCTGGCGGAAGAGAAGCGAGAGTGTGCAAATCTAAGGCAGAAGTGAGTGTTTTTACTGACAACTTTTTCTCTTCATAAAATTGGTACAAGACTAGTTTGATAGAAGCACAAAACTTGTTTTTGTTGGATTGTGATTTTATAACAAAAAATTATAATAAAAAATATGCTGAATGCTGTTTATGTTGGATGCTCTGCGGATCAGGGGGAAGGAATAATCCGATCTATGAGATATTTCTCTCTACAGTCTCTGTTACCGCTGTGTTGTTGATCAGGGGAAGAATATCAATGGTGACGACAATCCCCAACAGATCATAGGTACAGGGACCGCTAGGGACAGGATTTGGACAAGCAGCAGATCTCAGCTTTACCTCACGCAGAGTTTTTTGGCGCTGTTTTTGACGCAGAAACCGTGACGGAAACCACGCAAGAAAATGTCCGAAATTGCCTCCCATTGATTTCAATGAGAGGCGGAGGAGTTTTTTTTGCCTACGAGCATAAAAAATACAGCGACAGAGAAAGCGTTTTACGCTGTGTTTTTTGCTCGCGGCGCTCAGCGGCCCTGCCTGAAAAATTCCTGAAAGGTTTGAGACAGATTTTTCTGCCTGCAAAAGACTCTGAACTACAAAATTCAAAAGACGAGGCAGCACATCCAAAATAACAGGAATTTATTTACCCACCAATGTGACGTTTCAGTCCAACACAACACAGGGTGGAGGAAGGTCCTGTTGGACTGAAACGTCGCATTTGTGGGTAAATAAATTCCTGTTATTTTGGATGTGCTGCCTCGCCTTTTGAATTTTGCGGTCTCCATTCATGGGACCTTGGATCAGGTTCCTGTAAGGCTTGCACCCATTATACTACATTGTATTTTTCTCCGGTGCTGTGGTCATTCCTTTTTCCAGCTATCTGTGTGAACTAGGCCTTAGGCTGGATTTACACGGGACGGAAATACTGCAGACGCTCCGCGTGGAGATTACAATCCCAACTATGTGGATGAGATTTGAACAAATCTCATCCACATGCTGCTTAACATTTTCTGGATGATTTCCTAATCCTCAGCGTGCCCCTTCTGTTCTGTATGTTTCCACAGAAATCCACCACAAAATCCACATGTAACACGTGCAGATTTTGTCGTGGACACTCTGCAGAAAATCCGCAGCATTTTCATCCGGTGTGAATCCAGCCCAATTCTCAGGTTTTGAGTGGAGATATTTTTGGTTTGTGTCCTGTCCGTTCATGCTTCAATTCTGAGATTCCAGAAGACAGTCATTCTATAACCATCTTCTATAACCATGATCTCCAGTTGTTGCGAAACTATAACTCCCAGCATGCCTTGACTGCTTGTCAGGGTATGCTGGGAGTTGTAGTTTTGCAACAGCTGAAGACCAGTGCTGTATATTCAGCCTATAGTTTGTAGAGCTTTAGGAAACCTTACAATATGAAGTACTTTGGATATCTGAAGATGTAAATCTTACTGCAATTGTATCTATATTCCCGTTACAGATTCATTGAAGTAAACCAAAGGATTGTGGCTCTCCAGAGGCCGTCCATAGTCAAACCAACTCCAGGAAGACCTGAACACCAGCCCCCACCAAGGAGAGGTACGATCCGTCCCTCTGACAACTCCTTATTTTCTGTTCTGATTAAAGGGCTTTTGCTCTTTGGACTTGCTAGTAGGGTCCCATGGCAATAAGCCGATCACAAAGTGTCCTCCTGCTGGGACCCCGAACGATCAGCTGTGATCTGTGGTTAAACCTGACAGTAAGTGTTGAATTTCTCTGCAGCGCCATCACAGGGGAAACTAAGCATTACAGTGCACATTAATATCAATGTGTTGTCTTTGTAATTACAGGACAGGTCCTCCAGAGAGAGACGCTCTATGTAACCGCTCTCCACTCTGGCCAAGAGATGAGGATCCCAAACAGAGGACCCCCCTCTATTAACTCAAAATTCCTAATATGGGTGTTTTTCTAAACTGGGCAACCCCTTTTAGTTTCAAAATACATATTTTATGTGAATAAGAGCTTAGTTTTTCTAGTCCAGAGCTCCAAGTCACCCGCATAGACATAGTCACGTGATAAAATTCTGCCTGCCTTCAGCCTCCACTAGGGGGAGTTTAGGAGCCTACCCCATGCTGCTTAGTTGCATTTATTGTACAAATAAATGCAAAAGGCTCTCAAGGCGCCCCTAGTGGTGGTTGTAGGCAGCCATCATTTTATCGGCCATGTTACTACAAATAAATTCACTTGCTACTTTAATTTAATTAAAATATCTGCTCCCTTTACATTATGGGAGCGCCCCCCCCCCCTCGCTAGCTGTGGCCGCATGCAGCAGCGGCTCAGCCTGTACATGGCCCCCTCTCGTTGTATGAAGCACGGCTGTGCGAATATAATCGCAAGGTATAATTTATCACATACACTGTTATGTACCAGCATTTCACTAGTCACAATTCTTTCATATTTCACTTTTTCTCCATTTTAATTGCAGGTACCCTGAGTAGAGACGGCTCTTTTGGCCCTTCACCAGTAAGTGGGGGGGCACCTTCCCCTCCGATAATGATGGATGTGTCCGTACGATCCGCTTCAGCCAACCTTAGCCGATCAGAGGACTTGAAAGGTTAGTTCCCCACGAATACACAGAAAATATGCAGTTATGTGCAAGGCGCTGTACAATAATCTGTTGTAAAAAACAAACCTTTGTATTGATCCCGACTTGTAGTCTGTATTATATATCCGTATTCTGCTTGCTCGTATTGAAAACTGTCAACAAGCTTGTCGACAGACACACCCCTAACGGTTGAGCTCCTTTATTGCAAAGCGACTGTTGTGTCTTTTGTGTTAGATTAAGATTACAATTAACAGAATGCAAATGGCCAGAGTAAACTCTAGGCAGACACTGCACCAGAAGAGGATGCTGAGAGATTTCCAACCTGAAGCTTGCAGAATTGTGAATGCAGCTCTGGAGTATCATACAGGCTGTAACTCCGAATCGGTAGAAGTTAATTAATGTCATGTATTTACGAAGTGACCCAACTACTCATATTGAGCCGATATATGTATTTATGAACTAAAGAAGCTGTACACTTATCGGAGGGATCGTGTTTTCCGTATGAGGCGTGGGAACGAGAATCAGTCCAAATTCATTAACCCATTGAATCTCACAGCAACTGCTGATCTGGGGGGAGACATCTGACACGTCTTGGCTTTGCTGGAGTTTGTATTTTGTTTGATACTCCTTCATGACCTCACCCACAAAGCTTGTTGATCGATGATGCGGTCGTGTTGACTCTGCAGCGAACCGTCTGGCAGGAAAGAAACCGGGGGGGGGGGGGGGGGGGGGGATGTTGGCAGAACAAATATAGAACTAAACCTCTGTCCCAAATTACTTTCCTAAATTACAGTCACTCCTTCAGTTCAGTAAAGGGTCACATGTCCCAGGATCTCATGAAATAAATCATCTGTTTTTCCAGATTTAGATCTTGTGTCTGCTGCCCATTTAAAATTAAGACCACAAAGATGTCGTATCCACCCCCGACTATTACAGGGGCTGAACCGAGGTCGTATACGCTAATTGTTTATAAAAAAAAATATTATTTTATTTTGGGTGGAGATTAATAAGTTGGTATAAATATTTATAGTCCTAAACTGAATGTCCACCCTTTAATACCATGTTATATATATTTTTAATAGGTTAAATACTCACTATATCTTTATTAACAGTCGGAGCTCTGTTTTCCTGATTCACAGCCGGCTGCCTGCAATTACCACTAGGGGGAGCTAGGGAACATAATACACACTGTTTGTACAATTGGTTTTCCAGTCCCTAAAAATTGATGGCTTATTCTCAGCATTGGCCATCAGTAGCTGATGGGTCGGGGTCCGACTCCCGATACCCCCACCGATCAGCTGTTTTGAGGGGGTGCACCGCTCGTACAAGCGCTGCTTCTTCATTTCTACTGCTCACTGTGAATTGTCGACACGGATGTAGTGGTGATTCGCTGGTATTGCAGCCTTCTACTATTCACTTCAATGGGACAAGAAGGCTCCAATACTGTGAATCGCTGCTACATCTGTGGTGACGATTCACAGTGAGCAAGTACAAAAGAAGGGGGAAGCAGCGCTCGTATGAGCACTGCACACCCTTCAAAACAGCTGATCGGTGGGGCTACCGGGAGTCGATAGGCCATCAATTTTTAGGGACTGGAAAACCCCTTTAAAACCAATAACACAGTGTGCAGTAGACTACCCCTAGTGGTGACTGCAGGTAGCCAGAATTGGTGTTGTCTTTTTAAATCTGTCTATACAAAGGATTTGGATCTCTGTATCAGAAAAACTAACCTCCGACCACTACAAAGATATATTAAAAAATTAATCCGCACAGAATTTTGGACCTAAAAACAAGTGACGTTCCTCTGCCACCACTGTTGGGTCCCCCGGTGCTGAGTCCGCAATAGGGCACATTCATGCAACATTATGTGACTACGGTGTTCAATGACCAGTGTGACATTGTATCCACCGCGGTGTGTGCCGTTATTGTACGAGCGTGTCATGCAGTAGGTTTTTAACCCCTTAGTGACCACCAATACGCCTTTTCACGTGAGCCTAGTCTAAGTCCTGCACGGGTCTCCCGTGTAGGCTGGGGCCGGGGCTCTGCTGTCTGATGACAGCTGAGCTCCTGCTCCAACACCTGTGATCGAAGTTTACTTAGATCGCGGCCGTTTAACCTGTTAAATGCTGCCGTCAATAGCGACCGCGGCGTTTAACTTTGTTTACAGAGGGAGTGCGCTCCCTCTGTCACCCATCGGCGGCCCACAAATGCAATCGCGGGTCTCCGATGGGTTGTCATGACAGCCGGGGGCTTGATAAAAGCCCCCAGGTCTGCCCTGGACATATGCCTGTTAGGACTCGCCGGAGGCACGTCCTAATAGATTGCCTGTCAGATTTACACTGACAGGCAATAATGCTCTGGTATACGAAGTATACCAAAGCATTATAGCAGCGATCGGAACATCGCACAGTAAAGTCCCCAAGTGGGACTAATAAAATCAGTCATCAAAGTGAAATAAAGATTATTAATAAAAAGTACAGTAAAAAAATCCATTTTTTTTTCCATAAAAAGTGGTTTTATTTAGTAAAAAATAAATAAAAGTACACATATGTGGTATCGCCGCGACCGTAATGACTCCATTAATAAAGTTAATATGTCATTTAAACCGCAAGGTGAACACCGTAAAAAAAAAAACTATGGCGAAATTGCAATTTTTTTTCCATTACCCCCCAAAAAAGTCATAATAAAAATGAATCAATAAGTCCCATGCACCCCAAAACAGGACCAATCAAAACTACGTCTCGTCCCGCAAAAAACAAGTCGAAAAAATCACTACATTGATGGAAAAATAATAAAGTTACGGCTCTTGGAAAGCAACGATGCAAAAACAAATAATTTTAGTTCAAAAGTGTTTTTATTGTGCAAAAGTCGTAAAACATAAAAAACCTCTACATATGTGGTATCGCCGTAATCGTACCGACCCATAGAATAAAGGTCACATGTTAATTACATCGCACAGTGAACGGCGTCAATTTAAAAACGCATAGAACAATGGTGGAATTTCAGGTTTTTTTTTATAATCGCCCCCAAAAAAGTTAATAAAAAAATTATATGTACCCTAAAATGGTGCTATTAAAAAGTACAACTAATCCCGCAAAAAACAAGTCCTCATACAGCTATGTAGACGAAAAAATAAAAAAGTTATAGCTCTTTGAATGCGACTATAGAAAAACGAATAAAATAGCTTGGTCATTAGGGCCTAAAATGGGCTGGTCACTAAGGGGTTAAAGGTGTTTTTCGGTACTGTAATATGGATGGCCTATCCATTGTGGTCCTTTGTGGTGGCTACGCCTGGTACTGCAGCTCAGGCCCTACTCACTTCAATGCTCTTAGGTCAGAGGTGTAGCTGGGCTCTCCTGCACCCGGGGCAAAGATTCAGATTGGCGCCCCCCCCCCCCAACTTATTTCCCGACATGTCCTTCCCCCCGCCATGTTTTCTTTCCCTACCAATCAATGAGGTGTAATTTTTTTCACAATATTTTTTAATATAACGCGAGTATAAAAGCATTTCTACATTTTACAAGCGATATAGTTCTATAATGTAATTAACATAAAAATAAATTAGAGGCCACACACAGCCCCCTGTTAATGGCGCCACACACAGCCCGCTTCCCCCCCTTGTAGATAGCGGCACACTCCCCCCCCCCCCCCCCCCCCCTCCTTGTAGATAGTGCCACACACAGCCCCCTGTTAATGGCGCCACACACAGCCCGCTTCCCCCCCTTGTAGATGGCGGCACACTCCCCCCCCCCCCCTCCTTGTAGATAGTGCCACACACAGCCCGCTGCGCCTTTGTAAATAGCGCCACACTCTCCCCCCCCCCTTGTAAATAGCGCCACATTCCCCCTCTTTTAAATAGCGCCACACTCCCCACCCCCCTTGTACTTGGCGCCACACTGTGAACAGACCGGTGAGCGGTAGCCTACCTCTACCACTCTCCGCTCTGCCTGGTGTGACTTACCGGAGGAGCCGAGGAGGTCATTCGGCGCAGGCAGCGGCGGAGTTCCTTCTGACTAGGGTCGGTGACAGCCAGGGCCGGCCTTACCTTGGATGGCGCCCTGTGCGGGACTCTCTATTGCTGCCCCCTACACAAACCAAAACGTAACCACATATATGGACACGCTGGAACATATATACTGTACATACATAGACAGATATTTAGACATACAGGCAAATATACATACACACATCTGGAATATATACATACAGGTAAATATATAGATGTACAAACACATATACACAGACACCGGCAGATAAATACACAGACAAGGACATATACAAATACATAAAAGGCACAAATATACAAGCACAAAGACACATTCACAAACAGACCCATATATACGCACACAGGCACATATGTACACAACACAGATAATGTAGTAGTGTTACCTGCAGTCCTATGTAACACCACAGATAACATAGTGAGAACTCTCTGAGTACTGATAATGTAGTTGTGTCCCCTGCAGTCCTTTGTAACACCACAGATAAAACATTGTGCTAAATTACAATCTCAGCTCTGCTACACAGTACAGATAATGTAGTAGATGTTACCTGTGGTCCTATGTAACACCACAGATAACACAGTGATAAAACTCTGAGTACAGATAATGTAGTAGATATAAGACACACACACACACACACACACACACACACACACACACACACACACACACACTCTGTAACATATACACACACATATACACAGAGACACTCACCAGGTCTCCTTGCTGACAGGTCAGGACGGGCTGTGGGCGGAGCTTCCTCTCTGCTTCTCGGCAGAGCACAGAGTAGAGGCAGATGCAGGGAGGCTGCAGCACGGGAGTGGACCTGTCCCCTAACCTGAGTCATCTGACCTCCTGTCACTGACGTGTGGTCAGGTGACTGGACTAGTCCACTCCCTGGCCGTCACAGACCCCAGTCAGAACGCCCTAATTTCCTGGCTCTTCCTAAGCTGCTGCAGGTGTCTGACATACGGGGCGCCTATCAGCAGCGATCAGCTGCTCTTCGGCGCCCCCCCCTTCCCTTACGCCCGGGGCACATGCCCCGCCTGCCCCCCCCCCCCTAGATATGCCCCTGCTTAGGTGCAGTACCAGGCACAGCCACAACCAGATGTATGGCACTATGCCTGGGTAAACCATAGAAAGTATATGGTTCTCCTCATGCAGCTGATCGGTGGGATTGAATCGGACCCCCACCATTCAGATATTAATAGCCTTTCCTATGGGTAAGTCATCATTATTACAGTCACGGAAAACCCTTTTAATGCTACTGATATATTACGCTTTTTAACTTACATTTTATTTCTGCTCTCTGAAGGTGGAGCAGATACTTCTGGACACCGGCGCATCCACCCTGAGATATCTGGAAGAACTTCTGCACCTGGTAGGTTAACACTGCACATACATGAGAGGGGGTCGATCTGATATAGTGACATATGGCACTATTCACATTTAAAGCTTCATTAATATTGTATAATATTATATTCCAGGATTAATCTATCACAATTTTAGAAACTGTCTTTGGCGGACCTATTAAAATATGGACAACAGTGTGATGCCCTAATATGAGGGTGGGTACAATTACACCCACTAAACAGAACCCCTAAAGTGTCTAAAGGGGTCTGGAAAAAAAAGAGCATCCCGGTTCTGTGGATTTTTCGTGACTCCTTTTGGCCAATCAGCAGCTCTGAAAATCATCATGTGATGCAGTCCATGGTTCCTGTTTCTGAGCAGCTATAGTGTATGTCACACTTTTCAAAACTGCTGATTGGTTGAGACAGATCATGTGATCATTTATTGTACACAGATCCAGGAAGTCCCTGATTGACAATGTGTGGGGTATCCTTAGGCTGGGTTCACACAACCTATTTTCAGGCGTAAACGAGGCGTTTTACGCCTCGAATTACGCCTGAAAACACGGCTCCAATACGTCGGCAAACATCTGCCCAGTCATTTCAATGGGTTTGCCGACGTACTGTGCAGACGACCTGTTATTATACGCGTCGCTGTCAAACAGCCTCGTCAAAGAAGTGCAGGACACTTCTTGGGATGTAATTTGAGCCGTTTTTCATTGACTTCAATGAAGAACAGCTCCAAATTACGTCCGTAATTGACGCCTCGCAAAACGCGAGTATGATCAATTGCGTCTGAAATTCAGGAGCTGTTTTCTTCTGAAAACAGCTCCATAAAGTCAGCCGTATTTGACGTTATCGTGTGCACATACCCTTAGTGTAACTCCTAGGTTATCACACTGGTGTTACACTCTTATACACAGATAACTGCCTCTTTTCAAGTAATATATTGACGTCTTTATTGATTGGACACATGTAGCCTCTGACAACACTGCACCTGAAAAAAATAGGAACGCAAAATGTCATCAGTGATGTGCAGCCTCAGGCATTGGGCCTGTAACTTCAAACCATAATATCTCAGCATAGACGTTAGACATTCAAAAGATGGATTTCAAGAAGATAACTATAATACTGCCCCCAATATATATATAAGAATATAACTACTATAATCCTTCCCCCTATGTACAAAAATATAACTACTATAATACTGCCCCCTATATACAAGAATATAACTACTATAATACTGCCCCCTATATACAAGAATATAACTACTATAATACTTCCCCTATATACAAGAATATAACTACTATAATACTGCTTCTATATACAAGAATATAACTACTATAATACTGCTCCTATATACAAGAATATAACTACTATAATACTGCCCCCTATATACAAGAATATAACTACTATAATACTACCCCTATATACAAGATACAACTACTATAATACTGCCCCCTATATACAAGAATATAACTACTATAATACTGCCTCCTATATACAAGAATATAACTACTATAATACAGCCCCCTATATACAAGAATATAACTACTATAATACTGCCTCCTATATACAAGAATATAACTACTATAATACTGCTCCTATATACAAGAATATAACTACTATAATACTGCTCCTATATACAAGAATATAACTACTACAATACTGCCCCCTATATATGAGAATATACCTACTATAATACTGGCCTCCTATATACAAGAATATAACTACTATAATACTGCCACTATATACAAGAATATAACTACTATAATACTGCCCCCTATATACAAGAATATAACTACTATAATACTGCTCCCTATATACAAGAATATAACTACTATAATACTGCTCCTATATACAGGAATATAACTACTATAATACTGCCCCCTATATACAAGAATATAACTACTTTAATACTGCCCCCTATATACAAGAATATAACTTCTATAATACTGCCCCCTATATGCAAGAATATAACTACTATAATACTGCTCCTATGTACAAGAATATAACTACTACAATACTGCCCCCTATATATGAGAATATACCTACTATAATACTGGCCTCCTATATACAAGAATATAACTACTATAATACTGCCACTATATACAAGAATATAACTACTATAATACTGCCCCCTATATACAAGAATATAACTACTATAATACTGCTCCCTATATACAAGAATATAACTACTATAATACTGCTCCTATATACAGGAATATAACTACTATAATACTGCCACTATATACAAGAATATAACTACTATAATACTGCCCCCTATATACAAGAATATAACTACTATAATACTGCCCCTATATACAAGAATATAACTACTATAATACTGCCCCCTATATACAAGAATATAACCACTATAATAGTGCTCCTATATACAGGAATATAACTACTATAATACTGCTCCTATATACAAGAATATAACTACTACAAAACTGCCCCCTATATACAAGAATATAACTACTATAATACTGCCCCCTATATACAAGAATATAACTACTGTAATACTGCCCCCTATATACAAGAATATAACTACTATAATACTGCTCCTATATACAAGAATATAACTACTATAATACTGCTCCTATATACAAGAATATAACGACTATAATACTGCCCCTATATGCAAGAATATATCTACTATAATACTGCCCCCCTATATACAAGAATATAACTACTATAATACTGCCCCTATATACAAGAATATAACTACTATAATACTGCTCCCTATATACAAGAATATAACTACTATAATACTGCCCCCTATATACAAGAATATAACTACTACAATAATGTCTCCTATATACAGCAATATAACTACTATAATACTGCCCCCTATATACAAGAATATAACTTCTATAATACTGCTCCTATGTACAAGAATATAACTACTATAATACTGCTCCTATATACAAGAATATAACTACTATAATACTGCCCCTATATACAAGAATATAACTACTATAATACTGCCCCTATGTACAAGAATATAACTACTATAATACTGCCCCTATATACAAGACTATAACTACTATAATACTGCTCCTATATACAAGAATATAACGACTATAATACTGTCCCTATATACAAGAGTATAACTACTATAATACTGCACCCTATATACAAGAATATAACTACTATAATACTGCCTCTATATACAAGAATATAACTACTATAATACTACTCCTATATACAGGAATATAACTACTATAATACTGCCCCCTATATACAAGAATATAACTACTATAATACTGCCCCCTATATACAAGAATATAACTTCTATAATACTGCCCCCTATATGCAAGAATATAACTACTATAATACTGCTCCTATGTACAAGAATATAACTACTATAATACTGCTCCTATGTACAAGAATATAACTACTATAATACTGCCCCCTATATACAAGAATATAACTACTATAATACTGCTCCCATATACAGGAATATAACTACTATAATACTGCCCCTATATACAAGAATATAACTACTATAATACTGCTCCTATATACAAGAATATAACTACTATAATACTGCTCCCTATATTCAAGAATATAACTACTATAATACTGCCCCCTATATACAAGAAAATAACTACTACAATAATGTCTCCTATATACAGGAATATAACTACTATAATACTGCCCCCTATATACAAGAATATAACTTCTATAATACTGCTCCTATGTACAAGAATATAACTATTATAATACTGCTCCTATATACAAGAATATAACTACTATAATACTGCCCCTATATACAAGAATATAACTACTATAATACTGCTCCATATATACAAGAATATAACTACTATAATACTGCCCCTATGTACAAGAATATAACTACTATAATACTGCCCCTATGTACAAGAATATAACTACTATAATACTGCCCCTGTATACAAGAATATAACTACTATAATACTGCTCCTATATACAAGAATATAACGACTATAATACTGCCCCTATATACAAGAATATAACTACTATAATACTGCCCCCTATATACAAGAATATAACTACTATAATACTGCTCCTATATACAAGAATATAACTACTATAATACTGCCCCTATATACAAGAATATAACTACTATAATACTGCCCCCTACATACAAGAATATAACTACTATAACACTGCCCCTATATACAAGAATATAACTACTATAATAATGCCCCTATATACAAGAATATAACTACTATAATAATGTCTCCTATATACCGGAATATAACTACTATAATACTGCCCCCTATATAAAAGAATATAACGACTATAATACTGCCCCCTATATAAAGGAATATAACTACTATAATACTGCCCCCTATATAAAGGAATATAACTACTATAATACTGCTCCTATGTACAAGAATATAACTACCATAATACTGCCCCTATATACAAGAATATAACTACTATAATACTGCTCCTATATACAAGAATATAACTACTATAATACTGGCCCTATATACAAGAATATAACTACTATAATACAGCCTCCTATATACAAGAATATAACTACTATAATACTGCTCCTATATACACGAATATAACTACTATAATAATGCCCCTATATACAAGAATATAACTACTAGAATACTGCCTCCTATATACAGGAATATAACTACTATAATACTGCCCCTATATACAAGAATATAACTACTATAATACTGCCCCCTATATACAAGAATATAACTACTATAATACTGCCCCTACATACAAGAATATAACTACTATAATACTGCCTCTATATACAAGAATATAACTACTATAATACTGCCCCCTATATACAAGAATATATCTACCATAATACTGCTCCCTATATACAAGAATATAACTACTATAATACTGCCCCCTATATACAAGAATATATCTACTATAATACTGCCCTCTATATACAAGAATATAACTACTATAATACTGCCCCCTATATACAAGAATATAACTACTATAATACTGCCCCCTATATACAAGAATATAACTACTATAATACTGCCCCTATATACAATAATATAACTACTATAATACTGTCCCTATATACAAGAATATAACTACTATAATACTGCCACCTATCTACAAGAATATAACTACTATAATACTGCCCCCTATATACAAGAATATAACTACTATAATACTGCTCCTTATATACAAGAATATAACTACTATAATACTGCCCCTATATACAGGAATATAACTACTATAATACTGCCTCCTATATACAAGATTATAACTACTATAATACTGCCCCCTATATACAAGAATATAACTACTATAATACTGCTCCTATATACAAGAATATAACTACTATAATACTGCTCCCATATAAAAGAATATAACTACTGTAATACTGCTCCCTATATACAAGAATATAACTACTATAATACTGCTCCTATATACAAGAATATAACTACTATAATACTGCCCCCTATATACAAGAATATAACTACTATAATACTGCCTCTATATACAAGAATATAACTACTATAATACTGCCCCCTATATACAAGAATATAACTACTATAATACTGCTCCTATATACAGGAATATAACTACTATAATACTGCCCCTATATACAAGAATATAACTACTATAATACAGCCCCTATATACAAGAATATAACTACTATAATACTGCCCCCTATATACAAGAATATAACTACTATAATACTGTCCCTATATACAAGAATATAACTACTATAATACTGCCCCCTATATACAAGAATATAACTACTATAATACTGCCCCCTATATACAAGAATATAACTACTATAATACTGCCCCCTATATACAAGAATATAACTACTATAATACTGCCCCCTATATACAAGAATATAACTACTATAATACTGCTCCCTATGTACAAGAATATTACTACTATAATACTACCCCCTATGTACAAGAATATAACTACTATAATACTGCCCCTATATACAAGAATATAACTACTATAATACTGCCCCCTATATACAAGAATATAACTACTATAATACTGCTACCTATATACAAGAATATAACTACTATAATACTGCCCCTATGTACAAGAATATAACTACTATAATACTGCCCCCTATATACAAGAATATAACTACTATAATACTGCCCCCTATATACAAGAATATAATGAATACGGATCAGAATGGTTAGAAGAATATTCATATCTTATGAGATTTGCTTTTTACTATTCAGCAGTAAGAAATATAATAGTAAATAAGTAATAATGTTTTTTCCCCCTCCAGTGGATCTTGGTCCCTCCAATGCAGTGTTAAACAGCGGTCCCAGAACATCGTCGCCCTCTATGGGTGTGGATGGGTTGGTGAGTACTGGAGCATAGCCCCCTCCCTGTCCTCTGTATTACTTTTAATCGTGTTCCTCTTTGTATGTTTTCTTCTTTCTAAATTCATTTCTTTTTGCAAAACAAAAAGCCAACCCCATCTAATGAGTCTGCGGTGTCCAGTTTGCCCGCCAGTTCTTCCCATTCCGAGGAACTGGTTCCCGTGAGTATTTATCGGAAGTGCATGGGGTTGGTGTTCGCTCGTTGCTTCTAACCTTGCATGTGTGCGTCCCTCTGCAGGGAGGACCGAGCTTCTCTCTCCTGCAGCTGCTGTACCACACATCTCGTGGTCATTACCGGAGAGCTCAGGGCAATGTAACATTTTAACATTGTATTTGAACTTTTCTGGTTTTGACAGATCCTCTTTAACAACAACTCAATGAAAATTAAGTAATTATTTGTCACTAGTTTATTCATTTCCTAACTAATCTAATAGGCGCTGTCATGCTGATAACTACAGTGTGTTTTTTTGTTTTTTTTTAAACTTTTATTATTTGCCAAGTTATGAGCATTTTTCTAAATATGGTAATTTGGTTACACTTGCCAAATGGGAGGTGACTTTCTTTTCACTCTGGGCGATGTAATATTTTCTGTATGACACTGTCCAATCAGCATACCAGCTTCTCCTCCTTCCCTGCCCAGCAACACAGGAATCTAAGCTGTATACTACATGATCACACTGACTGTTTTCAACTGGTGATATCTCCGGTTGTTTCACAGCACATCTCCTCTTTCATATGACACCAGAACCGCTGTTCTAGGTGGTCCACAGCCGGAGATATGGCTATTTGTAGTGATCCCCCTTCCCTCCAGCCTCAGTCTCTCACACTGTGTGAAGCAGCTTCATGCGGATAGGACAGTGTCAGAGGCTGTGAGGAGGCTCCACCTCCGGAGAATCGCTGCTGTTGACGCCCTTTTGTCAAGTATAGGGTCATTTGCATATTTAAAGATATCCTTTTAAAATAATAAACTTTTTTGGACACAATTTTCACTATTCTTGTCACTGTGGCCGCGCCTATTAGATTAGCTGGGAGATGGGGAATTACTAAACTAGTGACAGATCCCCTTTTAGTATGACCATCAAAAGGCCGACAAATAAATAAACTGGCAACAGTAGATTATAGAAATTCTGCTTCTGATTTCTATCCCAGCCTGACATGGGGGATGACCTGATGCGAGGGATGTGACACGTATAGCGGCTTTGGTCGTGGCTTCTGCTTTTCCTGTGTTTCCCGTGTCTCGCTGCTTTTTCTCTCCATCTTCCGGTGATGTATTGAGGCGCGAGGTTCTGGAGTTTGGAGCTCGGTAAAACGTTGCTGGGAAGAAGAACTTGATTTTCAGATATAATTCACACACGTGTCTCCTCATCCATCATATGGGGATAAAGTTTTTGACGCCACCAGAAATTTTATCTGAAAAGTCATAAAACAGAATGATTGAGAATCTGCAGATGTGGAGTCGCACTTTCTCCTGCTCTGAATCATACAGGGGTGGAAGTGACGACCATATACCCTGATAAGACATATGGAGATAAGTGGGCGGTGCCCCGATCAGGATCGCCTCGATCAACCAGAGCAGAGACCTGCGGCTTAAGCTTTAAAGGACCACTGCTTGTCCCAGCTGCTGGATCCCCCGTGGGGAACCTGCAGTGCCACCGTCCCTTTAAACGACCGCATCCGTTGCGTATTTGTTTAGGTACCCACTGATACATTCATCAGAATTCACTGCATGTCGCCCGTGCCATGCATTACATAGATAATAACGGAGATGCCGCAGGATACTTGTGGGTTATTGCACCACGTGACAGATTCATTGGATAGAAAGGCTGAAAAACTAAATAATTGGGGGAGGGAAATCCATTCCCTTTCATTGAGGGCCGCACCGTTCTGCCTTGTGCATGTGAGGTGCCTTCTCTGCAGTGTATGGGGCGCGCTCCTCACCCTAATGTCGCCCTGATCACGAATACCTAGAAACACTGACACTGATTCTCTCTCTGCAGGTAATGCCAGTAGCCAAAGGTCCGCCATCATTTCCTGGCACTCCAGTAATGAACTCGCCCGCTGCCGCTCCCATGATGCCTCCTGCTCGATTGATTGGTCACCCACCACCCCGAGGAGCCTTCAGTCAACGATCATTACCGCAAAGTAGGACCAATGTGTTGTGTTGAGGTTACACCCCCTACCCCCCAATATGTTCTGTGGATGTGGATATCTTGTGCTACACCTTAGGCAGACGCCAGAGCACGGATGGGTCACCCTGAGCTTCGTGGAGGGGCAGCTACTTGGGACTCCCGGCTCAGAGGGTTAGGAAATAAGTCGGGAGCCCTTTTAGAGGCGACTTGTGATGGATCGCCGCATCCTATTGCAGTATTTTTTTTGTATTCACATCACTACATTCATTCTCTGCCTGGCAAAGTTGGGGTTAAGGGACTCTTCATACTCCTGATATTTGGGGGTCACAGATGGAGGTCCCCATCTATGAAACTTTTATATATCCTGTTGAAGATGTATTACCCCTTAAACATGGCTGCTTTCTACGGGTTGTGTTTGGTATTGCAGCTCGGCTCTAGTGTATGGGGCTGAGCTGCAATACCACACACAACCTGTGGACAGGCGTGGCGCTGGTTTTTAAAGTCGATTTTTTTTTTTTTTTTTTTTTTTTTTCTTTTTTTTTTTTTTTTTCTTTCTAGTCCTGGACAACTTTAATGTTGGATTCAGACTTTGCATATGACGCAGATATTTTTTTGTCTTAACCTGTTAGTGACCGCCAATACGGCTTTTCACAGGGGCCACTAACGGGCTTTATTCTGATGCATATTCCTTTTTACGGCGCTGCATCAGAATAAGTAAACAGAGCAGGGAGCCGTCAAACCTCCCTGCTCTCAGCTGCTATCAGCAGCTGAGGGCTGGGAGCGTCCCTGCTCGAACAGGTGAGATCGATATTAGTATCGCTCTCACCCGTTTAACCCGTCATATGCGACGCTTAATAGCGGCCGCCGCATCTGAGTGGTTTTGGAGAGAGGGAGGGAGCTCCCTCTCATCCCACTGACACCCGGCGATACGATCGCCGAGTGTCTGTGTCTCCGATGGCAGCCGGGGAACTAATAAAGGCCCCCAGGACTGCCTGTAATGAATGCCTGCTAGATCATGCCGGAGGCATGACCTAGCAGATGCCTGTCCGTTTTAAAGGGACAGGCAATAATACACTGCAATACAAAAGTATTGCAGTGTATTATAATAGCGATCGCAGAATCGCATATTAAAGTCCCCTAGTGGGACTAGTAAAAAAGTTTCATAAAGTTAAGAAAAAAAAATAAAAAAACCACTTTTTCCCCTTACAAACTGCTTTACTATTAAAAAAATAAAGTAAAAAAGTTACACATATTTGGTATCGCCGCGTCCGTAACGACCCCGACTATAAATCTATTACATCATTTAACCCGCACGGTGAACGCCGTAAAATTTTTAATAAACTGTGGAAAAATTGCAGTTTTCTGTGAATCCTGACTTTAAAAAAAAACCCTCATACAACTGCATCGGCGGAACAATTAAAAAAAAGTTCCGGCTCTTCAAATATGAAGGCACAAACACAAATAAGTTTGACGAAAAAAAAAAAGCGTTTTTACTGTGTAAAAGTAGTAAAACATACAAAAACTATACAAATTTGGTATCGTTGCAATCGTAACAACCCGCTGAATAAAGTTATTGTGTTATTTATATCACACGGTAAACGGCGTAGACACGAAAAAGAGTGGCAAAATTTCTGGGGTTTTTTTTCTACCCCCCCCAAAAAAAAGTTAATCAATAAATATGTACCTCAAAATGGGGCTGTTGAAAAATACAACTGGTCCCGCAAAAAACAAGACCTTATACCGCTATGTCGACGCAAAAATAAAAAGGTTATAGCTCTTGGAATGCGACGATGGAAAAAACGTAAAAAATACCTTGGTCATTAAGGTTTAAAATAGGCTGGTCATTAAGGGGTTAAGGAAACCGTACTAGGGAATGTTTATGCACAAAAACGTAGCTTTAAAACGGCAGCAAAAAGCAAAGTCTAAACCCGGCCTAATAATCACGAGATTCACACGGCTTATAAAACCTCGGACGTGAAAAACAATCCGTGCTGCGCCCCTGTGGGACGCCATGTCCTGCATCCCCCATACACTAGAGTCTATGGCGTGACCGGCCCCATTGAAGTACATAGGGACGTGGGACGGCTGCTGTTTTAACGGCCGTCACGAGGACGTAATCAATGTTCATGTGGAACATTGTTGATGAGGGAGAATGAACAGTCAGGGGGGTGGGGGCACGGAGATCTTTTTACATGGTCCATCGTTACCTTATATCCCACAAGAAAAGTCAAGATAAAGGCGGCTAAATCTGTAGCTAAGGCGATGAAGTCTTTTCAGGGCTCTGGGAAAGCTGGGTGTTGCCAACTGTGGGGCATTGATAGAAATATATAGTTTGTTTCAATTCTTCAACACTTTTGGGATCTCTGCTTGCAGTTACTAGATAACCTAGTCTTTCTTACATAGCTGAGGGTTTGTTACAATGTATCAGTCTAGACATAATACTATGTGCGACTAGAAGCTGCACAAATCTACCTCCTGCCCTGGACTATCGCCTGATGGCACCTACACTGGTACATTGTAACAAACTGCAGTTGTGTGAGCTGGAGGACTAGGTCAGGACGGTTTTCCAGCCTGTGAAGAACTACTGTTTACATTCACTGACAGGAAGTAGAGATGTTGACATTGATCAGAAATTGAAACCATATTAAGTTATTTTGTACAAGGACAGGACGACTCTACTCACGTTCTACAGGGACTGAGCGGCTGTTTAGGAAATATATTTGTTACATTTTTCTATATATTTTTTATTTCAGTGCACGGTCCCCCACCGGGTGTTAGAGACTTTCCACCAAGATCTATGATCCCACCTGGTGCAATGCCCCTACCAGATCCAAGGGGTCTCATGCGTGGACCGTTCCCACCGGGCCCTATTCATGGTCCTAGAGATTATTCAGTACCACATCCTGGAACAAGAGATTTCCCACCAGGACTTCCACCTCCTGGACTGAGAGATTTTCCTCCAGGAGCCCGGGACTTCCCACCAGGTCCACTTCCACCAGGAGCCCGGGACTTTCCACCAGGAGCCCGAGACTTCCCACCAGGTCCACTTCCACCAGGAGCCCGGGACTTCCCTCCAGGAGCCCGGGACTTCCCTCCAGGAGCCCGGGACTTCCCTCCAGGAGCCCGGGACTTCCCTCCAGGAGCCCGGGACTTCCCTCCAGGAGCCCGGGACTTCCCTCCAGGAGCCCTTCCTCATGGTTTGAGAGATTTTCCACCTGGACACCTACCACCTAGCGCCAGGGATATTCCACCAGGGCTCCCTCCTCCTGGATCTAGAGAGTTTATACGAGGAGTCCCCCCACCTGGAGCCAGGGATTTCCTACCAGGACTACCACCTGGTTCTAGAGAATTTCCGGCAGGGCATCCGCCAGGAGTCAGAGACTTCCCACCACACGGTCCTCCTCCAACAGGAGTCAGAGACTTCCCCCCAGGATCTCACCCCGGAGTCCCTGCTGGGCCCTCATTAGCGGAGCAGCGAGCTCTTCCCCCAGGACAGAGTCAACCGGCTCAGACAAATCACAAACTTTTTCAAGGTCAAAAATCTTAGAAATGAAGTCTAGACTAACAGGACACAATCTCCGGCGCAGTTCACACCCCACTGGTTTACATAAACGTCTGATATAATTTCACGTCTTCTATTTGCAATAAATATTCAATTCTCGTCAATCTTCTGAGGATTTTTTAATGGTTTAAAAATTCTGCATTAAATTTTTTTTTTATTTTTTATAACATTCTGAATCCGGATAATTCTTCACCGGTATTTCAGAATGTGCAATACAAGAATCAACGGTGGTGTTTTTTCTTAATTGAATGTCCCGTATGTAACATCGTGGAAAATAATGAATGTCTAAAATCTTTGAAAACATTTCCTGTGGAAATACATTTTATAAGAATATTATTCGGAAAGCTTTTCCGCGCTCGCTACTTCATTCTGTTATTATCCACCACTCGTCTACATGGGAGAAATCATTGTTTTTAACATCTGGCGCCAAAAAAACAGAAATGCATAAATAACGGTGTAAGATGGAAATAATAAAGATGTGAAAATAGATTTTGTGTTTTTTTTTTATTAGACTTTTTTTTTTCTTTGAACTAATTTCATTTTAGACTAAGGTTAACTTCGACTTCCTAGGGTACGTTCACACGCAAAACGGCTGTAAAATACGGAGCTGAGCCTCTGATTTTCAGCCGTTTTTCTACTGACACAATGAAAAACGGCTCAAGGAGTGACACGCACTTCTCTTTACGGGGTGTTTTTTTTTGTGCACCGTCTTTTTAAATGGCCATGTAAAAAAAAAAGCCCAATCGGAGCGAAATGCTGCCTTTCCCATTGAAATCAATGGGCAGATGTTTGGAGGCGTTCAGCTTCTGTTTTTCGGGGCGTTTACAGATGAAAATAAGCCGTGTGAACATCCCCTTAGTGATCGACAACTCTATATACAGACTTGTACAGGGGAAAGGTGAGTGGCTGTGTGGGCTGGAGAAGCAGGACTCGCAGGCTTTCTCTACGAGTGGGTGGGGGGGGGGAGCAGGACTCACAGGCTCTCTCTACGAGTGGGTGGGGGGGGGAAGCAGGACTCACAGGCTCTCTACGAGTGGGTGGGGGGAGCAGGACTCACATGCTTTCTCTACGAGTGGGTGGCGGGGGAGCAGGACTCACAGGCTCTCTCTACGAGTGGGTGGGGGGGGAAGCAGGACTCACAGGCTTTCTCTACGAGTGGGTGCGGGGGAGCAGGACTCACAGGCTCTCTCTACGAGTGGGTGGGGGGGGAAGCAGGACTCACAGGCTTTCTCTACGAGTGGGTGGGGGGGAGCAGGACTCACAGGCTCTCTACGAGTGGGTGGGGGGGGAGCAGGACTCAGGCTTTCTCTACGAGTGGGGGGGGAAGCAGGACTCACAGGCTCTCTACGAGTGGGTGGGGCGGGGGGAAGCAGGACTCACAGGCTTTCTCTACGAGTGGGTGGGTGGGGGGGAGCAGGACTCAGGCTTTCTCTACGAGTGGGTGGGGGGGGGAGCAGGACTCACAGGCTCTCTACACGAGTGGGTGGGGGGGAAGCAGGACTCACAGGCTTTCTCTACGAGTGGGTGGGGGGGGGGGGAAGCAGGACTCACAGGCTACGAACATCACTGGTTTGTAAGGTAGGCTTACCCATTAGGTTGAAGGTATGTGTTCCCCTGAGGGAGCCAGTTTGGCGAAACGCGCGTCGGGGCGCTATCACTGCAGGCTGCAGTGTGGGAACACATACCTTCAACCTAATGGGTAAGCCTACCTTACAAACCAGTGATGTTCGTATTGGATCCCTTGTGGACCTACGTGTATCTTTAAACTTCTACTTAATTTCTTTCTCTTGGCTAGTTGCATCTTCTTATGACGGTCTCCTTTTGCACTCATTTTTCACCTGGGCAGCATAGGATTCAGAACCCTATGACCCCGGACACTTGTCTTACACCTATTATATGATGCACCAAATGTGCCTGTATATTACTACATTCAGTGTAATCTTGATGGACTGTTTTATATAAGCTTTTTATATTACTTAGATTCCTTTGATATAACTATGTGCATTTGCCATGTACAACCATGCTATGGTAGAATATTATTGTAGGACACCTTCCATCTACTGGTGCCATATCCCACACTGTTCCTTTTTAGATCTCCTTGTATTTTAAATTGCAATTCTTGTGTTGTATGTCCCAATAAACTATATTTTCTCATTGTTAAAGGGATTATCCAGGTTTCTAAAATCGATGGACTATCCTTAGGATAGTCAATCAATAAAAGATCAGTGGGGGTCTGACTCTTGGCACCCCGACAATAAGTGGTTTGAATGGACCGCATCACTTGCACGAACACCGCAGCCTCTTCATTGTTTACATGGTTCTCTCTCGTTCGTTCGTACGTGCGCGCGCGCGCCGTTACATTTGTAGCCACTGTCGGGTATTTCACCGCTGATTTTTATTTTTATTTTTTAAACTAAATCTGATGACTCCGGTGTTAACATTATTTTGTTTAGGAAAAGTTGACCCTTTTTAATGGCACTTCTATATTTTGTGGCAAAAACAAAAGCAACAACTCTTCACCATGTTCAGCATCCTCCGACACCGCTGCCGAACTGCTTATTAATGGTAAAACTGCTGGTTTAAAACAAGATTAGGTTTAGAAAACCATACCCAATAGAAAACCCAAAAATGAATGTGATATCAATATCACACGGTGCCAATTCTGAAAATTATATATGTAAAACAAAAAAGAAAAACTATATCAGAAATATAACCAGGCACTCTTGGGTCATTGAAAAATTATGAAAATTTATTTTATTATTAAAACTCCAATTATTTGGAAAATATAATTGTATTCACACAAATTAAGGCCTCATGCACACAACCGTATTTTTTCCCACCCGTAAATACTGGCGTAAATACGGGTCCGGTGTCACACGTATTCCACCCGTTTTGCACCAGTATTTACGAACCCGTGCCCGTAAATATGGGTCCGGTGTCACACGTATTCCAGCACGTTTTTGGCGGCAAAATAGCACTGCACTAATCGGCAGCCCCTTCTCTCTATCAGTGCAGGATAGAGAGAAGGGACAGCCTTTTCTGTAATAAAAGTTAAAGAAATTCATACTTACCCGGCCGTTGTCTTGGTGACGCGTCCCTCTCTTCACATCCAGCCCGACATCCCTGGATGACGCGGCAGTCCATGTGACCGCTGCAGCCTGTGATTGACCTGTGATTGGCTGCAGCGGTCACATGGGCTGAAACGTCATCCAGGGGTGTCGGGCCGGATGTCGAGAGGGACGTGTCACCAAGGCAACGGGCGGGAGACCGGACTGGAGGAAGCAGGAAGTTGTCGGTAAGTATGAACGTCTTTTATTTTTATTTTTTACAGGTTTATTCTGATCGGTAGTCACTGTCCAGGGTGCTGAAACAGTTACTGCCGATCAGTTAACTCTTTCAGCTCCCTGGACAGTGACTATTTACTGACGTCGCTTAGCAACGCTGCCGTAATGACGGGTGCACACATGTAGCCACCCGTCATTACGAGAGCTCCATAGACTTCTATGGACTGTCCGTGCCGTTATTACGGCCTGAAATAGGACATGTTCTATCTTTTTCAACGGCACGGGCACCTTCCCGTGAGAAAACGGGAAGGCACCCGTCGCCAATAGAAGTCTATGAGCCCGTTATTACGGGTCGTGATTACGACCCGTAATAACGGGCGTTTTTACGGTCGTGTGCATGAGGCCTTAACATTTTTATCTCCTGGCCAGGAAAAGGTTACATACAGATACAAATGACCTCCTATACAAAATATACTACTAATAAGTAGAAAGCATTGATGTACACCTTGTTTTCCCCACAAATCGGGGTAAATAGCATAGATCCAAGAAAAATCGCTAGGTTGAATTCACACCTGCGGTTTTTCCCTGCACATACTTGTGTATTTCCTCCAAAAATGACAGCAGTTCTTGTCAAAGGAACGTGTAGTAGATTTATGAGGAAGGCCTTCCCATATATGAAAGAAGCATTCCCTTATAGAAATAAAGCTGTCATTCAGTGAGGGGCAAAATCATGTGGCCATAAAGGGTGTTTTTTTTTTTTTATTAATGGCCGCATGACTTTGCAGGTGCGGCTGGCGGCCGTTCCGTGGGGACTTGCCCTAAGGCAATAAGGTTACCAGGTTTCCGCTGCAGCATTTAGTTGAATGATCAAAGTGCGTTAGTCATTTAACGTGCTATTGTTTTTCTAGATGTCTGCATGTAACCAAATGCAGTAAGGGGTTAAAAAAAATTGTTCACACGCTGCAGCGTACCGCAGCACAACTGATCTTCTGCCCCTACTGCCTGACAACCACTTTAAAGGGACACATCAATGCCCAATCAACAGAAAGATACTTGACACTGCGCCACTCAGGTCTATGTGGCTGTGTCTGGTACTGCAGCTCTGCCCAACTCACTTGAATAGGGCTGAGGTTACTGCACAGGACACAGCCGTGTTAGATGCAGTAAAGGGACGATGTTGCTTTAGCGTGGGGTGTGAACATCACCGAATAGTACCACTATGATCCCAGTGTATCAAATAAAGGTTTGTGTAGGGGGAAAATGTCTTAGGGCAGAATTTCCCTGGACCGCTCCCAGCTGCCCCGCAAAATGCAGCAAAAAACTGGCGAACAGGTCGTGCGCCAAAATCATTAGGGGAACTAATTAAGACTGGTGTTTCAGAGACCAATCTTAATATAAAGAGCTGGCGTAAGATGCGCCAAATTCCATCGCTGGCCATCCGCGTGATAAAATCAACTTCCTCTACAAGCTGGGGTAGATTTGTGCTTGAAGTTAAATGCCAATTTCTGGCATAAATGATTACATTTGTCAGACTGCAGAAGGCCCGGCGCCCTACTACTATGCGTAGCGTGAGCGGCGCAACTTTTCTACACCGGAAAATAATTACCTCAATATGTGTTTGACACTTTACTCTTCAGTAGTTTTAAAAATTGTCAAAAAAATACAAGTGTGGCTAAAAGGAGCCATAAAATGCGCCAGATTTTTTTTAACGTCGTACACCATTATTTTGTCGCAAAATATGTCTAACATGAACAGCGTGCGCCTTGGTGATAAATGTAGCAGTTTTTGATCGCTTTATCCTGTCAAACTTTAAGACGGTATTAATATATCTCCCCCAATATTTTACGATTGTAACAATTCACGCGGGCGCTACCAATTGGATCATCTGCAACGTTGCATCTTTTTTTTTTTTTTTCACTGCAACCACATCAAAAAACACACCAAATCGCAAGTAAAAATGCAGCTTTTTTTTTTTTTTTTCATGCTGCTTTTACCGCACCTCATCGTCTGAATACAACCAGAGACCTGAGCGCCACTTTTATTTCGGATTGGTTGCTACAGGACAGTGTTGATAAATTACCACATTTATTTTCCCCCAGGTGTCTCCCTGCCTGTGGCACCTAACGCTTCCCTACACTTGTGGTGTGGAACATGCAGGATCCGTCAGCAGCATTTACTGACGGCTCTTGTGCTTTGTAACATGTGAGGAGAATCCAGTCTCTGCTTATACAGCGCAGGAGCGGTCCGATCCGTATACATGTATGTGTATGGGGGAGTCGTCGGCCAAACCAGTGCTGAGAAGTGGAGTCAACCATCAGGGATAACAAGGAGCGCTGCTCACCACAACCTCCTCACCCATCATAGAGGCCAATATAAAATGTTTCACAGGTTTGTTTTTAAGTATCACCAATAATTTAAAAAAAAATATTCTACATTTGCATATCACATAAAAACTAACAAAATAAGAATCACTTACAAATCACTTTATAAGGGGAAGGTGATCAGATACAAATTATAAATGGTTGTAAAAACAAAATTTTAAAAAAAAATTTACAAACCGGAAATTTTCATTAAGTCAATAAAATATAATTATTTTTAACTTTTTGAAGAATGTCTGAAGTCTGTAAAAAATTCAGGTTTGCTTTTTTTTTTTTTTTTTGCATGAGGCAATTATTTTAGTTATTGATGTAAATACATAATTTTAGGACAGGTTTAAGAAAAAAAAACAAAAAAAAAAAAACATTGTTAATAATCCATGCTTCTGGTCGTAGATGGCGGTAAGTTATGTACAGAAGTGAACCGGTCACTAAAGTTCTATGTGGGCGGATGGCGCTCGTCACTTATTGCTGTGGGACATAAGCCATCACGCTGCAGTGTGGGCACCAGTACAGCCTGGGTGGCACAGGCCACGAGAGACGTTTCTATAGGGAGACGTGGTAGACGTGGCAGACGGCAGAGCGGTCAGTCCTTGTGCAGCGTCTGCTGTAAGTGGAGATACAGCGGCTTCTTGGTTAGCAGCTGCAATTTCTTCCGTTTAAAGTCGGTCGGTTTCTTGTAGCTGCGGTCAAGAGGAAAAACAAAAATAGGTTATAAACCGAGCGGTCAAGTACCAATCACCATGGCTCATCCTGGTACAGTGCAACAGCGGCACCACGACTACTCTGATAAACCATGGAACTGCTTTTATGTTATTAGTATCATAGGATGCATGAATTTAGTAATTTAATGTATGTACACAGTGACTCCACCAGCAGAATAGTGAGTGCAGCTCTGGAGTCACTGTGTACATACATTACATTACTTATCCTGTACTGATCCGGAGTTATATCCTGTATTATACTCCAGAGCTGCACTCACTATTCTACTGGTAGTCACTGTGTACATACATTACATTACTTATCCTGTACTGATCCTGAGTTATATACTGTATTATACTCCAGAGCTGCACTCACTATTCTGCTGGTGGAGTCACTGTGTACATACATTACTTGACCGGAGTTACATCCTGTATTATACTCCAGAGCTGTAACTCAGGATCAGTACAGGATAAGTAATGTAATGTATGTACACAGTGACTCCAGCCGGAAGAATAGTGAGTGCAGCTCTGGAGTATAATACAGGATATAACTCAGGATCAGTACAGGATAAGTAATGTAATGTATGTACACAGTGACTCCACCAGCAGAATAGTGAGCGCAGCTCTGGAGTATAATACAGGATATAACTCAGGATCAGTACAGGATAAGTAATATAATGTATGTACACAGTGACTCACCAGCAGAATAGTAAGCGCAGCTCTGGAGTATAATACAGGATGTAATTCGGGATCGGTACAGGATAAGTAATGTATGTACACGACAACTTTTTATGTAGATTAGATCTATATATAAAAAGTGTGAAATGCTGCTGTAGGGTGGATAATCCACAGGTGACTGGGAATGACCGGGTGTCTGTGCTGCCATACAGTACCCATATATCCAGCGGACACTACAATATCAGCTCTTTGCAGTTTTCCGGCTCTGCTTACACGTCACTTCTGTGTATATACACACACAGTGAAGGAAATAAGTATTTGATCCCTTGCGGATTTTGTAAGTTTGCCCACTGTCAAAGTCATGAACAGTCTAGAATTTTTAGGCTAGGTTAATTTTACCAGTAAGAGATAGATTATATTAAAAAAAAACAACAAAAAAAACAGAAAATCACATAGTCAAAATGAATCAGTCTGACTCTAACCTCTACAACATGGGCAAGACCAAAGAGATTTCTAAGGATGTCAGGGACAAGATCATAGACCTGCACAAGGCTGGAATGGGCTACAAAACCATAAGTAAGACGCTGGGTGAGAAGGAGACAACTGTTGGTGCAATAGTAAGAAAATGGAAGACATAAAAAATGACTGTCAATCGACATCGATCTCGGGCTCCATGCAAAATCTCACCTCGTGGGGTATCCTTGATCCTGAGGAATGTGAGAGCTCAGCCGAAAACTACACGGGGGGAACTTGTTAATGATCTCAAGGCAGCTGGGACCACAGTCACCAAGAAAACCATTGGTAACACATTACGCCGTAATGGATTAAAATCCTGCAGTGCCCGCAAGGTCCCCCTGCTCAAGAAGGCACATGTACAGGCCCGTCTGAAGTTTGCAAATGAACATCTGGATGATTCTGAGAGTGATTGGGAGAAGGTGCTGTGGTCAGATGAGACTAAAATTGAGCTCTTTGGCATTAACTCAACTCGCCGTGTTTGGAGGAAGAGAAATGCTGCCTATGACCCAAAGAACACCGTCCCCACTGTCAAGCATGGAGGTGGAAACATTATGTTTTGGGGGTGTTTCTCTGCTAAGGGCACAGGACTACTTCACCGCATCAATGGGAGAATGGATGGAGCCATGTACCGTCAAATCCTGAGTGACAACCTCCTTCCCTCCACCAGGACATTAAAAATGGCTCGTGGCTGGGTCTTCCAGCACGACAATGACCCGAAACATACAGCCAAGGCAACAAAGGAGTGGCTCAAAAAGAAGCCCATTAAGGTCATGGAGTGGCCTAGCCAGTCTCCAGACCGTAATCCCATCGAAAACTTATGGAGGGAGCTGAAGATCCGAGTTGCCAAGCGACAGCCTCGAAATCTTAATGATTTACAGATGATCTGCAAAGAGGAGTGGGCCAAAATTCCATCTAACATGTGTGCAAACCTCATCATCAACTACAAAAAACGTCTGACTGCTGTGCTTGCCAACAAGGGTTTTGCCACCAAGTATTAAGTCTTGTTTGCCAAAGGGATCAAATACTTATTTCTCTGTGCACAATGCAAATAAATATATATCATTTTGACAATGTGATTTTCTGTTTTTTTTTTATATATAATCTATCTCTCACTGGTAAAATTAACCTAGCCTAAAAATTCTAGACTGTTCATGTCTTTGACAGTGGGCAAACTTACAAAATCAGCAAGGGATCAAATACTTATTTCCTTCACTGTATATAATGGGATGATGTCAGGTATCGGGGTCACTCACAGCTCTACAACTATCTGGCCTTGTTTGATTTCATCCAACTCCATGAAGGCAAAACACTTTGTGCTTGTAAAACGCTTCTTCGGCTTGTAGTGCTTGAACTCGAAAAAAATAGCTGCCCCTGGAAGCCAAAACACAAGGAGTTAATGAAATGATCACCCCAGATATTCAGACTATTAGGAGCCAATCAGAAGCGAGCTTTCCTTGATCTACTGTTAACTCTTTACTCGTAGCACTAGTTTCTGAGGTCCGTAGTGTTATGTGGGCAGCTCAGAGAACAGGAATTGCCCACTGTTCGCAGACATGTCCATTATAGCAACGTGGCGCCTCCTATAGGTGAGGACTTTCTGTGATATTTTCAATTGAAAGTCACCCAGAGCTGGTAACATGACAAAGTTGCATGAAGGCGCGTCCTTATTTTCATGATCCAACTCATTGTAGCACGAAGTTTACACGACAAGAAACCTACATAAATTAATATTCCATATGTACTTCTATTTATACACGCGCAATCTAAAATTTCTAGAGGCCAATTGTTGTAATCGTATTTGTGTATTGCTCCAATGAACCAACTATAAAAATGAAGCAGCTTTGCAAATAGTCGTGATAAAAAAAATCTTACCGTTTAGCGTATACAGCCCCAATGCAGACTTTTACGTATCCATGGTTACAACCCAGTGTGTAATCTGATCTTGCAGTCATGTCTTCCATCTTAAAGGGGTTATGTGGGGACCAAAAACTATTAGTAGTGTAGTCTCTGTGGTATGAGAGTGCACTCGCTAATATACATTCCGGTTATAGCGCTGCCGGGGGACCGGAAGTCGTGAGACCGTTTTCTTCTATGACAATACGACTCTTCGGCACGTGACCGGCCCCGCTGTACTCTATGTACTCGTTGTATTACGGTTACCGCTTGTACACAGAATACAGAAGGGGGGCCGGTCACATGATGAAGAGTCGTATCGTCATCAAAGACGACTGTGCAACTAGACTTCCGGTCCCCCGACTGCGCCATAAAAATCTATGAAAATCTCAGAATCAGCGCGATGGGGACCGGAATGTATATTAGCGAGTGTATCACATACTGCAGGAACTACACGGATAAATTTGTGGTCCCCACATAAAGCCTTTATGGCCCTTTTACACGGGCCAACGATCGTTCATAGGAAGGGTTGTTCCCGATCACTGCCCTGTGTAAACAGGGCAACGATCAGCCGATAAACGAGCGTCCATCGGCTGGTCAGCCGAAAATATCATCGTTGTTGGCAGCACATCTCCCTGTGTAGATAGAGACGTGCTGCCGACATAATAGAAATGCGCGGGGACGAGCGATCGTAGTAACAATCGCTCGTCCCCATACGTCACTGATCGTAGCTCCTTGTGAAAGCAGCAAATGAACGCCGATCACTTGTTTTTCCGCCCAGATTGGCTGGTATACAGGGACCCTTACTCATCTTCTCTGGTCTGTAGAAGAGAAGTCAGCGGGAAAGGAGGAACACATGACCGTGGGATCAGACTACACAGGCTTTTTCTGTAGTCTGTTACCATGGAGACATATAGCACTGCATAGAAGTTGTATACACAAAACGGTAGGAGATTTTTTTAATTAAGAATATGTGCGAAATTGCTTTATTTTTTTTAATTTCAGATGTGCTGGAGCAAATACCACCTCCTGATCACAGTCCGTCAGTCCCGCCCCCCCCCCCCCCCCCGCTTCTGCTCGTATAGGAGGCGCAGCTTGAGGACACACTCACCCTTTGTCAGTTTTTCAACATGTTTCTGGATTTCAATTTCAACAGTAAAATGAACGTATGTGTCCTCCTTCCTGGACGCCATGGGCGTGTCCTGAACGGGCGTCAAATCAATGCCGTTTATATCTGCAAAATCAACAAGGGAAAAATCAATTAATAAAAGTATAGAAGTAAAAGCTCGAGAAGAATCCAGCAGGTTTGTGATATTTCTAAATCACCAATTCGGCTCGTCTCATTTATTTTCCTGTTGAACTCTCCTGCGGCTGTTGACGGATCTATTATTCTTACTATCTGTATATTGTGCATGGAGCACTATATAGTGCTCCGCTGTTAATGGCCTCAGACTGCTCATTAACACCTCCCTATCCTCTGCAGATCGGCTCATTAACCTACAAAAGCCCAAAGGAAGCCTTAGAAAGTCATACAATGATCAGTCTATGTGAGTGTTTAATGAGCCGCCCCGGGCTAAACCAGCCATAATTAGATCAACAAATAAAGCTGTAAAACAATCCAATGGTATCAGCTAGCCTACTTGTTGACAGTTTCCAGGCTACAACAGAAAAATAAGCAAAATGGATAATTTACCCCTTTCTGCAGAATGACGTAAGTGACATAGCGAGCCGGGGGGAGGGGATACGGAGCGCTCCATATGCTGGGGGTGTTAGCGGTGTATTACAGCCGACACCTCGCTCCAACGGCTGGGATTAGACATTACTCCAATCTGGGCTGTTTATATGCCGTGGTCAAGAGCGTTAAAAGCAAAACTCAATACAATTCCAGTAATCAAACTAATGGGACTAATAAAAAAATAATAATAATTAAATCCATTTTATCACATTTTTTACAGTATTAAAATAAATAATAAAAAGTAAAACCTATTCCCATAAAAAAAAAAGAAAAAAAAAAAAGGGTGAATAAAAAAAAACAAAAAAAAAAAAACACACAACAAAAAACAACCAGTGGTACATACATTGGGGGCTCCCTCTAGGGGGGACATCACCTGCCAGAGCGCTCTGACTGGGGATTCCGCTCCTAGAGGGAGCTTAGGTAGCACTACCTGCAGGCGGGTTTATGTGTGGTGCTATCTATGGGGGGGTTATATTCCAGGGATCCCAAAGCCCCGGCAGACCGAAGAGTGCAGCGCTGCATCCATTAAACCACGTTCCGGGCTGCCAACGTTTATATACGCGACAACTGCACGGGGTCGGTCGTATGGCTGCCGTGAAGGGGTTAAAGAGTGACATTAATAAAAAATGCAACTGGTCCAACAAAAAGTTATAGCATTTGGAAGGTGGGGTGGGAGGGGCCGAAAATGAAAAAAAATAACCTGTCCTTAAAGGGTTAATAGAGATTCCAAAGATGCATATAAAACATCGGGCACTTGTCACGGTGTATACGGACCCGTCACCTCCAGGCCGGGACTGTACAAAAATACATCAAGAATTTCTCCAAAAAAAACAAAAACATCTCACAAAGACGGAGCGTAAATTGTATGTAATGGGCTTACAAGACGCTACCGTCTCCCACAATGCACTGCGCCAGCGGCCCGCGGTGTAAGTCTGGATACAGAGGTGTGGGGAGCAGCGAGCGCGCCAGATGACAACATCGACAGAGAATCTTCTGACAGCAGCTGTGGATCTTGGACCGGGAGAGCAGGAGTCCCAGAAAGGGGCAGCCGCAATATACAGCTCCCGGGAGGATGGAGTATATATATATAAAACCTGCATAGACTAGACACGAGATACAGCACAGGGCGGGCACTGCCATAACTGCAGTACCACAGACTTCCTGGTGGGATCTGCAGTTGGCGTATACTGTAAGGAGATCACTACAGATGTAGCAGAGCTGAATTTTTCCATTAACCAATGTGAGAACTCTGCAGGCTAAACACATCAGTGCCAAAGGACAAACTCAACCCTGCTGCACCTGTACAGGGTGTCACCACGTTGAGTGGCTGAAGTCACTGCTTATGCTATAGCCTGGGTCAGACGATTACCAATCCTTCCACTTCATGGCTTTGGTGATACTTTGATCGAGCTCTGCAGTATGACGGATTCAGTTTGACACATTGGCTCCCTTGGCTGGAAACAAATCTAAATGTCATATTTAAAAGGGATTGTTCAGGATTAGAAAACAAGGCTGCTCTTTTCCAAAAACAGCGCCACACCTGCCTGTGGGTTGTGTCTGGTATTGCGGCTCAGCTGTATTGAAGTAAATGGAACGGAGCTGCAATACCACACACAACCTGTGGACCGGTGTGGCGCTGTTTTTGGAAGAAAGCAGCCAAGTTATTCTAATCCTGGACAACAGCTTTATGAAAAATAGCTCTAAAAATTTCCATAAAAATAATGGCGGCAGCAGCTATGACTTGTGGAGAGCGGATATATATATATATATATATATGCACAATATCCCATATGTCATAGTCCCCTATATAGTCCCAGTCCGCGCAGCACTCCGCTCTCCTGTAGCTCCATCTCATTACATCCAGCTCCCATAGGTTTACATGTGAACCCCCGACACTTACCCTTCACACTGACCGTCATGTAGGGGTCAATACACTGACCAGCATCCTTCAAACCAATCTTCTCAATTCTGATGGTGAGGAGGGTCATGCCAGGCTCGGAGGGCAGTCTGGGTAGGAGAGTTCCTGGGACCAAGGGAGAATTTTTATATTTTTTTTAATATAGGAAATATAGATGAAGTGGCAGCGTATAGGGAGTTTACAGTCGTCGCTGCTCGGAGCCGACGATCAAATATCCCAGACAATTAAAGAGGAGCATCGATGGTCTGTCCGAAGAATAAGTCATCAATGTACATTCCTGAAAAACCAGTTCAAAGGCTAATTCCACCACAAGAAAAGGACCGATCTAACTAAACCCCGTGCTTTATGTACAGCACCAGATTTTTTTATTTTTTTCTACTGCAGTCACTGAGACAAGAAGTGATGTCATTTGATTGACAGATACAAACAGGATGACATCATTTTGGGGAGAGGGAAGCGCCGTAAAGTGGAACTACTGCAAACACGCCACATGGGATATTGTATCTCCAACGCCAAGTTTTGTCGCAACGTCTGAGCCAAGATAAGCTGCTGTCACACTGAAGAGCAAACAGCTGACACAGAGCAGATGGTTATCTAAAATGATCAAAGTTCTTGCTGCCTGTAATCACCACTAGGTGGAGCTCACCATGAATTTATAAAATTTCCATTAAAGGGTAACTAAACGTTCAGCAAACTTCTGATATGTCAGTGACCTGTGAAAAGTTTTGATTGGTGGGGGTCCGAGCACTGAGACACCCACCGATCGCTAAAACTAAGCCCACCAATCAAAACTTCTCACATGTCACTATGACATGTCAGAAGGTTGCTTAACGTTTAGTTACCCTTTAAACTTCAACTATGGCCGTGTGAAGGGAAGCAGGGAATTTCGGGTGTCAGAAAAAAAACAACCTCCAACCCTTATAAAAATATAAAATAAAACCAAACCAAATTTTTGACATAAAAATAAATGATGTCCACATGCGACAAGGAAGGGGCGGGTGACGGGGGGTAGAGAATTAAACAAGCAAAATAAAATAAAGCGTAACGCGAGAATATGTTCATACCTTGGATGGCTCCTGTAATGGGCAGGCACGGGGACGGGACACATGCAGATAAGGAGGCCATGCATGGGTGACAGCCGGCGCCAAGCGCAACCACAGACACGAGCGGGGCACAAACAGGGAGGGAAATACATTCATCAGAACAGGCGGCTCTCGTCCCCGTGCATGTCAGTAATACATTGTATTGTTCTACGCGGACCAACCAATGGGAGCTGCGAAACTTCTAAACAAGGCCAACCGTGGTTACACCTATAATATCCCACCCGTGAGCAGATAACAGGGGGGGGGGGTGCACTTCACAGATCACGTAAATACTTTGCTTCGCTCATTTTGTACTGGTCTTCAGTTATAACACATCTTGTACTCCAGTCACATCCAGAGCTGCATTCACAATTTTGCAAGACTACTGTTTATCTGCACACCACGGACAGTCATGTGAGTCAACAGTGCTACTACCATCAGAAGAAGAGATCGCAGATCACCTTACCAGTGGGAGTCTGACCTTTACGACTCCCTCCGATTATCTAAATGAAGCCCCCTTGGATTTTTTGGATTTCCCTTTACAGCGGCACGTTTGACCACCCGCTGTGTTGCCGTTTCCTGCACAACAAGTAGATGGTAAAGTGGCCGCGTCTCATTCATGCTGAGGATAGGTGTGGGTTCCTATCAATCAGAATGTGGTATAACCCGTCAACACAGGTAAGAAAAGAAAGCCCCTTTAATCCTAACTAAGCATCCTAGTCCCCACTATGAACTGCAACTGGTGACCAGTAAGAAACAGGATTTTAAATGCAGCTTTGGATGTGACTGGAGTATAGGACAGGATGTTACAGATTTAAACCGTGGAACATGAATGGGGTTTTCTATTTAAGATCAAAAACATAAATTAGAGGGACGGCCTCACTCAACAATCTCTTTCCATATGCAGATATTACGGCTTGGGGATGGCATAGAGGGGGGGTCTGTTTGGGAGGGGTCTAGAGAGGTGGCCCTGCAGAGGTCAGCTGATTGCGGCTCTTATATTAATCAGGAGGAGAACCGTCACCCGTTCTTACCGGGAACCCGAGCTGGGAAGGAGTCGGGTGAGCTGACCCCAGCGCCTCCGTCCTCTTCCTCCTCTTCCACTTCTAAATTCTCTTCTTCTCCTGGAGCCAAAATCCTCCTATACAAAAAATAATAATAATAATAATAATAATAATATATATATCCCAGTGGTCGTACAGCGATGGTCTAACATTTCCTGTAGGCCTCGGGTGCACTAATCTTTAGTCATTTTCTCCCAGGTTGTACCATGCACGGATAGGAATAGAGAAGTTGAGGCGTTTACATTGCTCGCTCCCAGGCTGCATGTGGGCTGACATGCGGCATGTCGGTCTCCGTATAGCAGTGCCCTCCCTTAGAGCATGACCCCAAGTAGCCACAGAGACGTCACTATGGGCAGAACACATCATGACCGTCATAGAGGAATAGATGAGAAGAGAGAGCAGGAAAGAGTCCGCGTGTGCTGGTGGGTGACCCAGTGACTACAGACCGTTCTCCAGTTACCAAAATGGCCGACCATGGCTGCAACCTCCTGTCCTTTAGAGTAAGGAGAGCAGCTGTGCAGCGCAGACAGTTACTCCAACAAGTGTAATACCGTGCAGACCCAGAGAAGAGGAAACCTGTGCACTGTATGAGTAAAGCTATACTAGCTGCGGGGGGCGGCCTAAAACCAGGACTATGAAGCAGATTCTCATGCATTTTTGCCTCTGTCACAACACTGCAGCGGGCAACACTTATGCAATTCTGTAGTAATATTTAAAAATAAGATTTCCAGTTTTGATATGCAGCTCCTATGCAGACCAATGTGTTTCCATGGTAACCGACTATAAACAAATGCTAAATCATACACTGCATTCTTCCATCTGACTCCTACGGCCATGCAGTGTCTCCCCCATTCCCTCCAGGTTTCTTCTCTCCCAGGCACCCCCCCCCCCACTCAATTCCCTAACCCCCCTCCACTACAGAGCCCTGCCCCCGTGTCACCCCCTCCCCAGAGCCTCTGACCATCTGTCTTTCCTCTGCTAAGCCGCCCCTCCTCCCCGATAATAAAGGATTCCGGATGGTGGCCTTAAAGGAGAACCATAGGAGCTGCGTACATAAAACGGTAATTTCTAATCACGACCATTCACAACGTCGCCTGTTTTAATATTTGACGTGACGTTTCCTTTCATTCTTTTGTATGGGATCATCGTCTCTATGGATGCGTCGCACGTGACGTCCGCTCCGGGGATAATAGTGATCACTTACATGTCGCAACTTAATCAGCGGAGGAGGAAAAACTAAAAACACACGGAGAATGTGATCCCCAGACAGATGTTCTGCTGTAATCCACGCTGCAGTATAAATAGGTCACCGAGGGCTCTGTATACTGGCTGTGGACGTACGGGTCTGGGGTCCTCAGGGATTATCCCGTCACTGGTTATATACCAGGGCTCAGATACCTTCTGCACTCCAGCTGCTGTGAAACTACAACTCCCAGCAAGTCCTGATCAGCTTTGGCTGGAATAATACGGTCAGTGCATGCTGGTAGTCGTAGTTTCACAACAGCTTGAGAGCCGAAGGTCGCTGAGCCCTATACACAATGCAGGTCAGCGGAGACCATGCGAAAACCTGCACGACGGGGGGCAGCGGGCCGACCGTCCGGCACAGCGCTCCACCCCCGTTATACTATACCGTCTCTTCTAGAACTCCTACCTGTACTTCTTCCTTTATACACCCACACAGAACAGTGTAACACCGGCAAGAAGCATCTTCCCAAATCTGGCACACTGTACCCGCTGCTGCAGAACATCTTTGTGAAAAGAAGGGAAAGCTTCATGGTAATGGGTGACTGACAGGAAGTTTCATCTTTTCTTCACAAAGAAGTTGTGCAGCAGATTTGTTTATGGTATGAGGTTTGGCAGCAACTGAGGCACTGAAGTGTGTAATCTACGCAGTACCTGCAGAATCTCATAACACATCTGCTGCAGAACCTCTTTGTGAAGAGGAAACCTCAGGACAGTTACTTTTACAGGTAACCATGAATGTTCTTCTGCTAGTCTGAACAGCACACTTGTTAGAACAGTCACTTGTAGCCGGAGCTGCGCTTCCTTCTGTAACTGGGGAATGAAAGTTGAAACCATAGACAGCCATTTTGGAAGCTACGGGAAGCTAAATATCGTCACTCGGTCACAGAAGCTACATGCAGGATGCAGGTATACCAGGACTCAGCCCGGATCTCTCCTCCTCACCTCTTTCCAGATCGGTAAGCCTTGTGAATACATATTAAGCCACTAGTCACACCTGTAGTTACTCTAACATAGGGCAGGAATACTGGAAATACTCCTGAAGGGCTGGAGATGCAAATCACTCCTCTTAGGGTTTCCATTCATTGCAATGGAGGACATGGCGTGGGAGAACATAACATAAAAAAATATAAGAGTGTGAGTGCTGCCAATATTTCCTGTAATGAAAATGACGACCTGGTAAGCTTGTTTATACACAGCAGCCGAACCGAACTGTACAAGCAAAGCTGTAGTGTAAAGCAAAGGGGATGGACAGAGTCAGGAGGTGGATTGGCATGTAATACGGATGCACTTATGTCTATCTTTTTTTTTTTATAAGTGCTGTGTTTCCTCATCTATATTTTCATCCACATTTTCTCCCATATCAAACGGATATCCAATATGGATCTACACATAAAGGAATAACTGATGACCCCCCCCCCTCCCCAAAACAAAAAGTACGGTCCCACATTACAGCTCATACTCAGCGATATCATGAGTCTTCCTCACTTACCTTAAAGGAACAGGCTGAACATCAAAGGGGAATTCTTTGTGAAAGGTCAGAAGGTTGTCTAGGACTGGAATGTGAGGGAACAGCAAGAGTTAATAACAAATAAATATCTGAGCGATTTTAAAAAACGGCGACAACGTAAAGGAAAAACGATAAAAACACTGCGTTAAAGGGGTCGTCTGGGCCAGATAATGACCCCTTGCAAGTTCATCTATGAGGCCAATTTGAGGTAACGGGGAGTTTCCTGGTGGCGCCGGCTAAAAGACGGGGGTCCCAAAGAACCTCTTAGTATTTACAGCATCTGGAGTGGGTGGAGCTTAATCATACTGAGGGCGGAGCTATGTCAGCACTGGTCAAAAGAAATCAGTTATGTAATCACTACAATGTAATAGGAACTCGTGTGACATCAGCAAGTGTGACACAGGAGCGGGAGAGCGGCATGAGCCCGGCGCGTGAGCGGCATGAGCCCGGCGCGTGAGCGGCATGTATCCAATGTGTGGGTGATCATCGTGCATTATTTTATTCACATATCTTTGGAAGGGGACCCAAAAACATTTCTGCACCGGGGCCCTATACTGTGTGTCCGCCCTGTGACAACCAATGCACCTTTTACTCTGCAACTGAAATTGGAAGGGGGTCCCCAGGAGCAGGGTATCTAGTTCACAGGATCGGTGGGCGCACGTTCCCGGCTCTGCTGCATCACCCCTCAGTGACGACTTGTAAACTGAACTCAGGAGAAGAAACTTACTTGGTTCTAATTTCTTGAGATCTTCCATCTTGAATCCTTCTTGAGACTGTGAGGACTGCCGGGAGGAGAGAGGAAGGTTTAGTGGATGTGATGACGTATGAGGACAGCCGCCTCCGCCAAACCCCCCGCTGCCCTCAGACAATCACCACGTAAACCTCCCGGCGCCACCTTCACCTCAGGCGTTATTCACACGCTCAGGATTTACCTGGGAAACGCTGCGATGTATTGCACAAAGAATCTGCGGCAGAAATCGGAGGCTGACACTTGAGGTAATCTGCGGCGTTTCACGCTGAATCCACGCGAATATTTAACATGCTCATTATTCTCGTGGATTTTTTTTCCCCCGCAACGCAGGCAAAAATCCACACAGATTTTTTCCGCAGAACGTATAAAATACCCGATTCAGCATTGAATGTCCGCGCATTTGGGATGGGATCTAGGAGCGGAATCAGAGCCTAATCCTCATATGGGACCAATACTAATGCTTCTATTGTTCCCTGTTATCAGCCATTTCAGGCTGGGCAGAGGCTGACGTTGTTCTTTAAAAGGATGAGTGATAGTAAGTCCAGACAAATCCCTGCCCCCATGGTCCCTACTTTATGTCACATATCTCCAGTGCGGAGACCCTCCATACGTGTGACTGATATCATCCGCTCCTCTTATAAGCTGCCGGCTTTAGGTCTAGCTCTCCTTTAGTTCGGGGTCACTATGGGATGTCCCGTTCTATGGATATAATGTTACATCAGCGATCAGTTATAATGCTAGAATAATAATATAGTCGCGGGTCCACGCCCTTCATGCTGGGACTGAGGTTACACTGGGGGCGATTCATTCAGGCCGGTTCTGTTGTGGGGGTGGCACGCTGCCAGGCATCTCACAGCTGTCAATGAATAGAGGCGGACGGCCAGGAATTTACCGCTCAGTCAATGTACACAAGACCGAGCTCCACTGATCACTGCACCCCTGCCAGCTCATGACACGTCACTATGGAGAAGTCACCGTGGCCTCACCGCTACAGAGCTCCAAATCACATGCATAGAGTTTAATAACATTTTAGCTGCCAACAGCCACCACTAGGGGGAGCTCAGTGCATGAGATTTAAACAGCGCCCCTTGAAATCAATACCAGCTGTATAAATCTATATGCGGTGAGCTCCCCCTAGTGGTGGCTGCAGGCAGCTAAAATGCTATTAAACTATGATGGGAAGCACAAATGGGGCACGGACTCTGGAAAGTTTGGGGCCCAGCTTAGCTCCGGGCTCTAAAGCTAGTATAGACTTTATACTGGGACATCAATCGGCTTCTATAACAAAAATAAAAAAGTTCTAGCTATTACTTCAAATAGCAACAGATTGTGTAGACATAACACCTACCTGCAGGGCGGCGCTGCGTAGCTCTAGGCATGTTGCAATTTTTCCAATCGTTTTCTACGAGAGGGAAAAAACCAAACACAAGACTTTAGCTATATTTGGAGAACATAATTCACTATATATGGACTAGACACTTTTATACATATATACATGCTTTCTGCGCTATATTGTACATTTGTTTTTTCTACATTACATTGCAGTATATAATCAGAACCGGACATCTCCCACAGCAAACCAGTGACGGGCTGCTGACAGATAATTGGAAAGCAGAAGTTTAAATACAGCTCTGGATGTGACTGGAGGAAGACATAACATAACTCAAGGTCAGTACAGGAGAAGTAAAGCTCTCAACATTATGAGACTTGTCAAAAGAAACAACTTTAATAGCATTCCACTGCATTCTATTGTATGGGTTCCATTATGTCATCTCCACAAGGGGGAGATAAGCGGCTGCCAGACACTATGTGGCCACTTATCACCAGGACATTGAAACGTGGACATTATCTAGAGAGGTTTTCCCACTTTCTTCTACATCCAGTTTTTGGTGACAGCATAAAGAACAATTGTAATGTCACAAATTTATTTTCACGCTCCTCAGCTCTGCTACTCCGTTTAGTCTGGTTAGGGCACGCAGTCATCTCTAACAACATTAACCCTTTATGTCCCCAATGTGGCTCACAATCTGATCTCCCTTGTACGTGTGTGTGTGTATTCTTGGCAGCGGACTGGGGTCAGTATTGGCCCTCTGTCCGGTCTGCAGCTACGCAGCCCCGTATACAGCGAGCTGCGATGCTCTGCGTGTTCGGACATCTTTCTAGCATCGCCAGCAGTGACTTTTTCAGCACTTTATACTACAGTCGTTTTTCTGTGGGATCGGAGCAGATTTTCTAGCCTTCACTCCCCACATGCATCAGTGAGCTTCGGGGGCCCATGATCCTGTCGCCAGGTCACCGGTTTTCCTTTTTTGCCAACCACTACATAATCGGGAACACCCCACAAGATCGGCCGATTTGGACACGTTCTGACCCTGTCATCTGGACATCACATTTTGTCCCTGGTCACAGTCCCTCAGGTCCTTACACTTGACCATTTTATCTGCTTCCAAAATCAACTTCAAGAACGGACTGATCACTTGCTGCCTAATCCACCAACCCCCCTTATCAGGCGCCATTGTAACCAGATCATCAATGTTATTCACTTCACCTGTCAGTGGTTTTATGTTATGGCTGAACCATGTACTCCAAGAGCTGCATTCACAATTTTGCAGACTTCATAGATTAAATATAATACAATTCTGGTTTGTTCAGGGACTGCACAAAGCTTACTCTGGTGAATTGCATTCTGGGAAATGTCCTCTTAACAAAAGGGTAATGCACAGGTAATCTGATGTAGGAAAAACTAACTGTCCACCTGCATTATAAAATCTTAGTTTATTGTTTGTCAACACGTTTGCTGACTAGTTCCAATGATGACCAGGAAAACGGAGAATGAAGCCCTGGAGCATAATACAGGCTGTAATTCAAAATCAGTAATGTAATGTATGTACACAGTGACTCCACCAGCAGAATAGTGAGTGCAGCTCTGGAGTATAATACAGGATGTAACTCAGGATCAGTACAGGATAAGTAATGTAATGTATGTACACAGTGACTCCACCAGCAGAATAGTGAGTGCAGCTCTGGAGTATAATACAGGATGTAACTCCGGATCAGTACAGGATAAGTAATGTAATGTATGTACACAGTGACTCCACCAGCAGAATAGTGAGTGCAGCTCTGGAGTATAATACAGGATGTAACTCAGGATCAGTACAAGATACAGAAATGTAATGTATGTACACAGTGACTCCACCAGCAGAATAGTGAGTGCAGCTCTGGAGTATAATACAGGATGTAACTCAGGATCAGTACAGGATAAGTAATGTAATGTATGTACACAGTGACTCCACCAGCAGAATAGTGAGTGCAGCTCTAGAGTATAATACAGGATCTAACTCAGGATCAGTACAGGATAAGTAATGTACGTACACAGTGACTCCACCAGCAGAATAGTGAGTGCAGCTCTGGAGTATAATACAGGATGTAACTCAGGATCAGTACAGGATAAGTAATGTAATGTATGTACACAGTGATTCCACCAGCAGAATAGTGAGTGCAGCTCTAGAGTATAATACAGGATGTAACTCAGGATCAGTACAGGATAAGTAATGTATGTACACAGTGACTCCACCAGCAGAATAGTGAGTGCAGCTCTGGAGTATAATACAGGATGTAACTCAGGATCAGTACAGGATAAGTAATGTAATGTATGTGCACAGTGATTCCACCAGCAGTATAGTGAGTGCAGCTCTGGAGTATAATACAGGATATAACTCAGGATCAGTACAGGATAAGTCATGTAATGTATGTACACAGTGACTCCACCAGCAGAATAGTGAGTGCAGCTCTGGAGTATAAGGGCTTATTCAGACGAACGTGAGGAGAACTCGGACGTGAAAAAGGGCCTGATCTCTGTCATGTGCAAGAAGTGTTTGGGTAAAGCAAAAGAAACCCTACAGATGAAATACAACCGGTGTGCGAACCTACAAATAAACAACTAAAAATACCAGCATCTCTAGGCAGTATCTCTTCCTAACCTGATGGCTGATAACAGTGAACAATAGATAGCAATCAACTGTATAGAAAATATAGACTATAGGCCAAACAATATCAACAAAATGTATCGGTGTTTCTTCAGTATGATTTGAACGGTCCGTGGAAAGTAAACGGTGTCATGTACCAGATGACCGGGGGGGGGGGGTGTCCTGCAAGCGACTGGAACACGGATCGGTCCTCGTACAGACATACTTTGCGTCCATGGTCATAAGTGAGCCGTCATCTCCACATTTAAAGCTGGGTGCGGCTGCTTTTCAGAGCACTGATGAATAATACCTACTGGGGGATTGCCAAGATGTGATCCACTTTCCATATACTTTCAAACCTCCAAATCCCAGAAAAGTCATAAAGGCTCCGAGCTTTTGTAGTGTTTGGAGTATTAACTTTTTACAAAAGTTCATGAGACCCGTGACCGTGTTTAGAAAGTGAGAGTGCGAGTGTTTAATAACTCCTGAACGCTGCAAATAAGAACGAAAGGACGGAGAAAAAAAAACGGCAACTTAAAGGGGTTGTCCATTTTTGGACAGACAGGGAGTAAAGGCTCTTTCTAGTCTGTCCAGCTCATCATTAGAGCGGAAATAAAAAAATATCAGTGTTAATTAGGAGTCAACGTTAAGAAAAGGGGACACTAGTATGTCCAATTACCCGTTTTCACACTGGTAAATGAGCATGCACAATAGGCCTGTTTTGTAGAGATCACTTTTCAGCGTGTGCTGTGTACAAGGCAGAGACAGCAGTCATCTCATTACCATCAGAGGCAGGATTACATAAGTAACACCTGTATATAGAGAACACAGGATCCACCATTGACAAAAGTTCAGCTCCTACTCTATGAACATGTCACAGAGCATGCCCACTACACTCTCACATATAAAAGTCAATCGAGGTGATAGATTAGATTAAGAATTCTAGTTATATCCCTTGAAATTCATATAGAAATTAAACTATACAGGAGAAACTGAGCTGGAGAAGTTGACATGAGGGATTGTGGGAAAAGGAATCTTATCACTCTTCTTACCAGAGACGTGGGCGGCGGGATGAGACGAGGATAACCGGTGATATAAATGTCACACATCCTCAGGTTTCCTATGAACGACTGCATCTTACATAGGAAACCAGAACCCCGTGTCTCGGACACACAATTCGCAGGTGTCAGTCAAGTCCTGGCCTGCTGACAAAGCATCTATCACAAGCTCTGCAAGGGCCCGACCCCCGGGGCCATCATAGCCCTTAGAGGAATTATTACTTGATGTGTCTTTCCTGTTTAAGCCTTTTCAGGGTCTGAGATAATCTTTCAAGAATGTTAAATGGTCTTCTCGTTCTATAAACTCCAAGAAGAGAACCTAAATGAGATGCACATTTTAAGCCTTGATATTAGTAATGTCTTGGCGGAGAAGATACCCCTCCCCCTCCAACATTGTTCTCTACCTAGCCTCGTATACGTGGAAGAAGATGACCATCCCCGGGAGATAAAACAGGAAATGTTTGACCCGCAGGGCAGTGAAAATCTGATTTACACCATATGAGTATAGAGGAGGAACGTCCCCCTGCAAGACTACACCGAGGGCGAAATATTACTACTTATAACAGCACAGAAATGTTATTACTGACAGGGAACTATTATAATATATTATCCTAGGGGGCAGTATTATAGTAGTTATATTCTTGTATATTGGGACAGTATTATAGTAGTTATATTCTTGTATATAGGAGCAGTATTATAGTAGTTATATTCTTGTATATAGTGGCAGTATTATAGTAGTTATATTCTTGTATATAGGAGCAGTATTATAGTAGTTATATTCTTGTATATAGGAGGCAGTATTATAGTAGTTATATTCTTGTATATAGTGGCAGTATTATAGTAGTTATATTCTTGTATATAGGAGCAGTATTATAGTAGTTATATTCTTGTATATAGGGGCAGTATTATAGTAGTTCTATTCTTGTATATAGGGGCAGTATTATAGTAGTTATATTCTTGTATATAGGAGCAGTATTATAGTAGTTATATTCTTGTACATAGGAGCAGTATTATAGTAGTTATATTCTTGTACATAGGGGCAGTATTATAGTAGTTATATTCTTGTATATAGGAGCAGTATTATAGTAGTTATATTCTTGTATATAGGAGCAGTATTATAGTAGTTATATTCTTGTATATAGGAGCAGTATTATAGTAGTTATATTCTTGTACATAGGGGGGCAGTATTATAGTAGTTATATTCTTGTATATAGGGAGCAGTATTATAGTAGTTATATTCTTGTATATAGGAGCAGTATTATAGTAGTTATATTCTTGTATATAGGAGCAGTATTATAGTAGTTATATTCTTGTATATAGGTAGCAGTATTATAGTAGTTATATTCTTGTATATAGGAGCAGTATTATAGTAGTTATATTCTTGTATATAGGGGGCAGTATTATAGTAGTTATATTCTTGTATATAGGAGCAGTATTATAGTAGTTATATTCTTGTATATAGGGGGCAGTATTATAGTAGTTATATTCTTGTATATAAGGGGCAGTATTATAGTAGTTATATTCTTGTACATAGGGGGCAGTATTATAGTAGTTATATTCTTGTATATAGGGGCAGTATTATAGTAGTTATATTCCTGTATATAGGGGCAGTATTATAGTAGTAATATTCTTGTATATAGGGAGCAGTATTATAGTAGTTATATTCTTGTATATAGGTAGCAGTATTATAGTAGTTATATTCTTGTATATAGGAGCAGTATTATAGTAGTTATATTCTTGTATATAGGGGGCAGTATTATAGTAGTTATATTCTTGTATATAAGGGGCAGTATTATAGTAGTTATATTCTTGTACATAGGGGGCAGTATTATAGTAGTTATATTCTTGTATATAGGGGCAGTATTATAGTAGTTATATTCTTGTATATAGGGGGGCAGTATTATAGTAGCTATATTCTTGTACATAGGGGGCAGTATTATAGTAGTTATATTCTTGTATATAGGGGCAGTATTATAGTAGTTATATTATTGTATATAGGGGGCAGTATTATAGTAGTTATATTCTTGTATATAGGGGCAGTATTATAGTAGTTATATTGTTGTATATAGGGGGCAGTATTATAGTAGTTATATTCTTGTATATCGGGGCAGTATTATAGTAGTTATATTCTTGTATATAGGAGCAGTATTATAGTAGTTATATTCTTGTATATAGGGGGCAGTATTATAGTAGTTATATTCCTGTATATAGGGGTAGTATTATAGTAGTTATATTCTTGTATATAGGGGCAGTATTATAGTAGTTATATTCTTGTATATAGGGGGCAGTATTATAGTAGTTATATTCTTGTATATAGGGGCAGTATTATAGTAGTTATATTCTTGTATATAGGGGCAGTATTATAGTAGTTATATTCTTGTATATAGGAGCAGTATTATAGTAGTTATATTCTTGTATATAGGAGCAGTATTATAGTAGTTATATTCTTGTATATAGGAGCAGTATTATAGTAGTTATATTCTTGTACATAGGAGCAGTATTATAGTAGTTATATTCTTGTACATAGGGGCAGTATTATAGTAGTTATATTCTTGTATATAGGAGCAGTATTATAGTAGTTATATTCTTGTATATAGGAGCAGTATTATAGTAGTTATATTCTTGTATATAGGAGCAGTATTATAGTAGTTATATTCTTGTACATAGGGGGGCAGTATTATAGTAGTTATATTCTTGTATATAGGGAGCAGTATTATAGTAGTTATATTCTTGTATATAGGAGCAGTATTATAGTAGTTATATTCTTGTATATAGGAGCAGTATTATAGTAGTTATATTCTTGTATATAGGTAGCAGTATTATAGTAGTTATATTCTTGTATATAGGAGCAGTATTATAGTAGTTATATTCTTGTATATAGGGGGCAGTATTATAGTAGTTATATTCTTGTATATAGGAGCAGTATTATAGTAGTTATATTCTTGTATATAGGGGGCAGTATTATAGTAGTTATATTCTTGTATATAAGGGGCAGTATTATAGTAGTTATATTCTTGTACATAGGGGGCAGTATTATAGTAGTTATATTCTTGTATATAGGGGCAGTATTATAGTAGTTATATTCCTGTATATAGGGGCAGTATTATAGTAGTAATATTCTTGTATATAGGGAGCAGTATTATAGTAGTTATATTCTTGTATATAGGTAGCAGTATTATAGTAGTTATATTCTTGTATATAGGAGCAGTATTATAGTAGTTATATTCTTGTATATAGGGGGCAGTATTATAGTAGTTATATTCTTGTATATAAGGGGCAGTATTATAGTAGTTATATTCTTGTACATAGGGGGCAGTATTATAGTAGTTATATTCTTGTATATAGGGGCAGTATTATAGTAGTTATATTCTTGTATATAGGGGGGCAGTATTATAGTAGCTATATTCTTGTACATAGGGGGCAGTATTATAGTAGTTATATTCTTGTATATAGGGGCAGTATTATAGTAGTTATATTATTGTATATAGGGGGCAGTATTATAGTAGTTATATTCTTGTATATAGGGGCAGTATTATAGTAGTTATATTCTTGTATATAGGGGCAGTATTATAGTAGTTATATTCTTGTATATAGGGGGCAGTATTATAGTAGTTATATTCTTGTATATAGGGGCAGTATTATAGTAGTTATATTCTTGTATATAGGAGCAGTATTATAGTAGTTATATGCTTGTATATAGGAGCAGTATTATAGTAGTTATATTCTTGTATATAGAGGCAGTATTATAGTAGTTATATTCCTGTATATAGGGGCAGTATTATAGTAGTTATATTCTTGTATATAGGAGCAGTATTATAGTAGTTATATTCTTGTATATAGGAGCAGTATTATAGTAGTTATATTCTTGTACATAGGGGGCAGTATTATAGTAGTTATATTCCTGTATATAGGGGCAGTATTATAGTAGTTATATTCTTGTATATAGGGGCAGTATTATAGTAGTTATATTCTTGTATATAGGAGCAGTATTATAGTAGTTATATGCTTGTATATAGGAGCAGTATTATAGTAGTTATATTCTTGTATATAGGGGCAGTATTATAGTAGTTCTAGTCTTGTATATAGGGAGTAGTATTATAGTAGTTATATTCTTGTATATATGGGCAGTATTATAGTAGTTATATTCTTGTATATAGGAGGCAGTATTATAGTAGTTATATTACTGTATATAGGGGTAGTATTATAGTAGTTATATTCTTGTATATAGGGGCAGTATTATAGTAGTTATATTCTTGTATATAGGGGGCGGTATTATAGTAGTTATATGCTTGTATATAGGGGCAGTATTATAGTAGATATATTCTTGTATATAAGAGCAGTATTGTAGTAGTTATATTCTTGTATATAGGGGGCGGTATTATAGTAGCTATATTCTTGTATATAGGAGCAGTATTATAGTAGTTATATTCTTGCATATTGGGGGCAGTATTATAGTAGTTATATTCTTGTATATAGGGGCAGTATTATAGTAGTTATATTCTTGTATATAGGAGGCAGTATTATAGCAGTTATATTCTTGTATATAGGAGGCAGTATTATAGTAGTTATATTCTTGTATATAGGAGGCAGTATTATAGTAGTTATATTCTTGCATATTGGGGGCAGTATTATAGTAGTTATATTCTTGTATATAGTGGCAGTATTATAGTAGTTATATTCCTGTATATAGGGGCAGTATTATAGTAGTTATATTCTTGTATATAAGGAGCAGTATTATAGTAGTTATATTCTTGTATATAGGGCCAGTATTATAGTAGTTATATTCTTGTATATAAGGAGCAGTATTATAGTAGTTATATTCTTGTATATAGGGGCAGTATTATAGTAGTTATACTCTTGTATATAGGGGCAGTATTATAGTAGTTATATTATTGTATATAGGGGGCAGTATTATAGTAGTTATATTCTTGTATATAGGGGCAGTATTATAGTAGTTATATTCTTGTATATAGGGGCAGTATTATAGTAGTTATATTCTTGTATATAGGGGGCAGTATTATAGTAGTTATATTCTTGTATATAGGGGCAGTATTATAGTAGTTATATTCTTGTATATAGGAGCAGTATTATAGTAGTTATATGCTTGTATATAGGAGCAGTATTATAGTAGTTATATTCTTGTATATAGGAGCAGTATTATAGTAGTTATATTCTTGTACATAGGGGGCAGTATTATAGTAGTTATATTCTTGTATATAGGGGCAGTATTATAGTAGTTCTAGTCTTGTATATAGGGAGTAGTATTATAGTAGTTATATTCTTGTATATATGGGCAGTATTATAGTAGTTATATTCTTGTATATAGGAGGCAGTATTATAGTAGTTATATTACTGTATATAGGGGTAGTATTATAGTAGTTATATTCTTGTATATAGGGGCAGTATTATAGTAGTTATATTCTTGTATATAGGGGGCAGTATTATAGTAGTTATATGCTTGTATATAGGGGCAGTATTATAGTAGATATATTCTTGTATATAAGAGCAGTATTGTAGTAGTTATATTCTTGTATATAGGGGGCGGTATTATAGTAGCTATATTCTTGTATATAGGAGCAGTATTATAGTAGTTATATTCTTGCATATTGGGGGCAGTATTATAGTAGTTATATTCTTGTATATAGGGGCAGTATTATAGTAGTTATATTCTTGTATATAGGAGGCAGTATTATAGCAGTTATATTCTTGTATATAGGAGGCAGTATTATAGTAGTTATATTCTTGTATATAGGAGGCAGTATTATAGTAGTTATATTCTTGCATATTGGGGGCAGTATTATAGTAGTTATATTCTTGTATATAGTGGCAGTATTATAGTAGTTATATTCCTGTATATAGGGGCAGTATTATAGTAGTTATATTCTTGTATATAAGGAGCAGTATTATAGTAGTTATATTCTTGTATATAGGGCCAGTATTATAGTAGTTATATTCTTGTATATAAGGAGCAGTATTATAGTAGTTATATTCTTGTATATAGGGGCAGTATTATAGTAGTTATACTCTTGTATATAGGGGGCAGTATTATAGTAGTTATATTCTTGTATATAGGGGGCAGTATAATAGTAGTTATATTCTTGTATATAGGGGGCAGTATTATAGTAGTTATATTCTTGTATATAGGGAGCAGTATTATATTCTTGTATATAGGAGCAGTATTATAGTAGTTATATTCTTGTATATAGGGGGCAGTATTATAGTAGTTATATTCTTGTATATAGGAGGCAGTATTATAGTAGTTATATTCTTGTATATAGGGGGCAGTATTATAGTAGTTATATTCTTGTATATAGGGGCAGTATTATAGTAGTTATATTCTTGTATATAGGGGCAGTATTATAGTAGTTATATTCTTGTATATAGGGGCAGTATTATAGTAGTTATATTCTTGTATATAGGGGGCAGTATTATAGTAGTTATATTCTTGTATATAGGGAGCAGTATTATAGTAGTTATATTCTTGTATATAGGGAGCAGTATTATAGTAGTTATATTCTTGTATATAGGGGGCAGTATTATAGTAGTTATATTCTTGTATATAGGGGGCAGTATTATAGTAGTTATATTCTTGTATATAGGGGCAGTATTATAGTAGTTATATTCTTGTATATAGGGGGCAGTATTATAGTAGTTATATTCTTGTATATAGGGGACAGTATTATATTAGTTATAATCTTGTATATAGGGGACAGTATTATAGTAGTTATATTCTTGTATATAGGGGGCAGTATTATATTAGTTATAATCTTGTATATAGGGGACAGTATTATAGTAGTTATATTCTTGTATATAGGGGACAGTATTATATTAGTTATAATCTTGTATATAGGAGGCAGTATTATAGTAGTTATATTCTTGTATATAGGGGGCAGTATTATAGTAGTTATATTCTTGTATATAGGGGGCAGTATTATAGTAGGTATATTCTTGTATATAGGGGACAGTATTATATTAGTTAAGTTATATTCTTGTATATAGGGGGCAGTATTATAGTAGTTATATTCTTGTATATAGGGGGCTGTATTATAGCAGTTATATTCTTCTATATAGGGAGCAGTATTATAGTAGTTATATTCTTGTATATAGGAGCAGTATTATAGTAGTTATATTCTTGTATATAGGGGCAGTATTATAGTAGTTATATTCTTGTATATAGGAGCAGTATTATAGTAGTTATACTCTTGTATATAGGGAGCAGTATTATAGTAGTTATATTCTTGTATATAGGAGGCAGTATTATAGTAGTTATATTCTTGTAAATAGGGGGCAGTATTATAGTAGTTATATTCTTGTATATAGGAGCAGTATTATAGTAGTTATATTCTTGTATATAGGGGCAGTATTATAGTAGTTATATTCTTGTATATAGGAGCAGTATTATAGTAGTTATACTCTTGTATATAGGGAGCAGTATTATAGTAGTTATATTCTTGTATATAGGAGGCAGTATTATAGTAGTTATATTCTTGTAAATAGGGGGCAGTATTATAGTAGTTATATTCTTGTATATAGGAGCAGTATTATAGTAGTTATATTCTTGTATATAGGGGCAGTATTATAGTAGTTATATTCTTGTATATAGGAGCAGTATTATAGTAGTTATACTCTTGTATATAGGGAGCAGTATTATAGTAGTTATATTCTTGTATATAGGAGGCAGTATTATAGTAGTTATATTCTTGTAAATAGGGGGCAGTATTATAGTACATATATCCTTCTACTTTACAATATTTTTGCTTTCTGACCCCATGTGACCACTACTATAGAGACTGTAGGACTAAGATGTAGATATTTCTGTACTTGGTAACTTGGATTTTCATGACAACACTGCAACTGACAAATCAGAACGTGAATTGTTGTCATCAGAATCTCTCAGTAGTGCAGCCACAGACTTGAGGCCTGCAACCTCAATCAATCATAATTCATTATAGAAGTAATATATTAAAGAATTATCAAAGTTTTACTTAAAAAATAGAATTTAACTATTAATTTGGGGATGGGGGGCTTGGAGTGGAATCGTCTGTTAACAATATCCATGACAGAAATAATACCACTTGCCTTATGGTCCTCTGTGAAGTCGGACGAGTTGGCCGGTGACTGCGCTTCCTTCTGTAACTGCCGAGCTAATCTGTAAAGACAGAAAGTAATTCATTATTAAATATTCAGCAAGATGGCACCCCATTCACCGCCCTAAAGGGCCACCCCCACTGAGCTCTGCACCCCAAAGAATGACTAAAAAATTACCTTTGGGCCTCATCTACCAAACCTGTCTAATAGAAAAATTGGCCTAGCTGCCCATAGCAACCAATCACAGCGCAGCTTTCATTTTCCCAGAACAGTTTAAGAAATGAAAGCTGAGCTCTGATTGGTTGCTATGGGTAACAATGCCAATTTTTCTGCTTTGGTAAATGAGGAACTATGGGGGAGATTTATCAATATCAACCCCCCATAAGGCCGACGCACGTCCGGTTGATGAATCAAGGACCTGGTGTGGTTTTCCGCCATTTTTTTAGTCAGAAAAGCTGGGAAATCTTTGTACTTGGCTAGTCTGAAGCCCCGTCCGCTTTTTTCGGTACTTTCGGAGGCATCACGGAATGGATGTCATATTTTCCATGTATTTACATCAGGAAACTGAGGTAAATTTATTGTTAAATCTGCCCCACTTCGTCGCCTTCTTCAGTCAAGTAGTTATGCAGCTCTTAGTAATAACCATCGGCAGAAAGCTGGGTGACAACCAATATGCCGGTCCATCAGGGGTTACCTCCACAATTCTGCCTCACCACCCAGCTTTCCCAGTAACATCTGTAACTATAAAGGGTTTAATACAGGATCCCCCCTCCCTCTTTTATAGCCCGCTGCAGTAATAAGATTTCACCTATTTTTGTTTGCGTATAAGACGTTTTATTATATCCTTTATATCTGTGTGCGCTGTCCCTTTAAGAGTGATTCAGCTGTGGATAGTAGCTGCATAGCAGGGAGGTAGTGTGAATACATGTACAGAGCCGGCTGCCCATCTGTGTATGGATTTCATCTCTTATTCACATCCTGTTGAAAGTCTCCACCCAAAAACAGCCAGAGAGCCTGGGTGGGAACCGGAGCAAATAATCCTGCAACTGACAGAGTCTCCAGGAAATCACTGCGCAGATAGAGTGTTACTGTGTGCAACATGCTCTTTTATATGCCGCAACACGGAGATGAGGCCGCTGCCAGCAAAACAACGGATCTAAGTCTGCCAATGCAATAGCAGCATGTTTCTGACTGTATAACTAGACGGATTTGCCATTCAGAAGTCTGGGAGAGCTGGGTGGGAGAATTTGGATAATAATTCTGGGAAAGACGGGTTACAAAATAAATAATAATAGCCATCACTTACATGAGGGGTGGGTGAACAACAAGGCAGAATTGCCATTCAGACCTCCAGGAAAGATGGGTGACTACCCTCGTGGTAGTTGTAATAGCCGCCATATTGGAAGTCACCCAGCTTTACCAGAAAGAAGACATATGCTTAACCCTTACATGGTTCTCTGGACCAGGTTTTGTTTGCCTTGTAAGATCGATTAGTAATGTCTGTCCTGTACAGGGGATACAAACATAATGAATAATGGCTACTGTACATATCCGAACAGACAAGACCAATCAATAGAGTAGTGTCCCTTTAAGAACTTTTACTTAAAGAGACAGTAGCGGTATGTATACATGTCATCTATGGTTGGAAAACCCCTTTAATTACTACACAGTCCGAGTGACTACTACAACAAGGGCGAGCGTGTCTGAGAGGCCATGACATCTACATTACAGTATCAAAGCTTCATGTCAGCGGGGAGCAGAATTACCCACAAGAAATGTAGCCGGGAGATGCACTGACACATACAGATCTGTAGAATACACAGGTCTTCACTAATATCATCCTTATGGGTTGTCCCTTCTTATATACTTTGCATTTCCACACCATTCTCAAGATCTCAGCTTGCTGTCAGTGATTTTTCTTTAGTCAGAGGCTGAATACCCTTACGGACCTAGTCCTGCTCACACAGGTGACAAGAGAGCTCTGATACACTAACGAGGCCAGCACCTGCTTCAGTTGGGCATCATCAAGACGGAATCTTAGCCTCTGGATGCGTAACGTAATAAACACTTCCATTCACTGACAGCAAGTAGACCTATGGCTTAGTAACTCTCCTCACATGTCTGTCTCTAGTAAATACTTATATTCCCCATAAAAAAACAATTAGCATCTTGCTGTTCCTCTGTTATTCCTCCTGGAAATGGATTAATAAATGTTTAACTGGGTTACCAGTTGGGGGTGTGTCCCTACATAGACTGACATTGTCCAATCAGTGTTCACAGTATGACACTACAGGGGCACGCCCCTTTTATGAGAATTACAACACCCAGTTGTCAACGTATTCATAAATTTCTAGGAGGAATAACAGAGGAACGGCACAACGTAGAGTTCTAAGAAGATATGTGCCAGAATTGTTATTTAATGGGGAACACAAGTATTTACTAAAATAAACGTATCAGATTCTCTAATGAACAGGGAACATAAAAAGGGGCAAGAGAATGACCTCCACCTGGGGGCGCTGCGGCCCATAGACTGGCAATGAGTTGTACTGTCGGTTGGACAGCTTTAGCGCGATCCTACATACGCTACACGATTAAACGCCATGCGAGGACACACAACGGTTTCTATTATTTTCTTCTGAGGCGCCGGCTGCCACAGCAAACACCCCAGGATTAATAACCGCATAAATAGAAACTCCCTAAATATCCCATAACGAGGCGGTGGAGGGGAATTTACAGCTGCGATGTCAGTACTCACAGCCGATCGATTCATAGGGCTTCCCCTGCAGTTCTAGGAGCGGGTGGATCGATTATTACTGTCTGGGAGATTCATACATTATATAAGCAATTCCCTATAAACTTCTATGGGTAGAATTAAAGGTAGGGAAGAAATGGGTGGGGTTGGAGTAACCCCATAACTGAGGGGCAGCCGTTGACCCTATATGCCCATTAAATACTGAGACTATGGGACAGGTAACCCACCAATCATACCTGTATAAATACAGAATTGGAAAGAGGGGAAATTAACTTGTACCCCAAAAGTTGGGGTTGGGGACCCAATATACACAATGGTTATTAGATACTGGGGATGTAGGACTGAACACCCCAAAATTAATGTCAGACAATTGGGGGGGGGGGGGAGTGCAGGTAGCCCAACCCCCACACCTGTGAGACAGACAACTATATACATATTGGGGGGCAAATAACCAGTGTACCTCAGAAATGACAGCATAAAGTCAGAACTGAGGGGCGGGGGATCCCACACACGTATATTAGGTATCTGGAACAGGTAACGCACCTGTATAGGAGATCATTTTGGGGGGCATGCACCCCAACAGAATACAACCAGGGGACCCCATATCTCAGGGTATATAGGACTGGAGACCCCCATGTAACCAGCAGCTGCACCTGTAGAGGGGGAGGGGGTATCCACATGTCTGCAGTCACACCTGTATACAGAGGGGGCGCCCAGCACCACTGCTCCCACTTACATCTGATATTCATCTATGGCCTCCACCAGTTGCCCCCACGAGTCGAAGTCCGTGCCCTTCTTGAAGCTTGCGTTCCATTTCTGCAGGGTCTTGGCCTGATCATTCATGGCTGGGGCAGGACACACCCAGTCCCCTAGGGACTAGCTCCGCCACCACTCAACTGTGCATCCTCCGGTAAGCTATAGACGTCCCGGGACCGGTCCCGCTGCCTGCCGCTGCTGCTGATGCTGTTGCTGCCCCTCCCCCGCGGCCAAGCCCATCACATCACATCGAGGGAATGGAAGCACAGCCGCCCATCACCAGGCCCCACCCTAACCCAAGCCTCGCTGTCATAACTAGCCCCGCCTCTTTTAACTTTTCTGACATTCTTATTGGCTAGACGAAACAACACTCCCACCAGCTATAGAACATTTCAGCACGCCGCGTCGTTACCCGGACAACTGCTTCACCTCGGTCATCTGCGCATGCTTAATTCTTCGCCGACTGGAGCATGACGTCATTGGACCGCAGAGGGGCGGTGCTTTTCGAATGATTGACAGAAAGGTGTGTGGTCTGAGAATACCGCCCACAGCTATGTAATATGCGGTGGGAGAGGTGGTGTTGCCAGTGCGCATGCGTAGAGGCAAGCCCTTTCTATGTTTACCTATGTGACAGCATTAATCATATGTCTCCTCCTCTCACAGCGGTCACCAGGTCTGCAGGGTGGAGACTTCTCATGTCACAACCAGGAAGAGAGATCCTGATTTTTATAGTTCTATATAAATGCTGAGGATATTGGGGGCCACAGACTGACAGAAGGGCCACACGGTGCTGTCCCGAGGGTGTAGAGACTCCTCAGCCTCCAGTGGTGAGTGGTTATTACTTCACGACTGCGCTTTACTTCATATAGCCACAGCAGACAAATACTTGTTGCTTGTTTTAGCTGCAGTGGAACTACAAGTCCCAGAATGCCTGTGTTCATGCCTTCCTGCATACAGCTGTCTGCAGTGGTCAGAGAATTCTGGGAGTTGTAGTTTTATGACAGACATAGAGGTGATAAGATGTCCCAGAAATTGTTAGCCTGTATGTTCGTAATCGCGATGGCGATCTAAGACCAATTTATACTGTTCCAATAAATGACTTCTAAGGAATCGGATCCCACGGCTTTGGATCAACAATGATTGTTGTTAGGAAGGGGTTAATGTAGTCACATCCTTAAAGGGGCTCTGTCACCACATTATAAGTGCCCTGTCTTGTACATGATGTGATCGGCGCTGTAATGTAGATTACAGCAGTGTTTTTTATTTAGAAAAACGATAATTTTTGACGGAGTTATGACCTATATTAGATGAATGCTAATGAGTTTCTCTATGGACAACTGGGCGTGTTTTACTGTATGACCAAGTGGGCGTTGTGGAGAGGAGTGTATGACGCTGACCAATCAGTGACCGATCAGCGTCATACACTTCTCTCCATTCATTTACACAGCACATAGTGATATAGCTATATCACTGTGTGCAGCCACATAAACACACTATAACATTACTGCAGTGTCCTGACAATGAATATACATTACCTCCAGCCAGGACGTGAAGTGTATTCAGAATCCTGACACTTCTGTAGCGTCTGGGTGATATTCACAGCAAGGCACGTGTAATCTCGTTTTAAATGACAGATTACATCGTAATCTCGCGAGCCTGCGCCTGCTGTAAATCAGAGAAGTGACAGGAGTCTGAATACACTTCACGTCCTGGCTGGAGGTAATGTATATTCATTGTCAGGACACTGCAGTAATGTTATAGTGTGTATATGTGGCTGCACATAGTGATATAGCTATATCACTATCTGCAGTGTAAATGAATGGAGAGAAGTGTATGACGCTGATTGGTCACTGATTGGTCAGCGTCATACACTCCTCTCCACAACGCCCACTTGGTCATATAGTAAAACACGCCCAGTTGTCCATTAAGAAACTCATTAGCATAAAGCTAATATAGGTCATAACTCCGTCAAAAATGATCGTTTTTCTAAATAAAAAACACTGCTGTAATCTACATTACAGCGCCGATCATATTATGTACAAGAGAGGCCACTTATAATGTGGTGACAGAGACTCTATAACATGTCGTGCGACCGTAGTGGCAAACCGCTGTCCACGAAGCCGACTTTTCATACGTACCGATGTCACCGCTGCAGGCAGGGATTGGCTGCCACGGTCACATGCCCTCCAGTGTGACACATCAGCGCCAAAGTACGGACACAAATCAATGAACGGTTCTATGGGAAACCACCGCACAAACGTCAGGGATGGGGCTACTGTGGATCAGATACATATAGACATGCTGGGAATTGTAGTTTCACCACAACTGGAGAGTCACAGAATGGAGACCCCTGTCCTGGATAATACAAGGACTGAAGACTGATCATCATCGTGTCATCTGTGTCCTCAAGACGATCTCTCTACATATTCTTCAGTTCATTGAATGCTGAAACTTCTATTGTAGCCTGATGGGAAACCAATAAAATGCTGATCTGAAGGTGGATGGTAGTGGCGGTCTGGTGCTTTGTTGGCCCATTCCTTGGTGTTAGCGCTTTGTTGGCCCGTTCCTTGGTGTTCAGGTGCTTTGTTGGCCCATTCCTTGGTGTTCAGCGCTTTATTGGCCCGTTCCTTGGTGTTCAGGTGTTTTGTTGGCCCGTTCCTTGGTGCTCAGCGCTTTGTTGGCCCGTTCCTTGGCGTTCAGGTGCTTTGTTGGCCCGTTCCTTGGCGTTCAGGTGCTTTGTTGGCCCGTTCCTTGGCGTTCAGGTGCTTTGTTGGCCCGTTCCTTGGCGTTCAGGTGTTTTGTTGGCCCGTTCCTTGGTGCTCAGCGCTTTGTTGGCCCGTTCCTTGGCGTTCAGGTGCTTTGTTGGCCCGTTCCTTGGCGTTCAGGTGCTTTGTTGGCCCGTTCCTTGGCGTTCAGGTGCTTTGTTGGCCCGTTCCTTGGCGTTCAGGTGCTTTGTTGGCCCGTTCCTTGGCGTTCAGGTGCTTTGTTGGCCCGTTCCTTGGCGTTCAGGTGCTTTGTTGGCCCGTTCCTTGGCGTTCAGGTGCTTTGTTGGCCCGTTCCTTGGCGTTCAGGTGCTTTGTTGGCCCGTTCCTTGGCGTTCAGGTGCTTTGTTGTCCCGTTCCTTGGCGTTCAGGTGCTTTGTTGGCCCGTTCCTTGGCGTTCAGGTGCTTTTTTGGCCCGTTCCTTGGCGTTCAGGTGCTTTGTTGGCCCGTTCCTTGGTGTTCAGAGCTTTGTTGGCCCGTTCCTTGGTGTTCAGCGCTTTGTTGGCCCGTTCCTTGGTGTTCAGCGCTTTGTTGGCCCGTTCCTTGGCGTTCAGCGCTTTGTTGGCCCGTTCCTTGGCGTTCAGGTGCTTTGTTGGCCCGTTTCTTGGCGTTCAGGTGCTTTGTTGGCCCGTTCCTTGGTGTTCAGGTGTTTTGTTGGCCCGTTCCTTGGCGTTCAGGTGCTTTGTTGGCCCGTTCCTTGGCGTTCAGGTGCTTTGTTGGCCCGTTCCTTGGCGTTCAGGTGCTTTGTTGGCCCGTTCCTTGGTGTTCAGGTGCTTTGTTGGCCCGTTCCTTGGCGTTCAGGTGCTTTGTTGGCCCGTTCCTTGGCGTTCAGGTGCTTTGTTGGCCCGTTCCTTGGCGTTCAGGTGCTTTGTTGGCCCGTTCCTTGGCGTTCAGAGCTTTGTTGGCCCGTTCCTTGGCGTTCAGGTGCTTTGTTGGCCCGTTCCTTGGTGTTCAGGTGCTTTGTTGGCCCGTTCCTTGGTGTTCAGAGCTTTGTTGGCCCGTTCCTTGGCGTTCAGAGCTTTGTTGGCCCGTTCCTTGGCGTTCAGAGCTTTGTTGGCCCGTTCCTTGGCGTTCAGCGCTTTTGTTGGCCCGTTCCTTGGTGTTCAGCGCTTTTGTTGGCTCGTTCCTTGGTGTTCAGCGCTTTGTTGGCCCGTTCCTTGGTGTTCAGCGCTTTGTTGGCCCGTTCCTTGGTGTTCAGGTGCAGTCGTCTGATCGGGTTTGTTTTATTATGTTTGTCACATTAGTTATTATTAGGGCTTATTTACACGAACCGTGCAGACAGTCCGTGTTTTTTGCGCAGTGTGAGTCCGTTGCGAAAAACTCACGACATGTCCTATATTTGTGCGTTGTTTGCGCATCACGCACCCATTAAAGTCAATGGGTGCGTGAAAATCACGCATGCCACACGGAAGCTCTGTGATTGTGATGATTGTGATTGTGATTCGCGCAACAGCTGTCAAACTATGAATGTAAACAGAAAAGCACCACCTGCTTTTCTGTTTACAAACATCCAAACGGAGTTTCATAATGATGGCGGCTGCGCGAAAATCACGCAGCCGCGCATCATACGCTGATGACACACGGAGCTGTTAAGTGCCTTTTGCGCACGCAAAACGCACACGCTCGTGTAAATCCGGCCTTACATTGAGTTTGTATCTATTGTAGAATTGTCGCCAATACAAAGACTACAGGCTGCCATAAACCGCACCCTACATTCTGCTCAACCTGCAGAATTGTGTGGTCTGATCAATGGTCAAATGCTGGGGGTTCTCAATCTGTGACTGTCCGGCTGTAGAACTACAGCTCCCGGCATGCGCCGTTGAGACTTGCTGGGAGTTGTTGTTACAACAGCTGGGTGAAGTGGTCTGGGGACTATCGGACCACCTCAGGCCTCCATACTCCGTAGACTCACATATCGAGCTGAATACACATGATTATAATGGGGTGATCGCTGCTACCAGCAGGGATTGATTATGTAAGGGCTCATGCACATGGTAAAGAAATGTGCATAGAGCCTTTATGGCGGCACATGTAGTACCTACGGTTGTGTATTACGGCGCAGTCCTTATTGTCCATAGCAACCAATCACAGCGCATCTTTCCTTTTTCCAAAGCAGGTTAAGAAATGAAAGCTGAGCTCTGATTGGTTGCTATAGGCAACAAGGACAGTTTTACTATTAGACATTTTTGATAAATCTGCCTATGTTAATACATCCGTAACACGGCATGCGATAGGCAATCAATATCTGATCAGTGAAGGTCCACCACTCAGCACCGCCATCAATCCAGCTGACACCGCGTCTTCTTCATTATAAGGCCATGGTCACGTTTGTGACGTCTGTTTAGCGCGTCAGGAAAGTTACCGGCGTACACGCTTCACGTGTCCGTAGGGCTCCGTTAGCCCGATGGAGGCCAAAAGAGTGTCCTTTTTTTTTTTTTTCTCTTTAAAGGGTAACTAAGCGTTCAACAAACTTAGAAGTTTTGATTGGTGGGGGTCCGAGCACTGAGACCCCCACAAATCGCTAAAACAAAGCGATGAGCCGCTTAGTTTCTGTCTGGCTTTTTACGGAAATTGATGTAGCGGTGTACAGACTCAATAGAACGTCTGAGCCCGTACACGGAAACCGGCTTTCCGGAAAAAGCCGAACAGAAGCGAAGCCGCTCAGCGCTCAAACGAGTGCTTCTGCCGCTTCATTTTAGCGATTGGTGGGGGTCTAAGTGCTCGGACCCCCACCAATCAAAACTTCTGACATGTCAAAAGTTTGAACGTTTAGTTACCCTTTAAATATATACGTATTTTTAACAAGGGGTCTATATGGGTGACGTATACCACTGTGTTGCATATGTCATAGGCTTTTCAATAACTTACATGATCTATGTACATTAAACAGATACCATTATAGTCTATGGGTGATAGATGCGTTAAATGGGTGCCTAACGATGGCATCCGTTACCCATAGACTATAATGGTATCCGTTTAACATATAAGTCATGAACCGGGTCATAAGAGTTCATCACGTATACGCTTGACATCTACCAATAAAGTCCATGGTGACCGACGCCACTGTTGGGCAATCGTCACAGCCTTTGTTTAACGTATATGTCAGACATAGACCATAAACGTGGTGTGAACAAGCCCTAGAATCGCAATAGCTCAAACAGTCCCATAGAAGTGTCACTGTTTCTGGAAGAAAACACTTATGTTTTTCTCATCCCTTCTCCCCCCCCCCCCCTTATAAAGGGTTAATGGGTCATGGCGCCCATTTCTTGAATTACTATATTTGCCAAAGTGTTTTATAACGATCCCTTATATATTGTGTCAGCTGCTAAGTGGTGGACTTGAAGACCTAGAAATGATTTGTTTCGCGTTACAACATCCGACTGAAATGTATAATTAACAAGCGATGACATCACATGTTGCAGACTGCACCTGGAGACCTACTGGGGCTCCGCATCTGACAGGTGTATTAGATGTAGTGGAGCCAGAAATGTTGTGTGTGACCTGCAGATTTTGGGTATTTTTCCTCCTACTCTGCAGATTTGTATAAATGTTCATGTCCATGCTTGCTGAGTGGGCGGCTCTACCTGGTAATGTAAAAGTTGTACTGTGCTCTCAACCAATCATGTATCTCCCCCTCCCCTCTCACAGCATGCAGAGGGAAATAAACTGCAGCTGCATCCCCCTTCTCTCCCATCTTCTATTTGTTTTACACTAGAAGGATTTTCTGGGGGGACTGAGATTTCTGAATAATTACAGAGAGTCTGTAGATAGGGAAAGTACAGGCTGCTCTCATCCACATTGTAGTCGTTGTCACAGCAGCCCCCCTCCTCATTAGTTACAATAACCTTCCCCCATCGCAGCAATACTTCAATCCCCCCATGTACCCACCTGCAGTACACTCCCGCGATGCGCCCTCTGCTGGCAGGAAGGTACATACAAACATCATTTGGTCTCTGCCAATAGAGATCGATGTAGAGATGTGCTGTTATTTGTGTGTACTCTGCCCACTCGGAGCGGTCTGAAGCACCCAGCTACCGATTTAATGACCGGAAGCAATATCCATTCGCTAGGGCCAATTTTCTAGTAGCCATGGCGACCGGTTTTGTACAGCCCTGAGTTATGGCATATCACTATGATATGCCATAAGTTTTTGACTAGTAGGTGACCGTCCACTGGGATAACCACAATCCCTGACACAAGGGGTGCCACAACATTAGGGGTGCCACCACCCACAACTCCATTCAAGTGGTGGTTCGAAATTTAAAACTCAATGGGGTGTTGCGCCAGTGGCCCCTTCGTTCTAGGGAGAGGTCTCGTTGCAAAGAATGCAATCCTGAGACATGGCGTCATGCTGCATCCCGTCACCCATCAGAAGACGCCATCCGGTCTTACAGCTGGGTAATGAAGGAGCCTTGGAGCTTTTGTTATTGTCAGAGATTGGTTTTATATATCACAGGGGAACATACAATTACATTCTATTTTTGTATATGTGTCATGTCTGATCTTCCCATTTGCATCCAGAGCTGCATTCAGAATTCTGCTGACTGACCAACTTCTATAATGTACTTAGATCTACAATCTGGGAAACGTGTGCTGATACTAAAGCATGTTCTGAGCAGATAATGAGGCAGCAGGGGAGATCAGAGATATTTTTTTTATTAAACCATATCAATGGATTATATTTAAAATAAAATAAAATGTAAATATAAATTGTCCTCATTGCAATGTAAAAACAATAGAAATGACACCAGAGAGCGATCCCCGTGTCACGGGTGTGTAGATGGCACGGATACTATTTTAGTATTTCCTCTTTAGGTTACCGCAGTGATTACATCATTAGTCCAGAATTGACCTGATTTTCAGGTTTGACTACACTGTTTCCTTTTACAACAATAACCAGATTTTTTTGATGCCCCAGAACCCCCACATACCCAACTATTTAATTAATTTTGCTCCCTTCGGCAAATGCCATTGCATTGTTACCACATTTGCCCACTTGACAACTCTTTTCCACCAACATCTTAAACCAGGGGTCTCAAACACGCAGCCCCTGAAACTGCCATCTGCAGCCCGCGGGGCACCGTAACTCCCTCGGGAGAGAGCAGTCTGAAGGAGCGCGCCGGAGCTCCTTCATGCCGTCACACAGCCCTCTGTACTGTAGATAGTGCACCCCCCAGTACATAGCACCCCACACACCTCACCCTGTTGACAGCGCTACACACTCCCTCCCTGGGGATAGCTCTATTGGGGCTCGCTCTAGGAGTGGAATCCCCAGCCAGAGCATTGCCGACTCTTTGGCCAGGGTTTCCTCTGCTGGAGGAGCCCCTGAGGTCATATATGGACAGTGATGTCAGGGGTTTCTCCAGGAGTTCCGGAGCAGAGCCTATACTAGTACTCTGCTCTGGGACTCCAACTCTGGGGTTTCCCCCGACATCTCGGTCCATATATGGACCGTGATGTCAGGAGCAGAGCTGGAGTCCCAGGCAGAGTGCTAGTAGCACTCTGCCCGGGGCTCCTGCTCTGGGGTTGCCCCTGACATCACATTCAGGATGATCCCCCGACTTCACTTTCTTCGGACAGTGACGTCAGGGGCCGCTTTAGCAGAGGAATCCCTGGCCAAGGCAATGCTCTGGCTGGGTATTCCACTCCTAGAGGGGACCCCAATGGAGCTATCTACAGAGGGCACTGTGGCATTATCTAGGGGAGTTGTGGCACTATCTACGAGGGCACTGTGGCACTATCTAAGAAGGGGCTGCCAAATCTTGACATTCCTGTGGCTGGCAATTGAGCCGCCGGACTGCATTTAGCGACATTTAAACTGGATTGTTAAAATACACGTGGAGTAAACTCACAAGTTTCCGGTAAGTTTAAACCGAACTGTATTACGATAGTAATGTAGTATTGTTATAGTATTTCAGATAACTAATTGATTAACAATAATTTTTATTATTTATAATGCGGCCCGTCAACTTCACATTTTTTCTATGTGCAGCTCATTTACCCAGCCGAGTTTGAGACCCCTGTCTTAAACCATATTCCCATCTCAGACTTTTATGCCATATCCACCGGATATGCCATAAATGTCTGATGGATGCAGGTCCCACTTTAGGGACCGGCACCTATCATGTAAAGGGGTTATCTAACCCCGTTCCGTCTTGGATTCTGCCTGCCCATGAACTGCTGGGACTACCCTCTATTAGCGGTCATATAGAGCTGCTACAAACACAGACAGGACTCAGTCCGGCCATACATTACATGGTCATGTGAACGGTCATCTTATTTCCCCTGTAGTGGCCGATGCAGAGGAGATGTGCCGCTCCGTCACCTTCCCCTTTCTATATCAGTTTATTGCTAGTGGATCTGCATTTGGAAAAATCAGGACAACCCTTTAATGTATATGTATATATATATATATATATATGTGTGTGTGTGTGGCTGGTCGTATGGCCACAATGAGGAGAACCCACCTGACCTCACTGGGGAAACCCCAGTGACATCATCACTCTGTTTTTCTAACCCAGGGTCCTAGAGAGACCCATCTAGCTACATGATCATAGTGTGAGTTTTTGTCTTATTTGCCTTCTCCTGAATCACGTGATATTCAGGGCAGAACAGATATTTCCACAGAGATAAGTGATTGACCAGAACCTTGCCAATATTTTATGTTGCCGGCTACTCATGGATATGAACAAGCCTGTATGACGTGTACAGTAATGTATTGATAAGGATAATCAGGATATACAGGTCTGTGCTTCTCAGATTACTCCAGGTACAGTCATTGTGTAATCACGTGAAGGAGACATAACGTCATACACATAGCTCTCCGTTGACCTGGGTGTATGTATCTTAAAGTGGCAGCTCCATCATTTATTCCAGGGCAGAGATCGGCTGTTATTTTTGTAATCATACATTTTAATAAGAATACAAAATAAGGAAAACTTGTCTGCATAGTAGACATGAACCTCAGATGAAGCTCTTTGGAGACACCCCTACTTTATTATGTACTTCCTTTGACTCAAAGGGGACCTACACTATACATTGATGCAGAATTTGAGACATGGAGACATATATATTTTTTTTTTTTAAATATACACCCATCACAAATCTGTATACCTCCATTGCTGGCAGATGCATGGCCTAGAAATTTCCATGGTCCAAAAATACATTGAGAAGTGCTGTCCTATAATATAGGTGGACGTAGGAGAGCACATCGTGGACAAGACGAATAGGATGCACTCTTCTACAGTCCCACCACTGCCTCCCCTCAAGCCCTGTGATTGGGCTACAGAATGAAAATCGGGACTGGATATAATAGTAGCATCTCATGTAGAATCTCTTAATCTGGTCTTCTGGCGTGAAACCTCTCTAGAAGACCACCATTTTTAGAAGAACACCTGGAATTTTTAATTCCCTTATATCCTATGTATATTGGCCTCTTTGAGGGGACCTCACCCTCTAGAAGACCATTTTCACTGGGCTTCTCCAAGAGCTTTCACTTATCATTTTGTCCAACCCAGTAGCCATGGTGACTATAAAATCTGCCCTTCTTGACTGGGTTTCTTTTTCTGCTATTAATGCATATGGCGGCTGGTTGCTTCCACCTGATATGGAATATATGGAGCTGGGAGAGGCAGAAGCGGTCACACACCACTCTTTCCGAGCATGGAAAGCACACTGACTGGTTTGTCCTGCCAGCAGAGGGCGCATTGTAGGAGTACATGGGGGAAAAGGAAGGCACTGCTGTGACTACTGGGGGGATGGTGGGCAAGGGGTAGCCCTGCTGTGATTACCTGCTCAGGAAAGGGGGAGAGGATGACCCTGTTGTGAATACTAGTCGAAGGGGAGGGGGGGTGAAGTCGAAGTATGTGAAAACTGGGTTGGGCTTGCTGTGACTACTAGGGAGGCATACCTCCCAACCGTCCCGGATTCTGGACGGTGTCCCGGATGTCAACTGTATCTGCGTTTGCAGATACAGTTGAACCCAATGCTGAAGCAGGGAACCGTCAGCTCCTTGCTTCAGCATTAGTACAGAGCGGAGGACTCCCCGGTCACAGTGCTACTTTAGGCGCTGAGCTCAGGGATTCCTTTGACACTATCCATATGGACAGTGATGTCAGTGGCTCCTCCATGAGCTGGAATCCCCTGCCAGAGTATTGCCAACACTTTGGCTGGGGATTCCTCTCCTATAGGGAAACCCTGACATCACTGTCCAAATATGGATAGTGACGTTAGGTGCTACTCCTGGAGCGTAATCTCCTGCCAGAGAGTTGACGTTGCTTCTAGAGGGTACCCCTGATGTCACTATTCATATACGGATAGTGACTTCAGTGGCTCCTCCAAGAGTGGAATCCCCGGCCTGAGTGTTGCCGATCTGGCCAGGCAGCCCCAATGGCGCTATCTACATGGGGTGTGCCACTATCTAAATGAGCACTGTGTGGCACTATCTACATGGGCACTGGAACTAGGGGCAGCTATGGGGGCATTATGCTGTATGGGGCAGCTATGGGGGCATTATGCTGTATGAGGGCAGCTATGGGGGCATTATGCTGTATGGGGGCATCTATGGGGCATTATACTATTTGGGGGCAGCTAGGGGGCATTATACTGTTTGGGGGCAGCTAGAGGGCATTATACTGTTTGGGGGCAGCTAGAGGGCATTCTACTGTGTGGAAGGCACCATGATACTGCGTGTGCTGAACCGGGTGTGTATGGGTGGTGATTATAGGCGTGACTTAAAAGGAAAAAAATATGCTCCTCTTTGCGATACTTGAAGGTTTGGAGGGGGTGGCTTCTCTGACTACTGAGGAAATGTGGAGGGGGGCCTGCTGTGACTACTGAGGAAGTGGAAAGGGCCTTCTCAACCAGGTTGTGTTGACCCAGCTCTACAGCCTTATATTGCTGGCTCTTAACTTGCTCCTAGATGTGATGTGCAGACTATAGGCTGCCATAAACTTCTGTCTGCGGCTTACTAATGGACTATGAGTGTAATGTGGATGGGGACTAATGTCTGTTTTTACGGCTCACACATCCTTACTGTGTTCTCTGTACAGACATTGCAACATGAAGCATATGCTCTGTGGCAGCTGCAAAGAGAGTACGTGAAGAAATGGAAGTGAGAGTACGACAGCCTTATACAGTCTGTAGAACGAAGAGGAAAGCGGGAAGTTGTAACATTATACAGTCTGCCATTGTCAGTGGTAATCCTGCCTATCTAGTCTCCAGCAGTACAATAGACCCCCTCTGCTGATAATGGGACGTTCCTTCCTGGTTGCGTATATTCAAAATGTTATGGTCAATTGCCTGTAATTCAGAAAGAACATTTGACAGTGATGACTTGTATAACGGGGTCCTCTGTGCCCTGCAAGAATTGTGGAATTGATCGTTTGTCTATTTAATATTTTATAATACGACCTCTGAATAATCTTTCTATAAAATCGGTGACCTTCCCAGTCCCATAATACAAGGCCCAGTGTATTGCAGCCGAGCAAGCAAAGTGGCTTTGTGCCGAATCCTGGAATAATTCATCCAGGAAAAAGAAAAGGGGAAGACTACAGTAATGAGATTGTCTGCGTGTACCCAGGACCTCAGCACCGTCATGTTTCCTGCCCACTGTAATAACTAGCGCCCCCCCCGCAGACAATGGCGTCATTCACATCTACGTAATGGAGTTTCTGATGGACTAAATGTGAGGGGGATATTACTGTCTTCTAATATACTTGAGAGATTTTAGGCCTCATTTATCAAAACTGTCTAACAGTTAAACTGTCCATGTTGCCCCTAGCAACCAATCAGAGCTTAGCTTTCATTTCTGAAAAGCATTTTAAGGAATGAAAGCTGAGCTCTGATTGGTTGCTATGGGCAACAAGGACAGATTTGATATACTTTCGATGTGTCCCTCGTGGTATTGGGTTTATTTGTCTGGGAAACTAAATGACAACAAATATGGCTGCCACAAGGGGTGTCATCCAGCTTTCTAGTCTTCATAATGACGAGCCTGCCCGGTTTTATATAGGAGCTGACTGAGGCCATATTGGCTGGCAGCCAGCTTAACGTAACGGCTTACCGTATTTGCCAGACGGGCCGATGTGGCCACAATTTCATGCCACTTTAATATGTAAGGTACCATTCATCTGATCACGTAGTCCCACATAACCAATAACCTGTTCAATTCGCATAATGTCGCTCTTTCTGCTGACACCCTAAATGTATGTTTGAGGGGCACTGAGCAGATACAGGTGCACCCTGTCACATACCATAAAACCACGCTCATGGTGCCGGCACAAAGAGTGCCCACTATGCTAATTGAACAGCTTATTGGCGCTGTGGGGCCACGTGATCAGATGTATTGCACCTTAAATATTAAAGTGGCATGAAATTGCAGCCACGTCGTTCCATCTGGACCAACAGCTGAGTGGGATGCGGCGTTCGCATTGAGGGTGTGCTATATTGCGGAACACTGAATGAGTTTAAGGGGCACTCATTAGCAGCCCCTGCCGTTCCTCCAGCCGAAAGATGCGACACATTTATTAAAGAGGCTCTGTCACCACATTAGAAGTGCCCTGTCTCCTACATAAGGAGTTCGGCGCTATAATGTAGGTGACAGTAATGCTTTTTATTTAGAAAAACAATCTATTTTTACCACTTTCAGCGATTTTTAGCTTTATGCTAATGAGTTTCTTAATGCCCAAGTGGGCGTGTTTTACTTTAGACCAAGTGGGCGTTGTACAGAGGCGTGTATGACGCTGACCAATCAGCGTCATACACTTCTCTCCATTCATTTATACAGCACTAGTGATATAGCTATATCGCTATGTGCAGCCACATAAACACACTATAACATTACTCATGTGTCCTGACAATGAATAGACATTACCTCCAGCCAGGACAGGATGTGTATTCAGAATCCTGTCACTTCTGTAGCGTCTCTGTGAGATTTACAGCAAGGCAAGTGTAATCTCGCGAGATTACGATGTAAACTGTCATTTAAAACGAGATTACGTTTGCCTTGCTGGAAATCTCACAGACAAGATTCAGAAGTATCAGGATTCTGAATAGACATCACGTCCTGGCTGGAGGTAATGTATATTCACTGTCCGGACACTGCAGTAATGTTAGTCTTTGTGTATGTGGCTGCACATAGTGATATAACTATATCGCTATCTGCAGTGTAAATGAATGGAGAGAAGTGCATGACGCTGATTGGTCAGCGTCATACACTCCTCTCCACAACGCCCACTTGGTCGAAAGTAAAAATACGCCCACTTGGGCATTAAGAAACTAATTAGCATAAAGCTAAAAATCGCTCAGTGGTAAAAAGAGATTGTTTTTCTTAATAAAAAGCACTGCTGTCACCTACATTATAGCGCCCATCTCCTTATGTAGGAGATACGGCACTTATGTGGTGACAGAGCCTCTTTAAGCGGCATCTTACTCCAACGAATGTTTATAAAGACTGGCGTATGAAACGCCAGTCGTAATAAATCTCCCCCATTGTTTACTTCCCTCAACACGAGTATCAGGGCGCCCGCACATCTCATTATGTTTCATCTGTACAAGCCGCAAGGCCAAAACCGTGGCAATTGGTGGTAAAACTGTGTGCAGTATTGCCGCATGGGTTACTACCGCCTCTTGGCCGCTACCTGTACAGGGACCCTTACCATGTGCATTGCTGAACCAACTTAAGAGTTTTTCTTCTTTCTAACACAGGAATTCTTCCTTCAGGAGACTCCTTTTTGGTAAAGGAAAAATCTTCCCAAAATGACCCACTGGTTTCATCGTAACCCACTCAAGGCCACAGCGCCAGTCTCCTTTAATTTCTATGGTGTCGCCTCCACCCCAGCAGCGTCAAAGATGTGCAGGTAAAATGTATTGATTTCTATTGCTTTTTCTCGGTTCCCTGTGGCTCTGTTATACATCCAGTGATGGGGGCCCTCAGCACAAGTCATAGTGGGGCCACTACAGGCTCCCAGTCCTGATCCACACATCATTGTGTGTTCATTCACTTAGTGCTGATTCATTTCTTAATATATCTTTATAGGGGTTAGAGTTTTTCTGATACAGAGCTCCAAATCCACAGGACATGTCATAAATGTCAGATAGATGCGGGTCCCACCTCTGGGACCTTCTCCAATCTCTAGAATGGGGCCCCCTAAACCCTGTTATACTGCTCTGTGTTCCCGCTGACGTTTGTGATTCCCGAACATGTAAGATGAAAACCACGCAGCTCGCTGAGCTACGCTCTTTCAGTAAGTCCCATAGAAGTAAATGGCAGTTACGGAAACAGCGTAGCTCGCATGCTACGCTGTTTCCGTAACTGCCATTCGCTATTATGGGAGTTACGGAAACAGCAAGCTGCACTGTTTTCTTCTTACATGGTCGGGGAACACAGAAGCAGTAGAACAGGGTTTAGGGAGCCCCGTTCTAGAGATAGGTGTGGGACCTGCATCTATCTGACATTTATGACATATCCTGTGGATATCCTCAAGAAGTATAGTTGAACAGCTGCACACGTCTCCAAAGCTTCAATCAATGATTCTTGGATTATATCCTGTGTGATGTCATAAATATCCCTGATGGGAAAACCCCTTTAAATTATAAAAATCGGACTTCCTGTAGTCACCACTAGAGGGAGCTCACTGCACACAATTTATACAGTCAACTCAAATCTGTATGCGGATTTCTGCCGCTGTTTGTCAGTTTACAGACGTGTTTTCCGCGCGCAGATTATCCACAATTAATGGGGTTAATCTGCTTGTGGCTTCTGAAGCTGTTTTCGTGGTGGAACACGCTGCGGAGACCGCATCAAGAAGTGAAATGCCACTTTTTTTTTTTCAGCGAGGCGGTTTGCTATTCTGTCTGCGGAAAATTGAAATCAATGAGAGCCTTGTTACCGACGTGCGAAAACATGTCGGAATCCGCATAAAAATTCCATTGTGTGAACAAGGCGACTTTGGGCAGGTCATTTAGATGTGTCTTCTGGTCTCAACATACGACCGAATCATGTCCCGGACACCCCAGCATGATGATCCTATATAGATACTGCACTCTGTGCAAGTACAATGTTGCCCATTACAACCAGTCAGCTTATACTGGTTTCTATAGGGGACGCCTGCACCCTTCGATCTCTGTATTGCTGGATTATATTATTTACATTTCTTTCATTTAACTTTCAAGTGATTTACGAATGTCAAGAGCGCGACTCCTGGAACTCTTCACGGACTCCACCTGTAACTCGGAGATGATGAAGAATGCCTCAGACGCTTACTTCTCCCTGCTACTGGGTGAGTGGAGTAACGGAGGGATTGTCGTTTTCTATTCCGGTTTACATTCTGTAACGCACACGAAAAAAAACAAAACATAAAAACACAAAGTGCAGACAGCCGGACGTCTTGATCTGGTAGGATTATATGTTTCCTTTCTCCCGGCATTAGGATTCATTGACTCATTGGATGGAGGAACTCAAGACAACAAGCTGCGGTACATCCAGAACTTTAAATGGACGGACACCCTACAGGGCAATGTGCCAAGGTACAGTATGATTGCGTGTGGACCCAGGCATCAGACCCGACATAGCTAGAGGATGGCACGAGGCCATGTGAGATGAGGATCAGCCTCCACCGTTATATAAGGGTTTGAATGTAGTGCTATGTATCTGGCGGAGTTCACACGGCGCAGATTTTTCCGAGGATCTCATCCATTGCAACGGGTGAAAATCTACAACAAATCCGTAAAATAATTGACACGCCACGTCATGCTCTTAAAAAGTATACCCTAAAAGTATATATACCCTCTTCAGTGAACACTGTTTTTTTTTTTTTTGTTCCAAAATTGTGAGCTGATTAATTTTGTAATATATCTCTATAGAGGTCGGAGCTTCCAATCCCTAGAGTAATCGTCATTTCAACTTTTTTTTCCATTAATCAATAGTGGGTGACGGAGAAGTGTGCTAAGTGGAGAAAGGTATTTTGGTATAACAACATATATTACAGGTATGTAATACAAAGATAGAATAATAACTTTGTAATTTATCTTATTATAGAAAAATACCTTTCGCCACTTATCAGACTCCTCCTTCCCCCTCATGCATGGATCACTCTCACTCTTAACACAGGCACTGATGAAGACGGATTATTAGCTCACTGTTACAGCTGCTGCCAATAGAAGTCTATGGAGAGAGGAGGAGGGAGCTGCTGCAGAGACCGAGATACAAAGACACGCTGCTGATTTTTTTAGCAAATCTCCTGTCTCATCCCAGTGCTGTATCCACGGTAAGGCCGGATTCACACGAGCATGTTACGTCCGTAAAGTACGGAACGTATTTCGGCCGCAAGTCCCGTCCCGGACCGAACACACTGCAGGGAGCCGGGCTCCTAGCATCATAGTTATGTACGACGCTAGGAGTCCCTGCCTCTTCGTGGAACTACTGTCCCGTACTGTAATCCTGTTTTCAGTACGGGACAGTAGTTCCACGGAGAGGCAGGGACTCCTAGCATCGTACATAACTATGATGCTAGGAGCCCGGCTCCCTGCAGTGTGTTCGGTCCGGGACTTGCGGCCGAAATACGTTACGTCCTTTACGGACCGAACATGCACGTGTGAATCCAGCCTTACACTACTGCAATATATGGAGTATATAGTCCTCCATGCAGTTGCTTCTGTGTGTGAGAATGATAGGGGAGCAGGATCTCCTCTTCTATGTGCTGTATTTGGGAGACATCATAGCAGCTAGTCTCCTCCCTGCAGAGGGGTAAACTGATGAAAAAAGCAGATACAAGTTATATAATGGTTAGAAAGAAGTGTTAATCCTCATATACGCACGCACGCACACAGCTTGTTCTGAAAAGTCACCTAAAACAAATGACTAAAATTCTGCTTGCAATCACCACTAGGGGGAGCTTACTCCATACAATTCAATGGTAGTTGTCTAAATACATCTTCTGTAAGTGCCCCCTAGTGGTAGATGCAGGCAGCCAGTTTTATCAATGAAATCTATAGCTGTGTGAAGGGGAGCAGAGGATTTGGAGCTCTGTTTTAGAAAAATGGAGCTTTGATCCCCTATAAAGATATAATCAACTAATCAGCACAGAATTAGGATCTAACAACGACCTGATCTTCATCGTTCGAGGTTTTTCACGTTATTCTCTATATCCTCAGGCTAATATTCTCAGGTCCTGCCATTGTGAACCATTGTTTTCTGTCCTCTTTGCAGCGCTCAACAAGACGCCGTTTTTGAGTTGATCTCGATGGGTTTTAACCTGGGTCTTTGGTACAGTAAATATTCTTCACGGCTGGCTGGGAAGGAAGAGTGAGTATTGACTATCCTTTATGTGATCAGAATAGATGGAACATCCGGTACTTTCATGAATTCTAAATGTGAACAGTTTTTCCAATAAAATTTACCACTAAAACGAATCCACTAATTGTCTCAAGTGTAACGATACTAAATATGTGCACGTTATCTGATGTCTGGCGCAGCCGTTACACCCCAGAGCACGTCCACCATTATTATTGATTCTTCCATTGCATCTAAAATGAAGCAACTTTGCTAATATAATTAATTAAAAATCGATTGTTTTGTGTATACAGCTCCGGTGCAGAGCTATGTGTCTCCATGCGTACAGACTACAAACAAACCCTGTGTAGTCTGATCTTGCAGTCATGTGTTAAGTTGGCCCTACACATTCGATAAATGTCAGACGAATTTAAGACATTTCTCAACTGACAATCCAGTCGTCTGTATTGGTGTAGCCCTAGTGGATTCCAGCTTACATGATCAGTTTGCCAGGAAGTGTTGCCAGAGGGATCAAGCACTGGGTAATTTACCTCTACTTTTTAAATAAACACACCTGCTCAGCTGATCTGAATGGGCATGCTTTTAGTGGAGACGGGAGAGATAGTAGTGCTTTTGGCCAATAGCCATCTCATGTGTATGGCTGACTTTACTCCCTTCAGTCTGCACCTTCTTTTTGATAATCTACTGTCCGTGTAGTAGGGGACCCGTCTATAACATCCATATACACTAATAGAGAATGGCTAGCTCCCCCGACATGTCTGTTTTAGTTATAGAATAACTATTCAGGAGCTTCTTTTCTTTGAACTCTGCATTGTAACATTCCTCTGTTATTCCTCCTGGAAATGTATCAATAAATTGACACCTGAGGGTTGTGGTAAAATTCAAAGTGCATATTTTACCGGGGAGCATTGTCTAAAGTACCTACTTTCTAGCCAAATCTGATGCACTGTCATGTCTAGCCCAGGGTCAGAGGGGGCGGTGCATGACACAGAAATCGCTGTCATGCTCCGCCTCCTCAGGCCCTGCACTAGGCATTACACAGTGTATCAGTCTTGCCCACAGTGCTCCTAGAGAAGGCTCTATAAGGTCTCACAGCTGACCTGATATCCCCCCCTATGCTGATGAGTGCTAAAAGGTAGAAACAGACCTGCCCACAGATTACCTAACACCCCCAGGTGATGATTAAAAATTTTTAAGTAATATCTTCCATGTTGCCGTGTCATTCATTACATAATATGTCTGATTGGACATTGCAGCATTACAGAAACCGAGGCCAAGGAAGTTCACAAGAGTCTTAAGATTGCGAGCGGCATTTTCAGCCATTTGAAGGTAAGGCTCTCCCTGGGTTGTGGGTTACTGATCATAAGAAAACCAACATGTCCGAACCTCCTATCCCACCCAACATCGGGGGTCACTCTAGAGGCCCCCCCCCCATACACAGCGTATCAGGGAGATCCCTCGACATTGATCTTATGTGTATGGACAGCTTTAGAGTGTGTGTTTATTTAGCCATTGCATAATGAAAAGTTCTGCAAACATTTTTGTTTCATTTCTATAATATTTTCAAGATCTCTGCTTGCTGTCTGTGAATGGGAACATTCTTGTTTTCATCCACCGCCTAAAAACTTGTATAACCTAACACTTCTCCTCGCTGAGGGCTTTGTACAGCTGTATTAGAACGGAAACACTCATTATAGTAGAAAGTTGTAGAATGTTTTTATTACACATTAATTTAATAAAACTGGAAAATTCCTTTAAATTAGAGAATCAGATGTCCCAACGTCGCTAAGAGAAAACGTGCAGCAGCCACTCAATGTCCTCCTGCTGTGTGTAGTAGTCCAAATACCCCAGAGGATGAGTACAGTAGTTTAGTATATAACACGTCCTCCTCTTACAGGCTCCATCCTGAATACTGAGGTCACTCATCATTTTATCTTTATTATTTCAGGAGAGTCACATTCCAAAACTCATCACCCCGGTGGAGAAAGGACGAGATTTAGAAAGTCGAGTGATTGATGCTTATATCATCCAGTGCCAGGCGGAGGCGCAGGAGGGTACGGTGGTCCGCAGCCCGCTTTGATGCTTTGTATATAATACTCAGTCTTAGACCTCAATGAATGGTCCCTCATCAATATCTGGAATAATGTCCCCTCCCCCCACTGTAAATGATAAGTTTATTAAGTCGCCAAGGGGTACCGCGACTATATAATAGCGGAAGGCCGAGAACGTTTATACATGTCATGAAATGTAATGTTCTGCAGCACCTGAGGTGTGTGCAATGAGGTTCTGCAGTGTGTGTTGTGATGTCCTACGGCAGCTGAGGAGTGTGCAATGAGGTTCTGCAGCATCTGCGGTGTCATGATGTGCTGCAGCATTTGAGATCATATGTTCTGCAGCAGCTCAGGTGTGTATTGTGATGTTCTGCAGCAGCTCATGTGTGTATTGTGATGTTCTGCAGCTGCTCAGGTGTGTATTGTGATGATCTGCAGCAGCTCAGGTGTGTATTGTGATGATCTGCAGCAGCTCAGGTGTGTATTGTGATGTTCTGCAGCTGCTCAGGTGTGTATTGTGATGATCTGCAGCAGCTCAGGTGTGTATTGTGGTGATCTGCAGCAGCTCAGGTGTGTATTGTGATGTTCTGCAGCAGCTCAGGTGTGTATTGTGATGTTCTGCAGCAGCTCAGGTGTGTATTGTGATGTTCTGCAGCAGCTCAGGTGTGTATTGTGATGTTCTGCAGCAGCTCAGGTGTGTATTGTGATGTTCTGCAGCAGCTCAGGTGTGTATTGTGATGATCTGCAGCAGCTCAGGTGTGTATTGTGGTGATCTGCAGCAGCTCAGGTGTGTATTGTGATGATCTGCAGCAGCTCAGATGTGTATTGTGATGTTCTGCAGCAGCTCAGGTGTGTATTGTGATGTTCTGCAGCAGCTCAGGTGTGTATTGTGATGTTCTGCAGCAGCTCAGGTGTGTATTGATCTGCAGCAGCTCAGGTGTGTATTGTGATGTTCTGCAGCAGCTGAGGTGTTTTATGAAGTCCACCGCTCTGGTGTGTATTGAGGTTGTGCAGTATCTGGGACTCAAAACCGTATAGTGCACACTGCAGCTGCTGAAGAACCTCTTTTTGAAGGATGACGGACTACATATCAGTCACTAAGTGGTTGCCACAGAACTGATCAGTGACAGACTCCTTCTGTATGAAGAGATAAGCAGTGTCTATGTAGCGCCGCTGGTCTGTTATTTTAATGTAAATGACAGAGATTGAACGTCTAGATTATTATATGTAGGTGAGAAGTGATGACGCGTCCGCTTGTTTCTCTCGTGTGCAGTGACCATCGCTCGCGCTATTGAACTGAAGCACAATCCTGGTTTGATAGCCGCCTTGGCCTACGAAACCGCAAATTACTACCAGAGAGTAGGTAAGTGTTGTACATTGTGCTCCCCGCCTCTGTGCTGTCCCAGCGTCACCCTTGTGTAAAGGTAAAAATGGCGACATCCCCACCAAGTCCTGTCTATGGGTGGCTCCAGTGACTACATCCATTCCCAGAGTGTCCACCAGGGGGCAATAGTCAACAAAACATCTCAACCTTACCAAGCAGGACAATTCACTGCCCCGCATAGTACATCACCAGTAGCGGTGCTACATCTCGCAGCCATCTCTATGGCCGTGCACTGTGGGGGTCACAGGTCAGCCCCCCCCCCCTATAATATTTTTATAACCTGTCTAATTTTTTTTTTTTATAGATCACACGCTCTCCAGCCTGGATCCAGTGTACATAGCAAAGTGGAGAAGCTACATCCAGCTGAAAATGTGTTTTTATATGGCCTACGTAAGTTCTGTCAGCAAAGTGAAGTGAAATTCCAACAGTCCGGAAATCTTACTGGTCTGGACAAAATTGTTATAAAAATCCTGCTGATCTGGCAGGGAGCTGAATACTTAAAGGATTTTTCCAGCCCTAAGACATTGATGACCTATCCCCAGGATAGTCCATCAATACCTGATCAGTGGGGGTCCGACTTCCGGAAACCCACGCTGATCAGCTGTGTTGAAGGGGCTGTGGCGCTCATACGACCGCTACTTCACCTTCATCGACGACACGCCTGTAGTGGCGGTTTACAGTATTACAGCCTCTCCCATAAACTTGAATAGAAGTCTGTAATAAAAATACTGTGAACCGCCGCTACAAGTGTTGGCGATTCACAGTACGGAGAAGGTAAGGAATGAAGGTGAAGTAGAGGTCAAATGGGCATCGTGGCCCCTTCAAAACAGCCGATCGGCGGGTGTGCCGAACGTTAGACCCCCCCACGATCAGGTATTGACTTCCTATCCTGAGGATAGGCCATCAATTTCTTAGGACTGGAAAAACCCCCTTTAAAGGGGTATTACGGTTTCAGCAAGTAAAGCTTCTTCATTGTATGACAAAGTTATACAGTTTTCAAATACACTTTATGTATATATTTCTTCATTTTCAAGATCTCTGCTAGCAGTCATTAAATAGGAACCTTTATTGATTACTTCCAGGGGATATAAATGGCGACATCCCCACCAAGTCCTGTCTATGGGTCATGTGATGGGCAAACAGATGTGCGTCTTGTTTCTGAGCTCTGATTACTGTAACGAACAATGCACCGGTGTGTCCATCACATGACCGGGTCAGATTTATATCCCCTGGAAGTAATCAATAAAGGTTCCCATTTAATGACTGCTAGCAGAGATCTTGAAAACTGTAAAACAAAAAAAAGATAGTGGAAGTATATTGAAAAACAATGAATAAGCTTTACTTGCTGAAACCGTAATACCCCTTTAAGAGTTACTGCCCTTTACCTCTCCTGAAAGGGAGGGTTTTAAGAAAAAAAAACCCATGCTTGCCATCATTCTGCGATACTCGGAGCAGTCACGTCCACCCACAGACAGAGGGGAAATTTATGAAGACTGGAGTTTCATATGCCAGATTTAATACATAGTTCGCTGGAGTAAAATGCTTAAAATTTTATCAAGAGGCAAAAATATAAAGCCATGGACGCTCACCCCGGATGTCCTCAGGCTCTCACAGCAGACCATGGCGCATACAAGGTCATGGCACAAAGCAGCGTAAGGGCCGTTTCTGCACGGCGGCCTCCTGCGAGAGCCTGAAGAGATCCAGGCGGGACAAATAATGAGGGGAGTACATCATTTTATTGTCTGATCGGGGAAGATACGGGGCCTGGCATGAGCCTCTACCTTATTACGCCACACAGAATAAAATCTGTGCCCGCTAGGAGCTGGCGTAGATTTCTGTTATTTACACCATTTTCTGGTGTAAATCTGATGGGCCGCCCCTTTCCACTAAGCCCCGCCTACTTTAAAAAAAACAAAAAAAAAACCGCTGTAAACTGTCCAAAAGTCGCAATTTTTCTCTCAAATGGAGACTTTTGGGCCTTTTTTCTCCGCATATAAATGTTAATAACTTGAACCATCGCTGCTCCCCCCTCACAGGCCTTCTGCTATCACGGTCAGACTCTACTGTCCAGCGACAAGTGCGGAGAAGCAATAAGGTCCCTGCAGGAATCTGAGAAATGTGAGTCATGGTTTGAATAGGTTACAGGTCTCTACGGGGCCCCCCAGCCCATTCTTTCTTGAATCTGGTGTTGATATCATAGACTCCACCGATATTATCTGAGACGTTAGAAAATAACTTAAAGGGGTTGTCTGGCATAAGAAAAAAGTGTCTGCTTTCTCTACCCAGAAACAGCGCCACTTTTTCCATATGGTTGCACCTGGTATTGCAGCTCTGCCCCATTCAATTGAATAATAGACACCGACCATTTTTCTCCCATCTCCGACAACCCCTTTAAGTCCGTTACATCTATCATTTTATATTCCAGATCATACAGTAAATCTGTACTTTCTTCAGCATTGAAGGAATATTTCAGTTTCAGCAAATTAATGTCTTGCTTTGTATGATGAAAAGTTACACAATTTTCCAGTATACTTTCTGTGTCAGTTCCTCAATTTCAAGATCTCTGCTTGCTGTCATTCAATAGGAACCTTCATTGGTTACTTCCAGAAGATAACAATCTGTTCTAGTCACGAGATGAACACACAGGCGCACGGCTCGTTACAAGACGGAGCTCTAATAACTGTACTGTGACAAGCCCTGCAGCTGTGTAAGCACCACATGACCAGGACAGATTGTTATCCTCTCTGAATGCAGTGTGAACACACCCTTATTGTCAGTGTTCGATATGCAAACGCCCTATGTAACCACAGGACCCCATTTACCCAGCGGATGACATGAGAATGTTCTGGTCGGGCCAGTATACGTCAGTCTAGTTTATATGGTACGGAGATATTTATGGCATATCCCCAGGTCGGACCCTCCAGAGAGAATGAGATGAGGTGGAGACCACACATGCATGCTGTTATTTCCATTGTGGGAGTTGCGAAGCACCCCCCAAATGAGACCCTCACCGGCCAGATATTTATGACAAAAATGGCTCAGATGGAGATACAACTTTTGCGTTTTATTGCAGCCCTTGGGGGCAGTCTAATCTGATGAGCCCCTCGGACCAGAAACGTTTTGGCACCCATGGTGTAGACCCTAAACAATGAAGGTTCCTATTGAATGACAGCAAGCAGAGATCTTGAAAACCTTGAGGAATTGATACAGAAAGTATATCGGAAAATTGTATAACTTTCCACGATACCATGAATAAGTTTTTTTATTTTCTGAACCGGAATACTCCTAATAAATATAAAGGATTTTATTTATTTTATATTTCTCCCCTCCTTAAAGTTTATGGCAAGGCTGAGGCTTTGTGCAAGGAATATGGTCAGACCAAAGGTCCTGGAACCACAGCGAAGCCCTCCGGACACCTCTTCTTCAGGAAGCTGGGAACTCAGGTTAAGAACACGATAGAGAAGTGTCAGCGGGAGAACGGATTCATGTAAGTCCGAGCCTTCGTAGGGGATCGATCCGAGAATCAGGAGATCTGCTGGTATTTGTGGTTGAGCTCTTGATCCGAGGATCTTCCATGTCCGGTGATGTAATCGTTCTCCATGGTTCAGTCGGTTTTCATTGTATATTTCAGCTACTTCCAGAAGGTTCCTCCGGAGGCGCCAGAATTGGAGCTGAAGGCAAGTTATGGTCTGGTGCAGCCCGTGCCCTTTGAGTTCCCAGCTATGAGCCCGCAATGGACCCCTGAGACGCAAGCCGGGTTTGACCTTACAAAGAGGCCAAAGGACGACAGTGTAAGACGCGGCTTCTTTTTCAACTCTGTTGTTTAACATTGACGACATTTTGTTTCAACTGGACAAACCGCTGTAAATTAGGGTAGATGACCTAGCTATAGGGTGTGTACACTTTTGCAACCTTTTTTAAATTATTGCTGCATTGCATCTAAGAAAAAAGAATGAAGCAACCTTGCAAATAGCCTTTATTTAAAAAAAAAAAAAAACTCCTGCTGTTTTGTGTTTACAGCTCCTATGCAGAGCTATGTGTCTCCGTGGTTACAGACTACACAACATGTGTGTAGTGTGATGCTTTAGTCACGTGTTATGCCACTTCCTCTGCCACCTCTTAGGTTAGAAAGAAGAGGGAAGGGAGTGACACAACTTTAGAATCAGACTACAGTTTGTTTATAGTCTGTAACCATGGAGACACAGGTCCGCGCAGGAGCTGTATACACAGGTTTTTAATCCAGACTATATGAAAAGTTGCTGAATTTTAGATATATTGGAGCAATAAAAACAATGGTTGCAAAAGTATACATACCCTTTATACTATTCAACCGTTTCTACAGTGCCAGACGTGGGTCCAAAATGAAAATTGCCCTATTTGACCCAGAGAGAGAGCCCACGAGCCCATCATTTGTTAGGAGAACTTCCTACTTGACACACGAATACTGAAATGATTACAATCGGGAAAGTCTTGGCTACTCTTCAGTGAGTTCCGTCAAAGGCACGGAGAGATTTCATGGGTTTTGTGCAAGTTGAATTGGCAGAGAAATGCTGGCATATGAGCCATCTCGTCGCTGAGGGGGAAGGGTACATATAAAAAATTAATCATGTGTGTTTTTTTTATAAGTTTCCCCCTGCAGGCTCCATCTGAAGTTGTTCCAGAAGGGGGGGCACTACCTGCTATGATGCTCTCCCACGCTCAGGAGCACTGCACCCGGTCTCCCAGCCCACAATTCTGTGGCTGCTTCTAATGAACCAGTAGAGGGTCCTGATCAATGTCCTGGACAAGCTTCCCATGTTTTCCTAGTCTCTATAATGTGAACAATCATCTAATCTCCTCCTGTCCCACAGGCCAAGGAGGAGAAGTGTTTAAGACATTCTATCTGAAAAGACTGAGCTGCTCCAAATCCAGCTCTGGTCTGAGACAGTCTAAGGGTATGTTCACACGAGGTCATTACGTCCGTATTTCGGCCGCAAGTACCGGACCGAACACCGTGCAGGGAGCCGGGCTCCTAGCATCATACTTATGTACGACGCTAGGAGTCCCTGCCTCGCTGCGGGACAACTGTCCCGTACTGAAAACATGATTACAGTACGGGACAGTTGTCCTGCAGCGAGGCAGGGACTCCTAGCGTCGTACATAAGTATGATGCTAGGAGCACGGCTCCCTGCAGTGTGTTCAGTCCGGGACTTGTGGCCGAAATACGTCCGTCAATTACGGACGTAATGACCTCATGTGAACATACCCTAAGGCTTCCTCCACACTAGTGTTGGTATACGTTTACCTCTCTTTGTGTCAGAGGAAGAGAGGATTGGAAAGCAACGTTTCCATTAGAATTACCATTCCGCTTTATTTTTTCCCCGGAAACAAAAGTTCTGCAGACTGCACTTTTTCTTCTGTCAAAAAAACCGGAAAGCAACTGAAACAAAAGAATTACCATTGATTTCAATGGTAATTCTAACGGAACCGTTGCTTTCCGTTTAATCTTTCGACCCTCTTCCTCTGATGGAAGAGGTAAACGTATACGAACGGCAGTGTGAACTTAGCCGAATGCTTACTAGGGGAAGATCTGTTCAGCAGGAGATTGTACACACATCTCTGGTCTCTGATCCCTCAGTAAGAAGCTCCAACACATTTCATGCCTCAGTCATCGTGGTTTTTCAGTGAGTGCAGAGTCTCTGAGCAGCGACCGTACAGTGGCCGGGTATAGGGGGAAATTCTCTAACAAAATATACGAGGGTTAATTATCTTTGCATATATTATGGATTTAAACAATAGGGACACTTTAAGGTTGGATACACCTCAGTACTGACTTTTTCATACGTTTTATTTCTTGTAAATTAATCTCCAGGCCAAACCTAAGAAAGAAGAGGAGGTGAAGCCTATGAAGGAACCCGACATAAAGCCCCAGAAGGACAGCGGCTGTCAGATCTCCTAACACCAGAGGATCCGTTGCCATCACTTAACCCTAAAATCCAGGAACCCTAATGACTCCGTCCCTGGAGAGACGCCTCAGCCGTTACACCTAGAGGTCCTAATGTCCCGGGTATAGATAAGCACCTTATCTAATATATGGGTGTTCCTCTCGTCGCCCATTGGGGGGGGGGGGGAAATAAACCTCTTATTCAGAACTTACATGTCTACGGACTTAACCCTTCTTTAACCTCATTCTGTATTTTAAACAGGACATTCTGTGTAATCACAATCCATTGTAAATGAGAGGAGACTGTGTGTATATAGTAGTTATATTACTAAACCATAGACTGGTGGATCTGTCAGATCTCCTCACATGTCTGTTTTAGTAAATCCTTTGCATTCCCCACAAAGTAATAATTTTGGACCATCTCTTTCTTAGATTTCTGCATTGTCATTCCTCTGTTACTCCTCCTGGAAATGTAGGTCACCATTTGCTTGGCAAGTGAGCGTGCCTGACACTGTCCAATCAGTGCTAATAGTGCCCAGCCCATTCACAAGTAATACATAGTAATGGCAAGTTGTCAATTTAGTCATACATTTCCAGGAGGAAGAACAGAGGAATGGCACTAAGAAAAGATTCTGCAGAATTGTTATTTTATGGCAATTTGCAACTATTTACTAAAACAGACAAGTCAGTAGAGCCCCAGCACCCCCACCAAAAAAATAATCCTTGAGTTGTCCTCTTCTGTCACGTTGTTAATTTTTGTTGTAAAATTGTATTCAGTTGATTCTTAGTGATATGCTTCAGAGAAAGGTGGGTGACAACCAACAGGGCCACCATTTCAGCTACAAAGACCCAAGGGCCGGCTAGATTTCTCAGATACCTGAAAATTTTTTTGCCTAGTGATACATCCTTCCCTCCTATATCACTGTGTGAATTGACAGATTTAAAGAGGCTCTGTCACCAGATTCTCAAATCCCTATCTCCTATTGCATGTGATCGGCGCTGCAATGTAGATAACAGTAAGGTTTTGTTTTAAAACGTTCATTTTTGGCCAAGTTATGAGCTATTTTATATATATATATGCAAATGACCTTTGAAATGGACAATTGGGCGTTTTTTTTTTTCGTTATGTCCAACTGGGCGTGTTTACGTGTATGACGCTGACCAATCAGTGACCAGTCAGCGTCATACACTCATCTCCATTCATTTACACAGCACATAATGTTCTTACTAGAACGATGAGCAGCCACATACACAAGTGTCCTGATAATGAATACACATGATCTCCAGCCTGGACGTCATGTGTACTCAGAATCCTGACACTTCTGAATCTTTTCTGTGAGATTCCCGCAAGGGAAACTAAATCTCGCGAGATTACGAGTGGCTTGCTGGAATCTCACAGAAAAGATTCAGAAGTGTCCGGATTCTGAATACACATACAAATGAACTTTTTTAAAAAAAAACGTTACTGTTATCTACATTGCAGCGCCGATCACATGCAATAAGAGAAAGGGATTAGAGAATCTGGTGACAGAGCCTCTTTAAAGGAACACTCCAGACAGAACTGGTACATTGTGTTCTGCCTAGTGCAAGGCCTGAGGGTCGGAGCGTGACACAGGAAATCTCTGCAGTGGTCTTTGCATCTTTTACTCATGTATCGCCCCCTCAGGCCCTGCTCTTAACATTTCACAGTGCACCGGTTTTGTCTGGAGTGTTCCTTTAACCCTGGATAACTGGGTGACAACCGTTGTATTAGTAGGAGCTGTAAAGGTGGCCATATCGGTTGTCACCCCCTGTCCTAGAATCAGACATTCACTACTACACAGAAGACAATTATAGGACTTATTTAAAAAAAATTAAATACATTTGGAGGGGGTGGGTCGGTGGTCCTGAAGATATCCTATTGAACCATATCTACAACCATAGAGGATGTCCTCATCCAGTGGTCTGCCACCTGTGACTGTCAGGACATGCTGGGAGTTGTAGTGTCACAACGTTGCTGGACTGATCTATACATAAAGACAATGGATGTGAAAATCGATGGTGCAGTCTCCGTTTTTATTGCTATGTAATGCCTTGTGTATATAGAGAGTATGTATGTACAGCAGTAAACCCAAGTATCCCATGTACAGTGTATATACATCACTACACATGCCGTTTAATGTCACGTGTGAGTGTATATATATATATATATATGGGCTGTTTTTACAGGAATAATGAATAGAACATCATATAAATAATAAATCTTTACTTGCAACTAATGTCATGTAATGAATGTGAGGGTAATGGGAACAATGGGTAATACTGCAACCATGCCTTATCCTCTTAGCTCTCATGCTTTATTCCCCCCCCCCTGCTGGGTCATGCAGTTATTCATTGTGAGAAACGCATAATGCAAAAGATTATCCCACAATGCAGAATGTTATAGGCTAAACGTGGTGTTTTCAATGTTAGTATTGTAAACTAATTCTAAGTTGCAGCCAGCAGAATTGTGAATGCAGCTCTGGATGTGATCATGCTGAAATTGATTATAAACTTCCACCTCGGTGGACATTGGTCTGTATTGCGTTATTTGCTGCTGTACCGTGTTAACCATGCCGTTTGGAGAAAAAAACAAACCATGATATCACCGCAACGTGTGAACACGGATTGAGGGTACATTCACATTTATCAGGGAGCACTTCACTTAAAGGAGTTGTCCGGGCACAGGCCGGTTTTTTTTATACTGATGACCAATCCACACGATAGGTCATCAGTATATGATCGATGGGGGAGTCTGACACCTGGACCCTGCTTCTGGGCACCGGATATCCATGTCCGGAAGAAGATGGTTCCCGTCACAGTATAAGAGCCGTGCTGGGTTACTGAAGATCTGCTCCTATTCAAGTCAACAGGAGCAGTGTTGCAGCATGGCCGATATACTATGAACAGAGAGATCTGCTTCCGACACTGACCACTGCATAACATCCGGTTCCCGGAAGCAGCTGATCGGTGCGGGCCCCCACCGATCATATACTGATGACCTATCCTGTGGATAGATCATCTGGTTTTTGCCCAGAGTCCAGGCAAAGCTCCAATTTAAATTTTTGCTTTGAATAATCTTTGTTACCAACCCAAAAAAATGTGGGTGCGTTAAATAATTCTTTATTATGACCTCTGCAGCCACTCGCTTTTAGTAAACAAGTGCGTCAATACCTGTGTAGGGAATAGTGTAATACACGTGTGTCTCCTCCGTATGGATGCACCTGCATAGAATAAATAGCGGACAGCACTGGAAACCACCATAGTGACAGGTGCCTGGAAGTCCTGTTTAAGCTCGGGGTCCAACAGCATTGCCTGCAAGATCGCAGTATTACAGACCAAGACCCAGTGTTTCCCTAAATCAAATAAAACTTGCAACATGTTTTACCATAAGGCAACACTGAAGTTGTGGTCAGCCCCAGCCTTAAAGGAGCATTCCCATCTTGGACGTTTATGGCGTATCCTGTAAATAACAGATAGATGCGGGTCCCACCTCTAAAAACCGGATACTTGACCTCTGTCGCAGGGCTCAGGCTAATGAGTTACGAGGGAGGTGGCCGGGTTTTCTCCTGATCAGCTGATTGCGTTTTTGCTATGAACACATAAGTGAGGAGCTCTAGAGGGAAAACGGGGAAGGCCGGCATCCTTTAGGGCGATCAACACACATTTAGCTCCTCCAGGGAGGCTGCGGCAGAACACATCTGCATGATCCCCCCTACAGAATTATTGCTTTATGAAGGAAGCAAGCCACCCATCCAGTTCATCACGGGCAGGATCTACCCCCCCCCCATCCTGTATACCTATCCTCAAAGAACAAGAAACAAGGGGGGGGGTAGATGATGTCGATTGTTGGCTGAAAGCCACAATAATGACTTATTCGTCAGGATGTGATGCAGGGCCGGACTTCCCCTGCTCCTGGACCTTCTCTCTCTAGGTCCCCACTTTCAGTTGATAGTACATTATTTCTCACCGGCAAAGAGACAAAAAAACATTATTACCGGGTACAGATTCTGGCAAGATTGAAACCTTCCTTTAAATGTACCAGGTACCTGTCAACTGATACACATTTCTCGGGGGCAAATTTGGCGCTGAAATGCTCTACGAGGGACCTAATCTTAACTAAACGGTCAAAACTGGGGTCATCTTGGGGTGGGCACTGCACAGTATCCAGCGGCGTAGGTAGTGGGGTCAGGCAGGGCATGTAATGTGAATGTATGTGTAACCAGGGCCGGCCTTTGGTTGGATGGCACCCTGTGCGGGACTCTCTATTGTCGCCCCCTACACAAACCAAAAATTAACCACATATATACTGTACATACATAGAGACAGATATTTAGACATACAGGCAAATATACATACACACATCTGGAATATATACATACAGGTAAATATATAGACGTACAGACACATACACACCGGCAGATAAATACACAGACAAGGACATATACAAATACATAAAAGGCACATATATACAAGCACAAATACACATTCACAAACAGACCCATATATACCCAGTACAGATAATGTTGTAGATTTCATGTACAGCCCTATATAACACCAGATAACACACAGTAATAACTGAGTACAGATAATGTAGTAGATGTTACCTGCAGTCCTATGTAACATATCACAGATAACACATTGATAACTCTCTGAATACAGATAATGTTGTAGATGATAACTATACCCAAAGACACATATAAAGACACACACACACACACACACACACACACACAGAGGCATATATATATATATATATATATATATATGGGGCAGCAGGGTATATAGGAGGCAGCAGGGTATAGTATAAAGGGCAGCAGGGAATATAGGGGGCAGCTAGGTATATAGGAGGCAGCACAGATATCTTTGTTTTATCTGTTCTACTTTAATATTGAACACACACTTTTACAAAGAGACATAACAACATGCAGACGGAGACACACACTAACATATACACATACAAAGACATACACATACAAACAGAGACACACACACACACACACACACACACACACACAGAGAGACATGCGCACACACACTAACATATACACACATATACACTACCGTTCAAAAGTTTAGGGTCACTTAGAAATGTCTCTATTTTTGCAAGAAAAGCACAGTTTTTTTCAATGATGATAACATTAAATTAATCAGAAATACACTCTATACATTGTTAATGTGCTAAATGACTATTCTAGCTGCAAACATCTGGTTTTTAATGCAATATCTACATAGGTGTATAGAGGCCCATTTCCAGCAACCATCACTCCAGTGTTCTAATGGTACATTGTGTTTGCTAACTGTGTTAGAAGGCTAATGGATGATTAGAAAACACTTGAAAACCCTTGTGCAATTATGTTAGCACCGCTGTAAACAGTTTTGCTATTTAGAGGAGCTATAAAACTGACCTGCCTTTGAGCTAGTTGAGAATCTGGAGCATTACATTTGTGGGTTCGATTAAACTCTCAAAATGGCTAGAAAAAGAGAGCTTTCATATGAAACTCGACAGTCTATTCTTGTTCTTAGAAATTAAGGCTATTCCATGCGAGAAATTGCCAAGAAACTGAAGATTTCCTACAACGGTGTGTACTACTCCCTTCAGAGGACAGCACACACAGGCTCTAACCAGAGTAGAAAGAGAAGTGGGAGGCCCCGCTGCACAACTGAGCAACAAGACAAGTACATTAGAGTCTCTAGTTTGAGAAATAGACGCCTCACAGGTCCTCAACTGGCAGCTTCATTAAATAGTACCCGCAAAACGCCAGTGTCAACGTCTACAGTGAAGAGGCGACTCCGGGATGCTGGCCTTCAGGGCAGAGTGGCAAAGAAAAAGCCATATCTGAGACTGGCTAATAGAATGAAAAGATTAATATGGGCAAAAGCACACATTGGACCGAGGAAGATTGGAAAAAAGTGTTATGGACAGACGAATCGAAGTTTGAGGTGTTTGGATCACACAGAAGAACATTTGTGAGATGCAGAACAACTGAAAAGATGCTGGAAGAGTGCCTGACGCCATCTGTCAAGCATAGTGGAGGTCATGTGATGGTCTGGGGTTGCTTTGGTGCTGGTAAAGTGGGAGATTTGTACAAGGCAAAAGGGATTTTGAATAAGGAAGGCTATCACTCCATTTTGCAACGCCATGCCATACCCTGTGGACAGCGCTTGATTTGAGCCAATTTCATCCTACAACAGGACAATGACCCAAAGCACACCTCCAAATGATGCAAGAACTATTTAGGGAAGAAGCCGGCAGCTGGTATTCTATCTGTAATGGAGTGGCCAGCGCAGTCACCAGATCTCAACCCCATAGAGCTGTTGTGGGAGCAGCTTGACCGTATGGTACGCAAGAAGAGCCCATCAAGCCAATCCAACTTGTGGGAGGGGCTTCTGGAAGCATGGGGTGACATTTCTCCCGATTACCTCAGCAAATTAACAGCTAGAATGCCAAAGGTCTGCAATGCTGGAATTGCTGCAAATGGAGTATTCTTTGACGAAAGCAAAGTTTGAAGGAGAAAATTATTATTTCAAATAAAAATCATTATTTCTAACCTTGTCAATGTCTTGACTATATTTTCTAGTCATTTTGCAACTCATTTGATAAATATAAGTGTGAGTTTTCATGGAAAACACAAAATTGTCTGGGTGACCCCAAACTTTTGAACGGTAGTGTATACACAGACACTCACCATCTCTCCATGCTGACAGGATCACAGGCTTCGTGCAGGACGGGCTGAGGGCGGAGCTTCCTCCTTTGCTCCTTGGCTGTTATTTACTCTGTGTGTGTAACTAAGAACAGATTAGAGGCAGAGCCCAGTGGCGCCCCCTACATGATTGGAGGGGCCAGCGCCCTGTGCACTCGCACAACCCTAAGGCCGGCCCTGTGTGTAACGTGTGTGTATTGTGTATATGTAATGTCTCCATATATGTATTTATCATATAGCAGTACTATAAATGTGTGCGAAACAGTGGTACTATTATTGGCTGTGGTAAAATTGTTAGTTTGTTAGGCCCCATGCACACGACCGTAGATTACGGAACCATTCATTTCTATGGGCCACGTACACCTTTCCGAATATTTATGAATGGGTGTCCGTGCCGTGGAAATGATCTCCAAATTATAGAACATGTCCTATTTTTGTCCACAATTGAAGCACGGACTCCCCCATAGAAGTCTATGGGGGAGTTGAAATTGTGGATGGCTACGGAGGTGCATCCCTAATTACAGAAGTGTTGCTATGTGACGGCAGGGGATTTTACAGGTTGTTTTTTGGGGCCTTGCCCTGAGGGCATCCCTGGAGAGTGTCGTGAGTGCCAAAATGTCTCTCAGCAAAAGGCAGCTTATACAAGCCATCCAGGACCGCCCAGTCATATGAGACAAAAGGCCGGAAGACTACAAGGACACATGACTTTAAGGACAGAAGATTGACACCCGTCTCAAACATGGCCCCACCTTTCCCTCCAATAAAGACTCCACTACCGTTATTGGTGTAAGGCCATAGCAGCCATATTTATTAACAAAATTCTCATAAATAACTTTACATAAAATACAATGTAAAATGACAAACAATCAACAAAACATCCTAGAAGATATTACCCTGTTCTATCTTCTCCATTTTGGGGGCAAAACGATCCTTAGAGGCAGTCTCCATTTTTTAACCCCTACTCTCCAAGTAAGGTAAAACCCCTTACCCTTAGCCGTCCACACCTGGCCTAAGGGCACCAAAGTACAACTATCCAACTATTCCTGGGGGACTCCTTCCCCCCAGAACTCCATTAATTGTATTAGACCTTCAGATGCACGGCCCATTTTCGTGCACCTTACCATAAAATTTCTGCCTTCAAGGACCCCTTCTCCCCGCCACAGACGGACCACAGTGAAACCTTACTGGAGGCCGTCCAGCCAAACCCTAAGGGCTGATTTCAAACCGTCCTACAGGCCCGAACACCACATATCTATGCCAACCGGGCTAAGGTGAACCCCATCGCTGCGCCGAAATCCCAGGGACAGTATCTCCAGTTCTTTGTGTCGCACTGCAAAACCCCCATTACGGCGGACAAAACGTAACACCTCTTTATTAATTTTTGCCCTGGCCCTGTTCAACCCCTCAACACTCCTAGCATTCCGCCACGCCTGTCTGGCCACGATATCCGACCAGATCACAATCAAATTAGGAAACGATGACCAGAACCTTAACAAGGTCTAATTTGATGAACCGCACAATCTCTCTAGAGGGGCGGATCCCCAAAACGTTACTCCCGACGTGTAGCAACAAGATATCCGGAGGCCTATCCATACCTGCATAGAACTGGACCTCCGACAACACCCTGTTCCAAAGCATACCCCGGAGCCCTAACCAGCGAACCTGCATATCTGACCTGTGAAAGCCCAATTGCCGACCATCAGGTCGAACATCGGCTCGCAGTGCACCCCAGTACACGTATGAATGGCCAACAATCCACGCCATACACGCCACCGCTCATGAAAATAGAAATAACAACATTGCAGACAAAACACCACCACAACACCCCCAGCATTTTCAAGCAAGAACACCAGCACTTATAACAACAGAGGACGGACATACCCCTTGAACCTAGCAGATTCCCAACGCCCAATCTTCAATCACTGCATCCCCCAGACCCCACCTGGATGCCTCCGTAGCTGCCCCAATCCAAAAGGAATGCGAACAGAACTCCCTAGCATCCAAACCCAGGGCCACCAAACACTTTCGGAAAACCGCAATAAACTGAAACCGAGACAATGACTTACCGTTCCCATGCATTAAGAAAGAGCCACCACCCGTCTTCCGAATATTAAAGAAACGCTCCACACACCCCACCGGGCACCATGGGGAGCCCTCCAAACGTGAAAGCACCACGCTCACCCCTTTTCCTATCTGGTCCGTTTTAGACCGCCTAATCAAACAAGAAACAATGTCACCCAGTACCGCTACGTCATTCAACAGCAAACCCCAAACCACCAAGCCACTCCGTGCAACCAACTCTGAAATCCTGAAAGCCCCAAAAAACGCCAAGGAAAACGCTGCCTGGAACAAACACACCTCATACTGTGAAGTACACACACCGCCCAAACTGACACACAACTCTCCCAATAACTCAAATGATACGGGGGCGCCTAACATCCCGCCGAGCCCCGCCTTTTCGGTAGCCCTTAAATGGAATGTGTCGCTAGAAAAATATATATATATTTTTTTAGTTAAACTGTTAGTATATAAATGATTACACATAGTTCAAATTTTTTCACAAGTCAGGAGATATTATAAATTAGATTCTAATTTATAACATTTCCATGTGCTGGTCACTAGAGGGAGCAATTCCCAAAATTGCAGCATTGGCATGTGGTAAAGCAACCTTATTGCTTTTTGCTGCAAAATTGGAGAAGACACACACGCTATAGTGTCCTAGAGGGGGTTGAATGCTCAAACCTCCTACACTGTGTGCCGCCATTTTTTGAGCAAATGCACAGTGTAGGAGGATTAGATACAGTAGTAATCACACAGTATAACACGAACATACACACACATCACATACACAACTTACCTGCTCCTGCCTCTGCTCCCTCATATAGCATATATCGTGACACCTTCCCTTTAAGCGTCTGTCGCACCAAAAAAGACTTAGACGCATCAAGTACCCCGTGCAACTTACACCAAAATGCCACCGCAGCCACTCTCTGCGACACCACTGAAAAAGATGCCCCCTCGCTAAACGACAAACCAATAAAATATAACAACAAAGTTTCCAAGGAATCATCCGCCACCAGCACACCTACTTGTCGCATCAAGCCTTCCCAACGTGACCACACCCTGGAATAAGCTGTCTAATCAGCGCCGCCGATACCCCTAGACCACGTCCCACAGCCAGGGAGGGCAGGACTTCCCATGTTGCTCCGCTCCCGGCGCCAACCTGCGAAACCTGTCCCACTGAAACCGAGAGAGAATCAGCGATATCATTAACAATACACGGAACATGAACAGCTACAAAACACACATTCAAACTGAGACAACGCAGCACTAGTTGACGCAGCAGTTTTACCACCGGGGGAGAACTGGCAGTCTGTTTGTTAATGGCCTGGACCACCCCCAAATTATCACAGCAAAAACTTACCCTCTTATTCCTCAGCTGCTCGCCCCATATCTCAGCTGCCAAAACGATAGGGAACAATTCCAACAAAGCCAAATGAGCCACCAGCCCCTCCTCCCTCCAAGAGGCCGGCCACGTCCCTGCACACCACTCTCCTTGAAAAAGTGCCCCAAATCCGTGTGCTCCCGATGCATCTCAAGATCAACATTGGACACTACCGCCTCCATCCACACAAACCTTCCACTGTAGCACCCAAGAAACTGCTGCCAGATTGCTAAATTTGCCCGCACGTCAGCCAACAAGTCAATGAAATGATGGGGTCCCGCCACCCCCGCTGGTGGCAGAACACCCTTCCCATAGGCAAAATCCTACAGGCAAAATTCAATTTACCTAACAAGGACTGAAGCGCCCGCAGCTGCACTTTTCGCATCCCCGCCATGCTAGCTATTGTATCGCGCAAATCTACCACTTTATCAACCAGCAACCTGCACTCTATCCGTACAGTATCAATTATGATTCCTAAAAACGTCACCTGAGTCGCTGGATCTTCCGTTTTCTCAGGCGCCAACGGGACACCAAACAAACCCGCTACACACTCCATGGTATGCAAGACAATTGAACAGATCCTCGAATCCGGGGGGCCCACAAACAAAAAGTAATCGAGATAATGCAACACCGACATCCAGCCCGCCTCCTGTTGCACTACCCACTCCAAAAAGGAACTGAACGCCTCAAATATGCGCACGAGATCGAACAGCCCATTGGAAGACAACAATCTACGTAAAAGGCTCCTTCTCAGCAAAAACCCAGCAATGGCAAGCTATCGGGATGTACCGGCAGCAACCTAAAAGCCGTCTCAATGTCAGTTTTTGCTAGCAAGGACCCCCTGCCAAATTTCCGAACCCACGAAACGGCGGTGTCAAAAGACGTATAAGACACAGAACATAAGCCGGGATCAATGCTATCATTCACCGACCCACCCGCAGGGTACGACAGGTGATGAATGAGGCGAAATTTGTTAGGCCACGGAGGATCGCAAAAGGGGCCTGCGATCCGACCCAGCCGAACTTCCTTCTCAATTTTTTCCAAAACTATCCCCGGTTGTTCGAACGCCGAATGCAAATTCTTATAAACCCGCCCCAAACAGTCCAAACGACAAGGGATATGAAAACCATCCGAAAACCCCGCCCGCAATATTTCTGCTGCCGTCTTATCTGGATACCTCCCGAGGAACCGCAGCATCTCTGCCACCCTCACTGGCGTCACCCCTCTTTTGTCCAGCCTCCGCGCCTTTTCCCCGCTTGAAACATTGCGACAAGCTGTGCCCTCTACCGCAACCAGAGCACTCGTGCTTGTAGCGGCATTCCGACAAGAACTTGCAGTGTCCCTCATTGAACGGCCAACAACAGCCCTTGCGCGAACCAGCCGAGGACCCCGCTGCTGAGGAACCCCCGGCTGCTCCGGGAAAGGACAAGAGCTACGGAGGTAGTCCAAGAGCTACATGCAGAGGAGTGGGAAACTGTCAAGAAAGCAGCGGGCCAAGTTATATAAGTTGACACCCTGCCCCAAACTTTTTAAATTAAACCCCCCCCAACACCATCCTCGTTTTTTTCATACTTTTAATTTTTTTTTACACAGGCAGTGACGCGAAACCGCGTTGGAATATGTGCCACGATAAATATAGGAGGGAGCTGAATGCAAAGGGGAAAAGCCGTGATGGTAGTAGGAAAAAAGAAACATCTGAGGTTCCTCAGCGATGTGATGGACATTGGGCTGTAAGTATACAATTTGTAATTTTCTTTTATTTATTTTTACATTTTTGAAGCATCGGCCTATGCTGTCGCACAGGTACATACCCCTATCCGTTACATAGGCGTAGCTAAGTGTGTCACTAGGGCTAGCTAATTTTTTTTGCAGTTGGTAGGGCATAGTGATAACATATTTTCTCTGTATTCAATCGTAGAACTCAAGATGGTCTACAGGATGAGGACTCCGATGAGAACCAGATAGTCTCAAGTTGCCGGACCCTGCCACCCAGATCCAGAGGCCGCAAGCAGGGTTGCAGACAGCAGGAGACGAGGGACCTAATCGATGCCCAGGTGCTGGCACACCTGTCCAGAAGATCAGAGGAGGCGGTGGAGGACACTTTTGGACAAGTAATGGCCATGCACTTGAAGCAGGTGTCCCGTGACCAGCTATTTCATTGTGAGTCAGCCATAGTTGCGGTCCTGCAGGTCTTCACCTCCAGTACTGCGCCAATGGAACTCTATAATGCCAAAGCTTCATCGGAGAAGGCTGGGTGGGCAAAACCCGTCCTCAAACCTGCAGACTCCACCACCACCGATGCCACCGCAGTACAAGGGTTACTACCATCCTTCTCAGCCCTTGTACTCCCAGGATAGGCTCATTTTCAGATCCCCCAGCTCCTCTTATTCAGGTGGTCAATTTTCTAATTATCCCCACTCAACACAAGGCCAGGGTGGTGACCAGCATGGACCTAGTGCTCCTGGTGCAGGATCACAGGATCTTTTTGAATTGTAATATTTAAATTTTATTTTTGGTTATTTATTTCTGAAAAACTTTTTTTATGAATTTAAAAAAAATATTTTTCTGTTATTTGTATACTACAATGTTTGTTTATATGTACGCTGTACGTGGAATGTATGGGTACAGGTTCTGTATGTATAATGTATGGGTATGTGTACTGTATGTAGAATTTATACAGACCATAAAGGTGTTTATCCATCTTGGACATTTGTCGATATGCCACAATTGTCCAAGATGGAAAAACCCAATTCAACACCACACTTTTTTATTAAGCATATAAATTTTTTATTTTATTTTAAATGTCTTCTTTTGAACTTTTTTTTAAACCTTTCCCCTCGGTTGCTTTTTTTTTTTTTTAATTTTTTCTTCCACACATCACTATACATTTGATATAATCAACATCCATGAGGTATTGGTTTGTATTTCTGAGCACAATACCTTTTACCCTTAATTTATTTTTTGGGTAAAGATGATAATTGAAAAATATATGAAACATTTTTAAATATGACAACAAAAAAAATATTGTGAAATCTAAAGAAAAATTATTTTTTTTAATTTTTAAAAATTGAAAAAGGGGAAAACAAGGATTGTGCAGAAATACTTAAGCTCGCAACCCACGTCAAGGGTCCCCATTCTCTTGCGAGTCCCTAACTAATACCTAAAACCGGGAACAACGAACTATCTAAACAAAACATAAAGTCCAGAACCAACACAGGAATGACAACAGTACATATCCAACTATCTACTGCATCCATCTGCCAAGGAACTGCCGCAGCAGAGGAACAAAGTGGTCCACATAGAATTTTGAAGTCAAAAGTCCCGCTGCTCAAGGTCTTCGATGCTAGAAGTTGGAGGAAACCGCTCCAGGTCAATGTCAAGCATAGACTCATGAATCCTGCAGAAATTATGGAGAGTGAGCATCACATTCTGTAGATCCATGTGAATAGGGCTCTGGAATAACCGCCATTTGCTGCTGAGAATTCTGAAGGCGCACTCCACATACCGTCTCGCCCAGGTGAGAAGGTAACTAAAAATATGCCTCCTTTCATCCAATCCACGCCAGGGGAATGACTGCAACACATGGGGGGAAAGTCCAAATCCTTCATCTGCACGATGACAAATGGGGCTTGAGATGCAGTAGATCCAGGCAGTCGTCTTGGTTCTGGAAGGGCGAGCTGGTTGGACTGAAACCGTTCACCCATTCTGGAAGCCCTGAAGATGCCAGAATCCGAAGAGCTCCCATAGGCCTGTATATCAACAATAACACACCGGTAGTCGCTGTTAGCCAAGGCCAACAGCACCACCGAGAAATACTGTTTGTAATTGAAATATAGGGACCCTGAGTGAGGCGGCTTCCTCACACAAATGTTTTTTTTGCCAGCCAGCGCGCCCACAGTTGGGAAACTGCTCGTTGGTAGAATCCCTCAGTAATTGGAAGCCAGTCTTGTGCCTTGGGCTATGGTATCACCGCCGCTCTCAGATGGCTTTGCAGGTCAGACGTATTATCTGAGAAATTGTGGAGAACCTCAGCAAAAACTCAAAATGCAGTGATGCAAATGAGTTTCCTGTTGCCAGGAATCTGTAAAAAAACAAAAGATAAAAAATAAATTAGTGCTAGCAGTACCAGGGTAACATTGCGGCAATAGGCACACAAATACACACACATATATGTGTGTTTGTATATATACCAGGGGCATTGCTAGGGTCTTAAAAGTTTAATGGCACAAGCCCCAAGACATGTTCGCCCCCCCACCAGATGAAATTTTATATATATATATATATATATATTGGATAAACCGTGAGGAAAGCCGAGCAGAAACAAAGCGGCACTGCGCTCACCTGAGCGCTTCTGCTGCTTCATTTTAACAATCGGTGGGGGTCTCAGAGCTCGGATCCCCACCAATCAAAACTTTTGACATATCACTATAACATGTCAAGTTTATTGAAATGATAAGGGCACTTCAAATGTAGATATCTGGTAGCTCCCAACATCACTGCCCATATATGGGCAGTGACGTCAGCAGCAGTGCTAGGATCCCCAGGTAGAGCGCTAGTAGAGGCACTGCCCAGGACTGTGCCAGGATAATCTCCTGACGCCGAGTCCCGGGCAGGGCCTCTTCTAGCGTTCTGTCTGGGGACCCTAGCACTGCTGCTGACGTCACTGTCCATATATGGGCAGGGATTCCGGCACTGGGGAAGCCCCTGCCGTCACTGCCCACCTATGTGGGCAGTGACATCAGCAGCACTGCTAGGGTCCCCATGCAGAGTGCTAGAAGAGGATCTGCCCAGGGCTCAGCACCAGGGAAACCTCCTGACGTCACTGCCCATATATGGACAGTGACGTCAGGGGCCTCCTCAGTGCCGGAATACCTGGGCATAGCGCTAGTAGAGGCTCTGCCCGGGATTCCGGACCTGGGAATCCTCCCGACGTCACTGCCCATATATGGCCAGGGACGTCAGGAGGTTTCCTTGGTGCCGAGTTCTGGGCAGAGCCTCTTTTAGCGCTCTGCCTGGGGACCCTAGTAGTGCTGCTGACGTCACTGCCCATATATGGGAAGTGACGTCAGGGGCTTCCCCAGTGCCGGAATCCCTAGGCAGAGTGCTAGCAGAAGCTCTGCCCGGGACTCCGCGCCTGGGAATTCTGACATCACTGCCCATCAGAAGGATTCCCAGGTCCGGAGTCCCGGGCAGAGCCTCTACTAGCGCTGCGCCTCGGGATTTCAGCAGTGAAGTACATTGTGAAAAACAGCTAGAAACAGCGGCAAGCAGTGACAGCTATTCTGTATCAGATGGCTGAGAATCGGGAGCTCTCCTCCCTCTCAGCCATTGTTCTTCATGGAATCGGTAGCCAGCATCTGATGTTGGCTACAGATTCCAAATGACAACGAGCAGGGACTGCAGCTGTAACAGCAACGGAGTAGCAGGAAGAGAGGGAACAAAGCTGCAGTATAGCGGGCTAACGCTTGCAGTAATGTAAATATAATATTTTGAAAAGTTTTTATTATCTTAAAAGGAACACATATGTAACAGTTTTTTATCTTTACAGGTACACTTTAAAAAAAACTCGGGAGAACCCCTTTAAATTACATTATATGTGGGGTGGGGGGCAAAGAAATGTAGTAAGTTCTAGGTGTGTGTGTGGGGGGGGGGGGGGGGGGGCACACTAAATATTTTCCCCAGGTGAAGAAGTGCATAGCTACAACTGCATTATTATAACGGAGGACCCAAAGTATTGTCTCAAAATTTGTTTGCAATGTGGTATGTAGGCCCTGATAAATGGCTTCTACAATAGCCCCATATTCAATCAAAAAACGTTGAATTTAACCATCTCCGCGGGTCCACATCTGGGGCTCGGCCTATATGGACAATTGGTTTTGAGTAAAACAATTATGGGCATACAAGTTTGTTTTGGCCACCATCAACTCAATAAAATCATCAGAAAAATTGATTTTGAAAAAGTCTCTGTCTCTGAGCCCTTCCTGTGTCAAACTTGATCCCTGAAACGCCCATAAACTTCGGAATCCGGTGCTAATAATTCTTGGGTGGATGGTCCATGTGGGGGTCACTTGTCTCAGGGACTGCTTGTGTGGTTCTCCTGTAGTAACATCTGTAGGGTTCCTACTCCTCACTGGATGAGGATGATGAATGGGGTGTCATGTCGGAGGCACGAAAGGCAGATGCCTCCTCAGCAGAAAAAGACCTGATGGACAATTGAATTATCTATTTATTGTGCTTTAACACATGTACGTTTTTTTACAAATATACAAAGTTGTACAAAAAAAGTAGCAAAAATGTAGTTTAATTTTGTATATATAGTACAAAAAGAATTAGATATGTATAAATCTATATATACAGCTGTATGAAGCTATATAAAAACTAAACAAAAACTAGAATTTTCCTAACTTCCATGAGAACTAACTCTTATGACGTTATTTTACGCTAATTTCCGAGGCTAAACCTAACTACGACATTTGACACTCACTTACCTGATGCAGAACCCGACGCTAATCCTAACTACACTGAATACCTAAACTAACAAAAAATAAATACATTTATTCAATATTTTTTCCTAAAAAAAAACAAAAACAAGTAAAATGTTTAGTGTGAATGTATGTGCATATCCGTGTAAGTATATTTGTGTAATGCGTATGGCATATATGAATGAAGGGTTTTGAGCGAGAAACTGATGCGCATATAAGTTTGTCTGGGCCGCCATCAACTCAACAAAATCATCACAGAAATAGATTTACATCTATTTCTCTGAGCCCTACATGTCAAACTTAATTCCTGAACTGCCCATAAACCCAGGAATCTGGTGCTCATAATCATGGCCGGCCTTAGCTATGTGCGACACGTGCGGTCGCACAGGGCACCGGCCGCCATGCTGTAAGGGGGGCGCCAGCGGGTACGAGCCGCACATCAGAGAGGAGAAATGTTCCTTCCTCTCCACTGCTGTGTGAAGTGAGCGCTGATTGGAGGAGCAGCAGGTGCTTCTGTCTGCTCCACCAATCGGCACAGCCTGTACTGCAGTGTCACACAGACTGAGTGCCTCCCGCAGCTCCTTCCTGCTGTGCTGCTGCCACAGTGAAGACTCCTCCACGGAGCTCCGGAGTCAGGTAAAAGCAGCAGCTTTAGCTTAATCTATGTTTATTTATGTGCTGTGTGAGGGAGGGGGAGAGGGGGCTTTATGTGATGTGTAACAGGATGTTTTTGTTTTTTGCAAAGATCGATTTTGTGGGGGAGGGGAGACTAGGTTATAGGTACTTTGTGTGTGTGTATTTTTTTACAGATCGATTTTGAAGGTGAGGGGACATTGCCCTAAATGCTATAGGAGTGTGTGTGGGGGGGGGGGGGGATTCTTTATAAATGTATTTTGTGGGGAGGGGGACTTCTGTATAGTTTATTTTGTGGTGTAGGAGCTTATTATGAATCATGGGGGAGGGGAACTTGGTGTTATGTATGGGGAGAAAGGATTCTTTAGGGTACGGCCACACGGAGAGGTCCTCACACTGTCGCAACGCGGCCAACAACCGCGCCGGCACTATGTAGGAGCGGCTGTCAAATACCTCGTCAAGGGGTATTCCGGTTACATTCGCATGCGCACTGCCTCCATTCATTCTCTATGGGAGCACCGGAGATAGCCGAGTACAGTGTTCTGCTTTTTCCGGCGCTCCCATAGAGAATGGATAGGGGGTAAGCTGTTGTAATTTGCAAAATCGTGCGGCCATAAAGGGTGCATTAATTCATGGCCGCATGATTTTGCAGATAAAGGGACGGTTTACCCGCGTTAACGCCGGTTTTGCAACAAGAAATACAGATGGTTGGCAATAATATACGTGAAATTGATAATACTTTCAAATCCAGTATCGAAGATCAGGAGTATATCAATTTTTCTGACAACCTGAACTCACAGGTTAAAAGATTGCAGACGGAATTGGAAGAAACCAAACGAAGGAAATGGAGTAGGGATGCGGATGATTACGGCAAAGGCAAGATCTACAATTGGCAGAATGTAGACACCAATGATGGGTCCAGTTATAGAGATAACAGGAGACGAAGAAAATCTACCACACAAGGGGGTCTGACGAATGTGGACTCCTCCTGTTTTTTAGGGGAAACCCGGTGACTTCCACACCAGCTGGAAGCGCACTAGAAGAGGGGGAAGACGGCACCGCTGGCGGCCTAGCACACAGGAATTACAAACCGAGGCAAATGATGAAGAGAGGAGCGATGGCGTTGAGGAAACGCTAGTGTTCATTATTTCCTCTAAGGTACTGTATGAACCTCAAAAAATGCTTTTGAATAAGGGACTCTCATTTTGTCCTTCCTCTTTGACGGACTGATTGCCGATTTATTCCGGTTCTTTAGAGCGATTAAATTGAAGTTTTGGTTTTCAGATAAAACTGCACCTGTATGTAATGTTGAATCTGAATTGAGTCTTAGACAATTGGGTCTTTCTAAAGGGATCAAATTTGTACCCCCGGTTAACATGGCGGTTATTGAGGCTTTTATTGCAGCAGTTAAAGGTGAAATTGATTTGCTCAAAACGGAGTGCATGCAAGGTGTTACGTTTAAACGTCCTAATCTAACGTTAGCTGAATCTAGAGCACTGAATGAATTAGCTAGGGATACTACCATTACTATCAAACCTGCCGATATAGGTGGAGCAGTGGTGGTAATGGATACCTCATCGTATCTTAGGGAAATCAGGAGGCAACTCGATGACACAGAGATATACAAATGTATTAATTATGACCCAAAATTTGAGATTGGGAGGGAGATTAAAAGCATTCTGGTTGAAGCCACGATTGGTGGAATTATTGATGAGAACCTGGCCGATTATTTGTACTTTGAGCAACCTAGAACTCCGGTTCTTTATACTCTCCCAAAAATACACAAGTCCCTTGTGGACCCACCTGGGCGACCTATCGTCTCAGGGACGGATTAAATTTTTTGTCATATCGCTATTTTTTTGGATAAGGTTTTGCGCTCTTATGCCACTGAGGCCACTTCCTATATAAGGCACACATCAGATTTCCTTAATAAACTGAGTGAAGTCACTATAACACCAGACAAAAATATTATATTGGTGTCATTTGACGTCACCAATCTGTATACGGTAATTGATCACACTGGGGGTATACAGGCTGTTAAAAAGTTTTTGGATGTCTCTGACTTTACACCAGAATGTTGCAATTTTCTTCTACAATTATTATCTATTATCTTGAGAAGAAACTATTTTCTCTTTGGAGATAGTTTTTATCTCCAATTACAAGGCACCGCGATGGGGTCGAATATTGCCCCCACCTATGCCAACATATACATGCGTACGTTGGAGGATTTGTTCATCTATGTGTCCCACCATTTTGAATACGTTATCAGATGGTGGCGATACATAGATGATATTTTTGTTATCTGGTCAGGTGATTGTGAGTCACTATATGAATTTTACAACAACTTAAATTCTTTTGATGATAAGGTTAAATTTACGATGGTACATTCAGACACTGACATCCAATTTTTGGATGTCTTGGTTAAACTGGATGGGGACATTTTCACCACTGAATTATATACTAAACCCACGGATTGCAATAATTTGCTCATGTTTAACAGCAATCATCCACGGAGGATGATTGAAAGTCTGCCCACGAGTCAACTAATGAGGGTTAAGAGAATCGTTAGTGACCCAGATACTGTTTATAGAACTTTGGATACTATGGTTAGACGATTTCGTACCCCCAGGTCTGCCTGGAGCGAATGCCTGCTAGATCATGCCGGAGGCCTAGCAGATGCCTGTCCGTGTTAAACGGCCAGGCAGTAATACACTGCAATACAAAAGTATTGCAGTGTATTATAAATGCGATCGCAGAATCGCATATTATAGTCCCCTAATGGGACTAGTAAAAAAGTGAAAAAAAAGTTTAAAAAAGTTAATTTTAAAAAAAACTGTGAAAAAAAATGAAAAATCCAGCTTTTCCCCATACATAATGCTTTACTATTAAAAAAACAAAATAAAGTTAAAAAGTTACACATATTTGGTATCGCCGTGTCCATAACGACCCCGACTATAAATCTATTACATTATTTAACCCGCACGGTGAACGGCGTAAAAAATGTAATAAAAAACTATGGAAAAATTGCTGTTTTCTGTGAATACTGACTTTAAAAAAATGTGATAAAAAGTGATCAAAAAGTCGCATCTACTCCAAAATGGTACCAATAAAAACTACAAGTCGTCCCGCAAAAAAAAAAGCCCTCATACAACCGCATCGGCGAAAAAATAAAAACTTTACGGCTCTTCAAATATTGACACAAAAACAAAGAATTTTGAAAAAAAAAGCGTTTTTACTGTGTAAAAGTAGTAAAACATACAAAAACTATACAAATTTGGTATCGTTGCAATCGTAAGAACCCGCTGAATAAAGTTATTGTGTTATTTATACCACACGGTAAACGGCGTAGATTTAGGACGCAAAAAAGAGGGGCGAAATTTCTGTTTTTTTTCTATTCCCCCCCAAAAAAAAGTTCATAAAAGTTAATCAATAAATAATATGTACCTAAAAATGGTGCTATTAAAAAATACAACTTGTCCCGCAAAAAACAAGACCTTATACAGCGATGTCGACGCAAAAATAAAAACATTATAGCTCTTGGAATGCGACGATTGAAAAACGTAAAAAATAGCTTCATCATTAAGGTCCAAAATAGGCTGGTCATTAAGGGGTTAATTGGATTGCTGATTGACACTAAGATTTATACACTGTATCACACACATGTTTGTTGCTTGAGAAAGGCTCCAGTGGAAGGAGCTGAAACGTTGCTGTCTATGGGACAATAAAGTACCCTCTTTTTTCACCTTTACTTGAACGGAGTGCTGCCTATTTTTTGTACCGTATACAATTGGGATCTTGGTCTGCTCTCGTTGGCTTGCACCCACACTATACCGGTGCTGCAGGATCCATTTGTTCATCTTTCTATCTATCTATCTATCTATCTATCTATCTATCTCATATCTATCTATCTATCTATCTATCTCATATCTATCTATCTATCTATCTCATATCTATCTATCTATCTATCTATCTATCTATCTATCTATCTATCTATCTATCTATCTATCTATCTATCTATCTATCTATCTATCTATCTATCTCATATCTATCTATCTATCTATCTATCTATCTCATATCTATCTATCTATCTATCTATCTATCTATCTCATATCTATCTATCTATCTCATATCTATCTATCTATCTATCTATCTATCTATCTATCTATCTATCTATCTATCTATCTATCTATCTATCTATCTATCTCTCTCATATCTATCTATCTATCTATCTATCTATCTATCTATCTATCTATCTATCTATCTATCTATCTATCTCTCTCATATCTATCTATCTCATATCTATCTATCTATCTATCTATCTATCTATCTATCTATCTATCTATCTATCTATCTATCTATCTATCTATCTATCTATCTATCTATCTATCTATCTATCTCATATCTATCTATCTCATATCTATCTCTCTCTCTCTCTCTCTCTCTCTCTCTCTCTCTCTCTATCTATCTATCTCATGTCTGTCTGTCTCATATATATTGATATATATTTGGGGTTCTCTGCACGCCAGTCTGACTCCCCCAAACATTTTACATGGGTACGTTTTTCCAGGAGTGGAAGAGATGAGTGGTTTATTTAGGTCTTAGACCTTTAATATGTTTACTGTTAGCATTTGACTCACACGTGTATATTAGGTCTTGTGCAGCATAGGTTCCCACCTTACAGAGGTCGCCTTGTCGTGGCAGGTGGGCTAACACTTTTTGATCAAAATGTGCACTAAGAACCTCCCTATTTGTAAGTAGATTTAGCTTTAGTGCATATTTATTTATATTTAGTGGTTTAGGTGGCATTCGTGTCGCAGGGTGCTGTCGCCATTTTATGTCTGCTATATTAGGTCTTAGGCTGGGTTCACACGTGGCGGAATTTCACTTGAATTCCAGCCGTTTCTCCATTGACTTCCACTTTAATTTAGCAGTGTTCGTTTAGACGATGCGTAAAATTCCGCTGCGGAGCATAGGCTGCGGAGCGGAATTTGGTGTCCGCAGCATGCTCTGTCTGTTGCGGAGCAGTGGCGGACTGGTTGCGGACTCATTGCGGAAGTTCTCCATTCACTTCAATGGAGATTCTAACTTCCGCAATGAAGTCCGCAGATGTTATGTGTGGTGCGGATTTCGTGTCTGTTGCGGTGCGTATTTCCTGCCGGAGCAGGATATGACATCATCATTCAGTATAGAAAAGGAAGACGCCATTTTCGGCTTGCAGCCTGACAGGGATTTTTTCAAAAAGAAAACTGACAACTCTGAACCCAGGCTGCAATGTCCAGATATAGACGCATGGACATGTAGGTTTCGTCCCTCATAAATCTGGTAAGTACATGTATATGTTTGTGTCATGTTGTTTCAAGAGGTCTACTATGTATGGTTTAACACTAGCAGCACCTGCAGAATGTCCATATTCTAAGGCAGATCACCATGTAACAGCTCCACCGTGATTCCAGAGTACCAAGCAAACTGCAATATGCACTGTGTTTTTTTTTTCTAGGTGCATAGTAGGCCCGAAATATGGGACACATCTATAGCTGCCTATAGCGACCGCAACGCACGTGACGAGGGATGGACGTTCGTGTGCCGCGGTCTGTACCCCGAGTGGGACGGGATGCTGGAGAGGGAGCAGGGAGTGATTGGTAAGTTTGCATTTAGTTTGTAATGCAGAGAGGTAAAAACACTGTTTGCTTAGGTTGTTTAGCATCATTAGCATGCTGCAAAATATCTGCACTAATTTTGCCTTTCCTGCCTAGCTAAACCATACCCCAACTTCTGTCATGTCACTATGGCACGTGCGCAGTTGTTGATCACATGGCCTATTGACGGCACTAAATCCTGCGTTAGACACTCCATTTAACGACATAAAGTACGTTTTGCAAGCGTGGCCAACCATATGCACATTTAAATGCATAGGCAGATGTTTGCCAGCGTATTGGCGGCGTCGCGGCATGCGGCGTAAAATAGGCCTGAAATGCCTACTTTTGGCATGGCAAGAGGTCGTGGGAACCCAGCCGTAGCCATAACCACTGGCTACTCAAGTTCTGCCCCAATGATGTGGTTGCATTGATGATATCTCCTCACAACAGGCCATAGGAAGCGATTGATCTGTATACACCTGACTTCATCCCCTATGCCCTAATTTAAAAAACATCCTTCCTTTTACAGAAAATGATGTGCGCAACAGGTGGCGGACAGTCCGCGACCGATTCAGGAAGCAGGTGTCGAAAACACCAGCAAGTGGCTCCTCTCCATCACGGGGCGCAGGGATCGCCTACTACGATGAACTTGCTTTTCTCATTCCCTGCAGGGAGCTAAGAAGGTGAGTCTCTTTGCGCACACACACCTGTGTTAAAAGGGAGCGCATGAACCACGTGATTCCAATTGAAAGGATTTCTATTTCCCTTCTTTGACGATTACAGTGGACATGTTTGGTTTGCTTTGGCCAGTGTCGTCACGAAAATGTCCCTTAACCTTACACATTATCACCTATCACTCTGCGTTGCTTATGTAACTCATTCTCTTCATGAAGAGAAAGCCTCTTTAGATTCCCCCCCAAGCTTGGTGTCAGTTCGTGTGTGTGTAGAATGTCCAAAGCCTATGTAAATGAGATTAGCGACTGACAAACAGTCCGCAAAATGTCTTCTCAATCACCAAAGTCAGTGCCTTCTTTTTTCCTTGCAGAACTCAAGGCAATATTCCACCGCGGACGCCGCGCGTGAGTGCCCGTGCCCAGGTGCAGGAGCAGTCCGTCGGAGCCTCGTCTGCAAATGTGCCTGAGGATGATGTCCCCCACGAGGCAACCCCGGCCCCAGCTGTTCCTCCTGCCCACACCTCTCCAGCCCCCCCCGGCCGAAAGGTCCCGTCGTCGGCAACGAGTGGGTGGCCGAAAGCGTGTTGCCCCTGAGGATACAAGCGACACCGTCGTGGGCCAAGCGATCAGCATGATTCGGAGGGTGGAGGCGGAGGATGAATATCAGAGCTTTGGCAATGCCATCGGTGGGCGCTGTCGCGGGATGGAATCGAGTCGCCGGGCAGCATATATGACTTGTGTGTTTGCACTGGCGGATATTTTTGAGGCCCCACAGCCCCTACCCGATGTCGCAGATCTTATTTTTCATATGCGCACCTTAACTGGCCGTAGGCCTGACCCCTCTGCCGCTGTGCCGCACGCCCCACCTCCTGCCTCTGCACCCTCATTGCAGGCCGAAACATATTTTTCGCCATGGTCACATGGACATCCATCAGGTTCCTCCTACCGTCCCTACCCCAATGTCCCAAACCCTTTGCCCACCCCATACTCTTCCGCTCTCCCACCTCTTCAGATTAATCGTCCCACCTCTGCGGCATACATGCCTTCGACCTCCTCCTCTGCCCCCTCCTCGTATCCCCCATTGAGCCCCCTTCGCTACCAGACCTTGCATTAGGTTTGGGGTTTGTTTGGTTAGCCATTGGACCAGTGAGCGTATTTATGGTCAAAGTTGTTCCCTGAATGTTCTCAGGCAGTCTAATTGAGAGTTGGAGATGTGGCATTAAAGTTAAGTTACATTTATGACTCTGCCTTGTGTCTTTGTTTTTTTTTATGTGTGGGCGCCAAAATGGGGAAGGGCATAATGGGAACATCCAACTCACGTTTCCAACATGTGTTTTCGCTAATACACACACTTAAGGGCCAATCACAATAATGTTTTTTTTAGGGCCAACGGAAGCACATCCAACAGCCAATTTGGCAATCCATAGAAGTATCATTGCCAGAATAGCCTACTGTGTGGACATGAGACGGATTACTGCTGGGTAGCCTGCACACCAGCAACCAAGGAGTATTGCTAAGGCACGGCCCCTTCCTAAGTCACGAAAATATAAGAGAACATATCTGGAACTGCTACACCACGCCTGGCCTACCCAACCGAACCTCAGGGGCAGTGACCAAGAAATATTCTGTCCCAAATATATACCTTTTTAGTTCCCGAAAAATAAGGGCGAAATTACCTTTGGTTGCTCTTACACCAACCAAAGGGTCAACCCACAGTCGGACACGGCCTCTTTATTTAATCTGCGTGAACAAAAGGAGCAGAAAATTCCTTACTATCTCATTCGCATACAAAAACATATACTTTGTCCTTGGACGTGTATAGGTGCCCAAATATTACTTACACATTGGCATTGCCAACGAAGGACAATGCTCACTATGGTGCGCAGCCCCCTATTCAAATTTTGCAGACGTCATTGAACTGGTCGCTCCTGAAGTTAAGCCATTGTCCAACACTTCGGACTAGTAGACTTCGCCAGGCAGATTCACTTCTCCTTCGGGCCATGCCCTTATACATGCCATGGGTGTGTCCAGCACGTGCTCCAAGGAAATGACCTCACAAATGAGGTCAGTGCCTAATTGGGAAGACTTGTTTTGTAAATCCGCAACGCAATCCGCAACGCAATCCGCAGCACTTTGTCAAAAACCGCACCGTAATCCGCAATGCGGATTATGTGCGGCATTGATGCGGACACTTGCGGAGAAAATCCGCCACGTGGGGCCATGCCCTTAGACTCATTGCCTGTCTGCTACTAGCATCTCACTTTATGCTTATACATCTATATGTATTTGTCTGTATGAATACCATGGCATGGTCTCTAGTGCTTAAAGGGAATGTGTTGTTAGCAAAAAATGTTTTGTTTTTTTTTGTTAAACAATTAGTGTGTGGGTGATTAAACATTGTTCTAATTTTTTTTATTTTTTTCACGAGTCAGGAAATATTACAAATTGGATTCTAATTTATAATATTTCCCATTGCTGGTCACTAGATGGAGCAATTCCCAAAATTGCAGCATTGCATGTGGTAAAGCAACCACATTGCTTTATGCTGCAAAATTTAGTAAAAATCCCTCGCTCTAGTGAGCTCTCAGAATCCCCCCTTCCTTTATCCTGGCTAGTGCCGGGAGAAACGAGGGGATTGAACGGTCTAACCTCCTACACTGTGTGTCGCTATTTTTTGAGCTAACACACAGTGTAGTAGGTTTACATACAGTAGTAAACACACACTGAAACACGAACATACATAGAAATCACTTACCTGCTCCAGTCGCCGCCGCTCCCTCCGGTCCATCCGCTCCGTCTGCTGCCGCTGCTCCATGTGCACAAGTCCGGAAGCCGCGACCGGAAGTAGTAATCTTACTGTCCGGCCGCGACTTCCGGTCCACAGGAAAATGGCGCAGGACGGCGCGCATTTCAAATTGGACTGTGTGGGAGCGGCGCATGTGCCGTTCCCACACAGACGGCGTACACCATAGTGGATGGAACGGGCCCCGTTCGCATTCCCTATGGGACTGGAGCTGCCGTATTCCATGTCTGTATGTGTCGTTAATCAACACATACAGAAATGGAAAAAAAAATGGCAGCTCCCATAGAGAAGAAAAAGTGTAAAAATAAAAAAAAGTAACACACAAACACACAAATAAATACAAACGTTTTTAATAAAACACTAACATCAAACTGATATATAAAAATTTTTTGGGGTGACACTGTTCCTTTAAAGAGGCTCTGTCACCAGATTTTGCAACCCCTATCTCCTATTGCAGCAGATCGGCGCTGCAATGTAGATTACAGTAACGTTTTTATTTTTAAAAAACGAGCATTTTTGGCCAAGTTATGACCATTTTTGTATTTATGCAAATGAGGCTTGCAAAAGTCCAAGTGGGCGTGTTTAAAGTAAAAGTCCAAGTGGGCGTGTATTATGTGTGTACATCTGGGCGTGTTTACTACTTTTACTAGCTGGGCGTTCTGACGAGAAGTATCATCCACTTCTCTTCAGAACGCCCAGCTTCTGGCAGTGCAGACACAGCCGTGTTCTCGAGAGATCACGCTGTGTCGTCACTCACAGGTCCTGCATCGTGTCAGACGAGCGAGGACACATCGGCACCAGAGGCTACAGTTGATTCTGCAGCAGCATCAGCGTTTGCAGGTAAGTAGCTACATCGACTTACCTGCAAACGCCGAATCAACTGTAGCCTCTGGTGCCGATGTGTCCTCGCTCGTCTGACACGATGCAGGACCTGGGGAAGTGACGTCACAGCGTGATCTGCCAGAAGCTGGGCGTTGTGAAGAGAAGTGGATGATACTTCTCGTCAGAACGCCCAGCTAGTAAAAGTAGTAAAAACGCCCCGATGTACGCACATAATACACGCCCACTTGGACTTTTGCAAGCCTCATTTGCATAAATACAAAAATGGTCATAACTTGGCCAAAAATGCTCGTTTTTTAAAAATAAAAACGTTACTCTTATCTACATTGCAGCGCCGATCTGCTGCAATAGCAGACAGGGGTTGCAAAATCTGGTGACAGAGCCTCTTTAATACATTTACTACTAATACATTTATCACTCATACCTTATACCCATCTCCTTGATCACCCTGTACCATCTCCTGTATATTATAGGGAGTCTCTCTAGTCGTGTTTACACTGGAATTTCACAGTGTCCTCCTGTCCTGTATTGTACCTTTTTAACGCTTTCTATGTATGTATTTACGTGTTCAATAAAGCTATTTATTTTTATTCATGGCCTTTATGCTCCTCTTCTTTCTTGTGTATATAAATTGATATATAGTTAGTACTAGGCTGGGGCTACACGACGACTTTGGGCACGACACAGGTCCCATTGGCAAAAATCGCTTTGTCCAGTAGCCTACATCGCAAGTTAATGACTGCTGCCATATTCACGGTCATTACTTGCCATGTAGGCTATGGAACATAGTGATCTTTGGCTGTGCGACCTGTGTCGTGGCCAAAGTCGTCGTGTAGCCCCAGCCTAGTACTAACTATATATCAATATATATGAGAGGGACAGACAGACATGAGATAGATAGATAGATAGATATGAGATAGATAGATATGAGATAGATAGATATGAGATAGATAGATATGAGATAGATAGATAGATAGATAGATATGAGATAGATAGATATGAGATAGATAGATAGATAGATAGATAGATAGATAGATAGATAGATAGATAGATAGATAGATAGATAGATAGGTAGATAAATAGATAGATAGATAGATAGATAGATAGATAGATAGATAGATAGATATGAGATAGATAGATAGATAGATAGATAGATAGATAGATAGATAGATATGAGATAGATAGATATGAGATAGATAGATAGATAGATAAATAGATAGATAGATAGATAGATATGAGATAGATAGATAGATACACAAAAAATGTCAACCGCACAGTCCAGGTCTCATAAAAATGAGGGTGCAAGCCCGCCAGGGATACGGACATAGTCTCCCAAGGTATATATTTTTCAAAAAACAGGCAGCACTCAAAAAGTTGTAGCAAAATTAGAAAAGGTGCTTTATTCCATCAATCCAATACAGTAACGTTTCAGCTCTTCAATAGCGGAGCCTTTTTCAAGCTAGTGAATGCACACTCAAACAGCATATATATATATATATATAGGGGAAATACAATCAAGTGGGAGGTGCTTGCATCACATGGCAATCCACCATGTGACCACACATGAGGTGAATAGTGAATGAGCAATCATAAAGAGTGAACAGCACATGCAATGTTATGAGCTGCCAGTCTGCAGGTTCCAATTCACAAGTGACACAATAAAATTCAGTGAATCTTCGTGATTGTACATAATCGGTTACAGAAATCACCTGTGAAAATAATATGAGGAAAACACTCACCATGATGTAATCGGCCATAATGTTTCAAATGCTGCCGCACTAATCGCGGCACCCCTAGTGCGCTACTGCGCATGTCCGGGAAGTAAAATGTCAGGAGTGTGCTATTACATTGCGCATGCCCGCGCATGCCCAGTCGCACCGACTACCTCAGGATCGCCATTTTTATTGTGGGAAAAGACGATATCCATCCATATCGTTAGATATTAGGACGGAGGAGAGCCCCAAAGATACAGAAGGCAAAGGTGTGGCACAAGGTATATAGTGTGAACAGCACCTTAAATGCAAGAGTCCACTAATTAAACTAAATTAGTAGTGCCACTACCTCCAATGTTCAATACATATATATAATTATAACATGTAGGAAGACAGCCTATTTTTTAATTATGGATTCGCGCAACCTAGGTTATATCTTTTTGGTAAAAGAATATATAGGAGCACCCACAGGAGCGCACTCAAGGCTCAACCATCATTTAAGGCAAAAAAGCCAATAAGCGCACGGGTATGGAAAACGCACACTAGCCACATTTGTAGTGTGAATAGGTGCCTATAAACCTCCCCACTCAATCCTGTATAGGGTATCTCATAAGCACTGATTATTCAGTCCCACACTATAAATACAGTCATGTGCAGGATAAGAGGAGTGGTACACAGACTGGCAAAGAGGTTTAAAATACTTGGTCACCATTCCCTGAGATGGTATAATTATCTCTAGCTTGAATAGTGGCTGGGATGATGAGAACTCTCGGTTGCTATGGGCGACGGACACAGTCCAATATTATGGAATCTACCGAGGGTAGTGCCTTCACTGCTTGGCTCACTGTGGATGGTTTCTTGAGAGGCTTTTACTCACGGTTTGGCGCTGGCACGATACCCTCTTGTGGAACGTATAGCAAAACGGATCTCGACTTGATAGTGCGCACGCTGGCGGAACCATTAACCCGTTAGTGACCGGCCCATCGTGTTTCTACGTCGGTCACTAACGGGCCTTATTCCGATGCCATAGACTTTTTACGTCGCGGCATCGGAATAAGTTTACAGAGCAGGGAACTGTCAGATCTCCCTGCTCTCAGCAGCTGAGGGCTGGGGGCGTCCCTGCTCTGCCGTGTGAGATCGATATTAGTATCGATCTCACCCGTTTAACCCCTCAGATGCGGTGCTCAATAGCGAGCACCGCATCTGAGTGGTTTTGGAGAGAGGGAGGGAGCTCCCTCTCTCTCCCACCGACACCCGGTGATACGATCGCCGAGTGTCTGTGTCTCTAATGGCAGCCGGGGGTCTAATAAAGGCCCCCAGGTCTGCCTGGAGCGACTGCCTGCTAGATCATGCCACAGGCATGACCTAGCAGATGCCTGTCCGTGTTAAACGGCCAGGCAGTAATACACTGCAATACAAAAGTATTGCAGTGTATTACAATAGCGATCGGAGAATCGCATATTATAGTCCCCTAGTGGGACTAGTAAAAAAGTGAAAAAAAAGTTTAATAAAGTTAATTTAAAAAAAAATGTGAAAAAAAATGAAAAACCCAGCTTTTCCCCTTACAAACTGCTTTGCTATTAAAAAAACAAAATAAAGTTAAAAAGTTAGACATATTTGGTATCGCCGCGTCCATAACGACCCCGACTATAAATCTATAACATTATTTAACCCGCACGGTGAACGCCGTAAAAAAAATAATAAAAAACTATGGAAAAATTGCTGTTTTCTGTGAATACTGACTTTAAAAAAATGTAATAAAAAGTGATCAAGAAGTCGCATCTACTCCAAAATGGTACCAATAAAAACTTCAAGTCGCCCCGCAAAAAAAAAGCCCTCATACAACCGCATCGGCGAAAAAATAAAAACGTTACGGCTCTTCAAATATGGAGACACAAAAACAAATCATTTTGAAAAAAAAGTGTTTTTACTGTGTAAAAGTAGTAAAACATACAAAAACTATACAAATTTGGTATCGTTGCAATCGTAACAACCCGCTGAATAAAGTTATTGTGTTATTTATACCACACGGTAAACGGCGTAGATTTAGGACGCAAAAAAGAGTGGCGAAATTTCAGATTTTTTTCTATTCCCCCCCAAAAAAAAGTTAATAAAAGTTAATCAATAAATTATATGTACCTAAAAATGGTGCTATTAAAAAATACAACTTGTCCCGCAAAAAACAAGACCTTATACAGATATGTCGATGCAAAAATAAGAAGGTTATAGCTCTTGGAATGCGACGATTGAAAAACGTAAAAAATAGCTTGGTCATTAAGGTCCAAAATAGGCTGGTCATTAAGGGGTTAAAGGCGTAATGCGTTGTAGAGAAGCCCTTGTACAGCGTTATCTTCTCTGGCAGATAGACCATTACCAAAAGGTGCCCTCCTGGTGCGGACTGGAACAGCTTTGGATTAGTCTTATTACTTCACGGCACCGTGGACGCGCTAAAGCTGGAAAACGGATGACGGTCCCGGCAACCGGATACTGGTGAGTTCACTGGCAGCGCCAGGCTTAGAATCTTGCTTTTAGATGGGGAACTGGACATGTGTGGCCTACTCTAGCCTGAGCTAAAGTTGGCTGAATCAACAGACAGCATGTCTGTCTGCTTCACCTCATGGCTGACCAAACATGTCTCTCTAAGGCCTCATGCACACGACCGTAGCCATGTGCACGGCCGGCAGCGGACTGTCAGCCACAAGCCGCCTGCAAATCGCGGGCAATGCACATGGCCGCGGCCATTATTTTTAATGAGCCCGGACCGTAGAAGACGGCCGTAATAAGACAGGTCCGTTGTTTCTGCGGTGCGGGCTCCCGGGCCATGCACAGACCGTAAAAACTACGGTCATGTGCATGGCCCCATAGAAATGAGTGGGACCGCAATTCTACCGTGGATTTTCGGGGGAATTGCGGCCGCAAAAGCACGTTCGTGTGCATAGGGCCTTACTCTGAACTGGTTTCTACTGGTTCTGCCCTCTGGAACTTCTAACTCCTCCCACAGAGCTAGCTGATTGGCTTCAAGTAGAAGCATGTGACCATATATTTTGCTCCTGTACAAAGTGAGAATATATTAACCCTTGCACGACATCACATTTAGGTATACATGAGATTTGCAGCAGATAAAAGGAAATGCACATGTACTATGAGTACACATGGAACTCATGGTATCCAGCAAATACACAGGGATTACATAGAGAGAACTCCTCAGCCACCCGACAACTTATATACAGCAGCTGGGAGACTGTACTGGGACACTGCATGTGTATATCTGCGTAATTGTATGAACATGTGTGTTATGTGCAAGTATATCTGTGTAATGCGTATGGCACATGTAACGTCCAATGGGGTTGTGGAACCACTGGGCTACTCCGACGTAACGGAGTAGCTGCTGGCCAAACAGTTGGGTGAGTCACTGGTAGATGAAAACATAATGGCAGCTGGACACCGTGATGGAGAGAATAGGAACCAGCAACGGATGTCGGTTCACCGAAGCCACCGATAGAGGTTTTCTTAGAAGGGTCGTGGGTAAATGGAGACGGTCTGCTAAGCCCTGGTGTATGAAGTTCCCTGCCACTCCAGAATACAGATATGCTGATACAGAATGGGATGCTTCACCCGTGAAAATAGAGACTGTAATCGAGAGTCTAGGAGAGAATTTTGTGGTTGTTTTTAGTACACCTAGGTTAGTCTCTCCTATCAACCCTAGGTGCTGGAGTTTCCCAACTTCTGAGGACACAGATGCACAAAATGACCCTTTCTCCCACAGTACATACACAGGTTAGCAGAACGTCTATGCTGCCGCTCTTAGTCCGATCGTCTGACCTGGTTAACCAGCATAGGCTCTTCAAAGGTAGTAGTAGTAAAAGGTAGCAGGGGTCTTTGAAAAGTTAGGCGCCAGTCTAGGAGACTTTTCCTCTTGGAGTGCTTCTTGAGAGCATTCCTGGAACCTCAGGTCTATGCGGGTAGCCAACAGAATTAGGGCATCCAGAGTAGAAGGGAGATCATGACCGGCCAGCTCATCCTTGATCCTACTGGCTAATCCTTGCCAGAAGGTTGCCACCAGGGCCTCATTATTCCAGGTAAGGTCTGCTGCGAGGGTATGGAATTGAATGGCATATTCTCCAACAGTCGAACTCTCTTGACATAGTGACAGAAGCGAAGCATGGCCAGGTTCCTCGAAGACAGTGCGAAGTGTCTATAAAAAAATCTGTAGATTAGAGGACGCCAGACCCTCACACTCTCAGATAGGATTCGCTCATGTCAGGGCCTTGCCAGTCAACAGGGAGACAATGAAGGCTACTTTGGTCTGATCTGCCGGAAATAGATGAGCATGTAACTTGAAATATATTTTGCATTGGTTGAGAAAAATGATAGGTTTTCACTTTTCCATCATAATGAAGTGGAAAGGAAATTCCGGCTCCGGAGCTGTGTGGAGCGAGTTAGTTGAGGAGTTGACGGAGCCAATGCTTGTGGATCTCCCGGGATAGGAACAGGAGCAACGTCCAGGCGATTTGTGAAGGTTAACAACTTAGCTGATCTTTACGTAATCGGAGGTCTCGCATATCGTCTTGCATGACTTGAACAGAGTTTGCCAGTGGGGTCCATAGTCTGAGCAAACTGTAACGTCCAATGGGGTTGTGGAACCACTGGGCTACTCCGTCGTAACGAAGTAGCTGCTGACCAGACAGATAAGATACAGTCACTGGTAGATGGTACCTTGATGGCAGCTGGACACAGTCAGACTGCAGGTAGCAGATACAGGCTGGTGCCGGATTAGTGGAAGCAGACTGGTCACGGACACAGAACTCAGGATACAGGACTGGTCATGGACAAAGGATATAGGACTCAGGACTAGTCAGACACAGGATTCAGGATACGGAACCTGAGCAGGCTAACACTGGGCTAGTAACAACATTGCTTAGGCAGTGGGAAAGTGGGCAGAGTTCCTTATATAGTCTAGGGTATGTAGGGATAGGCTGGGGGAAATATTCCTGGTGCACGCGCACTCTACGGATCCCGAAGGCAGGGAGCAGAGCGCGGCCTGTGTCCTAGACAAAATGGAGCTGGCCACATGGCTCGAGGTGCCAGCTAGTCTAGGGGCGATAAAGGAACAATTGGGGAGGGGTAGGTGTAAGATAATGGATTAAAGTTAGGCTTCGTTCTCATCTGTGTTGGGGTCCCGTTCTGATGTTCCGTCTGAGCTTCCCGTCAGAACGGGACCCTGAACAGACACAAACTGACACTTTCTATCCCCATTGATTTCAATGGTGACGGATCTGGTGCCCATGGTTTCCGTTTGTCTCTGTTGTGCACTAGACCTGTCCTTTTGACAGAAGCAATAGCGTAGTCGACTTCTGGCAAAACGACAGGTCTGGTGAACAACAGAGACGAACGGAAACCATGGGCACCAGATCCGTCACCATTGAAATCAATGGTGATGGAAACGGAAACCTCTGGTTTCCGTCTGTGTTAGATTGTGTCTGTTCAGGGTCCAGTTCTGTCGGGAAGCTCAGACGGAACATCAGAACAGAACCCCAACGCAGACGTGAATGAAGCATAAAATTGAGTAAGGAGATTAGGGTGGAGAAGTGTAGGGGTATTTAAGGCAGGTCATGTAAGATAAAGCAGGATAATTCTGTTTCTGCTTACAGGGAAAAGCAAGACCCACCTCCCCAGCCCTTATTATAAGTTTTGTTGTGATGTTCTGTGTTGTAAGGCGGGATTGCGGCACTTCACACACATGGAGTCGTTATGGGCCACGGCGAGATAACCACAAGCGAGATAACCACAAGCTACACGGCAGGGTTTCTCGCCTGTGGGGGGGCACAAGCTGGACGGCTGGTCCCCGGTTCGTACGGACTTAGACAACTACAAGGTTGGTCGCGGTTGCTCGGGGGGAGCCAGTGCAGGTGCGCATGCTGGCTCCTAGTCCTTGAGAGGGCAGGGCCAGGCGGGCCCTGGCATGACGGGAGGTGCTACAATCGGTCGGGTTCACCCAACTGAGCCGTATAATGTGTTGTAAATAAAGAATGGCTAGTGCCACAAATTGATTTGCTATAATATTGTTGTTGTGTGGTTATTTGTGTTAGATGTTTGGGGGTTTAACATGTGCACTCCTTAAAGGGAATGTGTTGCCAGCAAAACATGTTTTTTTTTTTTTAGTTAAACAATTAGTGTGTAGGTGATTAAACATTGTTCTAATTTTATTTTTTTCACGAGTCAGGAAATATTATAAATTGGATTCAATTTATAATATTTCCCAGCACTGGTCACTAGATGGAGCAATTCCCAAAATTGCAGCATTGCATGTGGTAAAGCAACCACATTGCTTTATGCTGCAAAATTGGGAAAAAATCCCTCGCTCTAGTGAGCTCTCAGAATCCCCCCTCCTTTATCCTGGCTAGTGCCGGGAGAAACGAGGGGTTTGAACGGTCTAACCTCCTACACTGTGTGTCGCCATTTTTTGAGCTAACACACAGTGTAGAAGGTTTACATACACTAGTAAACACACACTAAAAAACGTACATACACAGAAATCACCTACCTGCTCCAGTCGCCGCCGCTCCCTCGGGTCCGTCCGCTGCCGCTGCTCCATGTGCACAAGTCCGGAAGCCGCGACCGGTCACAGGAAAATGGCGCCGGACAGCGCGCATTTCAAATTGGACTGTGTGGTAGCGGCGCATACGCCGTTCCCACACACACGGCGTACACCAAAGTGTATGGAACGGGCCCCGTTCGCATTCCCTATGGGACTGGAGCTGCCGTATTCCATGTCTGTATGTGTCGTTAATCGACACATACAGAAATGGAAAAAAAAATGGCAGCCCCCATAGGGAAGAAAAAGTGTAAAAATAGAAAAAAGTAACACACAAACACACAAATAAATCTAAACGTTTTTAATAAAACACTAACATAAAACTGATATAAAAAAACAATTTTTGGTGACACTGTTCCTTTAAGCAATAAACCTAAAAAACCACACGAAATAAAGGTGTGGCAAAAGTCAGATTCTCCGAAGCCTAAAATAGTTGATAACAGGAAACAATAGAGCTGCCTAGCTAGTGCTGAATACAAATAAAGTCTAGTGGCCTTAACAATGATTCAGCGTTGTTATAGAGTTACATTACTGAGCTGTGTAAGCCGAGCCTGTGTGTACTGTATGTGTATAACACCCTTGTCCCTGGGCCAGGACTGTGATCTGATATAAAGAGAATCATGGATCTACCCTAAAACCAAACAAGTGACGGAGCCAGGACTTCGTACAAGGCAGACTGGTTGCACGCTGACAGTCCACATCCTGCAATCAAGAGCCTCCTGCTTCATGCATTTCCTGATACATCGCAGGTGAAGACCGCGGCACAATTCCCATAACATTGTCACAGAAGTCCTTCACATTCTCATCATCTGGCTCTTGACACCCAGGTAAGCAGCTAACATTGCCGGAGGAAGCCTTGGACAGCATTTAGAACGGCTCTTTGTATAGATGTTCAAATAGCACTAGTTTTCTCAGGTGCTCAGAATAGGGTCCCAACCCAGATGAAGGAATGGAAAAAATGTATTCGGCACACTCATAGAAAGGTAAAGTGAATTTTTATTTTGGATTCGTTTTATTCGTGATGCCAGTGGCTATATTTGCAACGTTTCGGTCGTTAGACCTTCATCGGGTACTGAGCCGTACTGGGGACTGATTTCACGAAGCTGGCGCTCTGTAAATAATGGACCCCCGGCAGTGAGGAGGAGAGCCATTCAATGCCTATGGGATTATTGGAAAAACCCGAGCGCTATACTCAACGGTTTCCATCATTCCGATAGACTTTAAATGCTCGACCACTGCTCGCTCCATCCAAAGTCTTCCTCACTGCAGTCAAGACTTGGGACCCCGTTCTAGTAATCGGAAGGAAGAAGTTCTGGATACTCATGATCGATGGGGACCCCCACTGATCAAATAGTTATCACCTATCCTGTGGATATGTGAAAATTGTCTATTCTGGGAATACCCATTTAATGATTACCTTTCACACAGCACTAATCTCTACTCCTCATGTAGCAAGTACATGTCAGCAGCCAATCACATGTAACTTCCTGGTTAGAGCGATCAGTCACAGATCACTTCTGCATGGAGAGATAAGTGTTGTCGCTCTTCTCTGTATAATTACAACATGATGACTTTCATAGTCCTTTGAAGAGTTATAAATGGACATCACACCAGACAAACACACACACTAAGAACTTGTTCATGTTATACAGAGAATGCCGCTGCAGCGTAATTACCACAACTGTTCCTTGTCACCTTAAACTCTGCTGTTTCCTAAAAGCTGGCTGACAACTCTCATTTCCATTACATTTCCCACTTGGGTTGTCACCCAACCTTCCTACACTTTATATAACTGCGTATTTGGGCAAATGTGCCTTTCTAGAGTTTGTGTATCTTCTAGTCCAGGATCACACACAGTTTTGATGCAGTTTTTTGAGCAAAACACTGGAGTGGACACAAAACAAACGAGATGAATCAGTCTTTTCTTTATACCTTTCTTTCCTTTTGGATCCACCTCTGGGTTTGGCTCAAAAAAACAACCAAAAACTGGCCCAAAACGGTGTGTGTGATCCTGGCCTTTAGGAAAGTTTTACGGGCAGATTTTATGACCGCTAACAAGTGTCAATCGATTAGAACACCAGGAATTCAATTGCAAAATCTTCGTAATGTATGCGAGCGAACGATCATTGTTCGTCCCCATGCAGCTTGCCGGCAGCACGTCCCCTACTTACACAAAGAATGTGCTGCCGTCAAACAATTTTTTGGGGCGGAATAAACAATGTTACTTTGACGACGTTCACTGTGCAGTAAAAATGACATGTTGACTTTATTCTGTGGGTCAATATGATTACGGCAATACCAAATTTATAGTTTTATTTTTTTTTTACTACTTTTACAAAGAAAAAACAAATTGTTGAAAAAAATTTGGCGCCATATTCGGAGAGCCACTTTTTGATCACATTTTACTCCATTTTTGTGGGATGCAAGGTGACCAAAAACAGCAATTCTGGCGATTTGAGTTTGTTTAACTAACAGCGTTCATTATGCGGGTTAAATAATGTTAAATTGGAATAGTTCGGATGCAGCGATACAAGTTATGTTTATTTTTTTACATAACTTTAGGGGAAAATGGAAACAGTTGTTTTTTTTGTACTTTCAATATTTTATTTTGTATATAATAAAAAACTTTAGTTGACCATTTTTTACTTAGTTGTATTCGTTTCCTAGGGGAATTGAACCAGCAATCATTGGATCGATTGAACAATATACAGCAATACTAATGTATTCCATTATATTGTGTTTTTTACCGGCTGCTATGAAAGGGCTTGTCCTATCCACCGGATATGTCATCAGTACATGATCTGTGGGGGTCCGACACCTGGACCCCGCTCCGGCTGCCTGCGGGCACCGGACTTCCATGCCCGAAGCAGTTGGCTCCAGTCATGGAATAGCGGCCGAGCTGCTCCTATTCAAGTGAATAGGAGCAGAGTTGCAGTTCGGCAGCACGGCCGCTATGCAATGTACGGAGCCAACTGCTTCCGGCTCCGTATATTGCATACTATGCAATGACATCCGGTGACGCAGGCAACCGGGGCAGCTGATCAGTGCGGGGTGCGTGTGTCGGACGCGCACCTATCATATACTTATGACCTATCTGGTGGATAGTTCATCAGTTGTCCGGTAGTGGACAACCCCTTTAAGCCCAGTCCTGGGACCTTCTGTAGGTTCCCAGGCTGCCATCACAACTATCTTCCCCAAGTGATTGCCCCTTTCTTCTAATGTCTCAGATGTTGCGGTCGTTATTGACTGCAGCATCTAAGTGGTTAAATGGCCAGGATCAGAGTTATCCCCACTCCTGGCCATAAGGGCTTATTCACACGAACGTGGGGAAACTCGGACGTGAAAAATTGCAGTTATTCACGTCTGAGTTTCACCCGTGACGTAACTGTTTTCACGGATCCCCATAGACTTGAGTCTATTGTGGGATCCATGAAAACGGAAGAAAATAGGACATGTTCGATTTTTCAACGGACCCTTCACACGATCCGTTGAAACAATGGCTGTGTGAACGGCCCCAATGAAATACATGCGTGGGTCTGACGGCCTTTGTTTTAACGGCCGTCACACGGACGAGTGAATAAGCCCTAACAGTGAGGTGCTGGCCATAACATACAGCCAACACCTGCTGAGTATGGAGCGGCCTCAGCACGTGACCATCCTCTATTTCTGGGGAATCTATCATTTATGCCAGTGGGATGTAGCATTTTTCAGTCGTTGTCAATGTACCTGTGTGGACCTGGCCCTTTAAAAGGACACAACCAAGTTCTGCACCCTGTGTGTCTCCACTAGGCTAAGCTTAATAACTTGTATTCTAGTCTTGTCATATTTACCAAGCAGCAGCCTAGTCCTGGGCTAATAGAATCCTGTTCCCACCCCCCGGGAGGACGGCACAGGAACTATGTGACTTGTAAATCTTGCATCTTGATTTTCTTGTTTTTCAGAAAGGTGACAGGACATGGCAGAAGGGGACACGGCAGAAGGGGACATGGCAGAAGGGGACATGGCAGAAGGGGACATGGCAGAAGGGGACACGGCAGAAGGGGACATGGCACTGGTGAGTTAGACAGACCTCTATGTTATGTTAATAACTTGTGCAGAGTGAGGGGACATGTTATAGGCACATGGGTACAACGTGCACTTGTCATAAGAATGGTAATGCCACAATAGAGACGGGAGCTGGTTATCTTGAGTTACCCTCAGTAAATCTACACAGATATTTATTAGGGAACTGCTTAAATAAAAAATCCCATATAGACATTAAACTTTCCTGTGAAGAGATACGCTGGTGGTTGTTAAAAAAAAAAAGACATGAATCTGCTGATCGGAAACCTTTGGGAATTTGGATTCGCAAAACTGTCCTCGCTATTAGGCCGAGTCCCGATTTTTGGTCCCGATTTGCAGACGGAAAATACACAGCGGAGTACAGTATCAGCCATGTAGATGAGATTTGAACAAATCTTATTTACATGATGTGGAATATTCACGCACGAAAATTAAACTGCGTATTTTAAAATCTGCAGTACGTCAATTTCTGTTGCAGATTTTTAATGCGGATTTCACCCCTTTCAATGTAGAGGTGTGAAATCTGCAGCAAAATCTACATGTTAGACACGCAGACTCATTTTCCGTCCCGCGTGGACTTAAGGCCCTCTTACACCGGCCAATTATCGGGATAACTTTGTAAATAGGGCAACGATCAGCCGATGAACAACAAGCAAACGTTCGTTCATCGGCTGATCGTATCAAATCTGCAGCAGAAAATATAGTTGTCGGCAGCACATCTCCGTGTAAACAGGAAGACGCGCTGCCGACATAATAGAAATGTACGAGGACGAGCGATCGTAGTTCAATCGTTTATCCCTGTACATAACTGATAATAGCTTATTGTGAAAGGAGCAAATGAACGCGGAGCAAACGAACGCCGATCAACGGGCTGTCTCATCGATCGGCGCTCATTGTTACAGCCAACATGGACCGGACCGGTGTAAAAGGAACCTTAGGGTGGGCTCTGTAAACGAGCGCCGGTCAACGGGACAGTTCGTTGATCAGCGCTCGTTTGCGCCTTTTACAAGGAGCAATGATTGCTTGTGCGGGGACGAGCGCATACATTTTCATCATCTCGGCAGCACGTCTCCCTATCCACACAAGGAGATGTGCATGTGCTGCTGACAATTGACATTGGCCCGTGTAATAGGGCCTTTACGCAACAAATTTCTTGCAGGAATTTCTGCCACTGAAAATCAGTTCTATTCATCTGAATGGGTTTGTTTCTGCAGCGTGTGCATAGATTTCTGAAACAAATGTCTGCAACAATTATGCCACGTGTGCCCCCATAAAATCTCAAGCAATAAGTACTTAATGATTTTATGTAATATCGCAATGCAGAAAATTATGTGTAAAAAGTTCATTTGAAATGCAACGATATAGCCCCATAACCGGTTATAGCTGCCATATTACCGCTCTGTACAACTCATGTATGTGTATACTCAATCCTGGGCAGCGGTTTTCCTACAGGTGATTATAGATTTAGATCCTAGTGTCCCCATGATAAGGTTGAACTGTCAGTAAAGTGACAGGAGGTGTTGTAATAGGGATAGAGCAGAGGAGTTACAAGCACTGATAACATTCTTACAATTCTCAACACTCGTTAGTTCTCCTTTAGTTGGTAACCGTCTATTGTAAATTGAATACTCATCCCATTGGGGGTTAATTCTGCTTATCTGATCATTAATTGTTTGTCTTGTTTGGGTGTTCAATGAGGTTTTTTTTTATCCCCGGACAGATAAGTTAAGCTGAGTTCACACATTGTATAAATACTGCGGTTTTTCCGCAATGGAATTCGTGAAACATCATCCAAGGAGGTCGGCCTGGATAATGTTAGAGGGCCGGCCTCCCGGGATGACCCTTCATCCCATGTGACCGCCGCTGCAGCAAATCAGTCTTCTGAGATGAAACGTCATCCCAAGGGGTCAGCCGGCTGGCTAGGTGCTGCAGTTTACCGCAGCGGACATTCCGGGCGAAAAACTGCTCCAGTTTGGTGCCCGGAATTCCCTGCGGCGCACAGGGCAGATACGCTGAATATCCACCATCACCCCATTCAATGTTCACTCCTCTGCTGATGTGCAGGTAATAGGGTTGGAATGTAATACACAAGAGATGGCAGCAGATCTCATACTGCCGGTTATATATCTAGGAACAATCTTGCTAATTTATGAAAACAAGTGCAAAAAAAAGAAAGATTGTGGCGCTGCCCATAGCTGCCATATGAAGGCCATGGACAACATCTGCCATCTCTTCTGCTCTAGATATCATGTAGGAGGACCAACATAATGTAACGGTTCTGAACATGTTCATCTTCTCTCCAGAAAGAAGTTGAACTTGGCGATAGTGAGAAGAGGGTTCCCAGAAAGATAATACACTTTGCAAGTGGAGAAACGATGGAGGAGTACAGTACAGAAGAGGAGAACGACGAAGAAGATCAGAGGATTGATTTTCATAATGTAGACACGGTATGAAGCTTTTTCGTATGGGGTGGAAGCCTGGTGAACATAATTAATAAAGAGGGTCCCCCATTCATAACTCTCATCTATTAGACAGAGTGGCTATAAAGAGCATCTCTCGCTCTGGAGGACCCAGGATGTTCACAATACATGGAAGCCCATTAGATGAACATTTGCTACCAGTTCCTCCAGATTATGGGTGTCCCAACATTGAGACACTCTCGGCTTATTATCAATTGACCCTTCTAACAAAAAATAATTGCGAAAGTGGAGAACCCCTTTATCCATGATAAATTTTTGCAATAGGAGATCAGCCATAAGTTTTAGCCCATACCACCATTCAGCTGGCTTGCCCACTCACTTAGTAAGTGACTTGTCCACATCCGGCACATCCCATCCTACAGATTAGATTTCGAAAGTAACTTCTTTATTGAAGATTAACACGTTTCATACCTAATATTAACTTTATGAATGAACCATCAGAAACCTCTGCAATAGTAGCTCAGCCATAAGAGCACATACCAACTTCCAGGTAGCTTGTCCACTCAGTGAGTGACGTACTCCATCCGCACACGTCCTGCGCTCCACCATTCAAAAACCACTAGAGTAAAGTTCATTTTCCGTTTCGCAGTACATGGTGACATGAAATGCTACAAATCGTCCCGCAATAAACAAGCCCTCATAAGGCTATATTGAAAGAAAAACAAAAAAGTTATTGCTTTTGGAAGGTGGGAAAAGAAAAAAATGAAAATATCAGAAAAATGGCTGCGGTGGGAAGGGGTTTACAGTGCAGATTTTATTCACTTTGACCAAAACAAGGTCACAGATTCAGCTGCGCCAGTCATTATACTATAATATCATCTTGCTCTTGAAGTCACTGTTGTGTTTGTTTACAGAAGCAGATGAGCTGGAGAACATATGTGCAGTTTTGGATTCTCCGAATAGCTACAACCGCCTTTTTTAGTAAGTTACAGCATGCTACATTTCTGGTATAAAAGTTATCATCAAGCTATGACGTTGACTGACAGGTGGCGAGTCTATGATCATAACAATTACATAAGGAAAATTATTTTATTTGTATAGATCCCATAGAAGACCAACATCCCAATTGGATTATTACTAATTGTCCTGTCTGTGGCCAGGTTAGAGCTTGTCTGGGTTACAAAACCAATTCCTAAATACTGTTAGGGAATTTTTGAGGTGCCCTTTTCAGAATCCACATCTGTTTGCCACACAGAATATCTCTCTCTGGATAACCTGGCACGTCCGGGCATTATGCACTCAGTCCACTGATTTCAATGGAAACTGTAACGCTTCATTTTCCCAGTAGTGGTCTTGTAGTACACAGCTTTTCCCAGCAGAGTACATCTGATAGCTGGGTGGTCTCAACATTGGGAGAAGATGCGATAATGCCTGTTCTATAAAATTCCATGAAAGTGTGGCTGTTTTTGGGTTTGCATTATTTTTAACATATCGATCATTTGAGAATGTATTTCTAGACTGCCTCGAATCTTCTCATTCCAGCTTGTGACTACCTCGGTGGGCAGCTGGCAACCCTGTTTGGTCTTAATGTTCCTAAATACCAGTATGCCATAGATGAATACCAAAGGGCACAGGAAGAGGTAAGAATATCAATGATTTTGGGTACAGTAACTAAGGCTGCCATTGGCCAATTTAGAGCGCAAGCCACAAAAAGGAAAAAATAGACAAAAGCAATACTTTTGATAAATGCTATTTCAATAAATAATGCACGTCGATGGAGCAGTGTGAGGGCTTGTTTGTTGCGGGGCAAGCTGTAGTTTTTATTGGTACCATTTTGAGGTACACATGGCTTTTTGATCACTTTTTATTCCATTTTTTGAGGGAAGCGAGATGACCAAAAAACAGCAGTGCTAGCATTGTGAATCTTTTTTTTTCCCTACAACATTGACCCAGTGGGTTAAATAATGTGGTATTTTACCAGTTCAAACTTTTACAGATGCGGCAATACCAATTAGTGAAACTTAGTTTTATGATTTATTTTTTAATTAAAAAAAATAAATAATAATAATTCTTCCCTAGAGGACTTTACCATGCAATGGTTAGATCACTCATGCAATAGTCTATTGCCTTTATCTAAAGGCTAACCCTTCAATATTCTTCCGGTAGCCATGACAACCAATCAGCACCTTGCGATTTTGTTGCGGGGGGGGGGGGGCGATCAGGAGCTTCCTCCCTCGGTGTAACTGCTCAGATGCTGTGGTCGATATATTAGGGTTTATTAAACAGTCGGGATCGGAGTTATCTACGATCCTGGCTGTTACCAGCTGTTTAAAACAACCAGCACCAGCCACATATAGCGCGGGCTGTTTCTGACCCTGCGCCATCATGGGTCATCTCACATCCCACGTAACTGTACGTCAGATGTTACTTAAGAGTTAAAATACTACTAGTGAATTGTGCAACTTACATTTATATATTAAGTTATTATCAGAACTACTCCCTGTGAGTGACCTGATAAAAACATTTGGGGATGATGGGGATTTCAAATTCTTCACACTTGCCCTGTGGGAAATGGCCCACCAGCATGGAGCACGTGGGGAGAGTTCTTCCCACATTATTTATATGGAGATCTGACCAAACGTTCGCTCTAAACTCAAATTCCACTTATCTCGTAGGACAGTGATGATGAAAATATCATTGAAAACGTGACGGAAATAGGAGACAAAAATTCTTCAAATGAAAGTTATCACCTACAGGTGCAGAGCATGGAATATGGAACCATTCAGGTCCCGGACAATATCCCGGAATCAGGGGATAAGTATGAAATGGACTCTGAGATCCTTCAACCAGACGCCAGATAATTGACTCGATCTTTATATTCTTGTATCACAAGCTGCTCCAATATCCTGAAAAGAATCCTGACAAAAGGAAACAAACTCCGAGAAGATTGGAGCTGGTCCCTTCATGGGTTTCTTCTGTACCAAGTCTTAAAAAAAGAGGAAAATTTGGACAGAGGAAAATTTAGACAGAGAAACCATTTCTACTGGGTAAAAATAAGGTGCCATTCAGCAGCACATGGAGTGGTATTGCTTTGTACATGAACCCTGAGCGTTTATCTACGGCCCGTGTTTTACTCTTAGGGTATGTTCACACACAGTATTTTCAGGCGTAATTCGGGCGTATTACGCCTCGAAATTACGCCTGAAAAAACGCCCTTATACGCCTACAAACATCTGCCCATTGCTTTCAATGGGAATTACGATGTTCTGTTCCCACTAGCCTTTGTTTTACGCGTCGCTGTCAAAATACAGCGCGTAAAATGACGCCTCGTCAAAAGAAGTGCAGGACACTTCTTGGGACGTTTTTGGAAGCGTTTTTCATTGACTCCAAAAACGGCCGTAAAAACGCTAGTTGTTAAAAAAACGTCTGAAAATCAGGAGCTGTTTTCGCCCGAAAACAACTCTGTATTTTCAGACGTTTTTGCTCACTGCGTGTGAACATACCCTTATACGTCTTAATTGCAGTTTTGTTTTATTTGCTTGTGTTTGATCACATATTGCTTGAGTTCACCACAGCAGGAGACGTTCAGTGGCTCTCCGCTCTGGTCGCCCCACCTAAATAGACATGACTAATTTGGATGCAGATTTTTAATGGGCATTTACATGGCACTGGAATTGTTGGGCGACTGTCCTGATAAGACAGGTAGAAGCAAGTCAGAGAATCCATTTTTGTTATTCATGCTTTATATGAGTTGTAAATTTTGAGTTTAGTTATAGTTTTATTAATTTAATAAACGTCAGGCTCAATGTTCTTAGAAACTGGTGTTCGTGTATGTTATGTAAAGTGGGCACAGTGGGTTTCGGCAGCTTCAGTATCTTTATTATGTTGCTCTATTAAAACTTTAGTCAAGATTTGCTAATCTGCTAATCCTCTAAAGGCATTTTTTTTTTTTTTTTAACTAAAACAATATTATAGCGTTTAGTGCAACTTTGTAATTGGTTTTTATTTAAAAATGTTTTTCTTTTTTGAGATACAGCTTCTATGTATGCTAGATACATAGAAGCTGTATCTCGTGCTGAAAGCCGAAGATGTGATCCATAACAGGTGTATCCTGCTGACCAGACAGATTCGGGGTTCTCGAAGCGAAAAAAGGCCAGTATTCTGCTCGACCAGTGAAACATCACTCCTATTTAAAACTTAGAAGCCTAGTATCCCCACCATAAAATTAAAGAGACAGAGAACATCAGGGGCAACCACAGAGCATAAAGGAAAATCAGAGTGAGGCTTCGTCGGGTAGCGTGAGTGACTTAAATAATAATATTTTAGTATTGATGTTAAATGGTGTGGAATAATTCTATCATAAGGCCCTGTTCAGTTATTTTTACGCTTTTTCCCGTAAAAAAATGCTCACGGGAAAAAGAAGCGCCATGCCCTATCTTGAAATCAAATGGAGACTGGAAAAAAAACGTTGCGTATAGCCGCAGCATTTTTTGGACGTATTTTATGGAAACGCTTGTGGTGCAAAACCACTTAAAAAAAACCGAGCTGATTTTTCCAGGCAGAGTTCTCTGCCTGCAAAAAACTCATGAACAGGGCCTAAGACTAACATTTATTCTACAGTTGGCTTGTTATTGGAGACTGATATAGTCAATACGCAGAAAAGTATTGCCCCACCCCCACTTAATCATTGAATTCAGGTGTTTCATTCAGTCCCAGCCACAGCTTTATAAAATCCAGCACTCGCCATGCAGTCGCATTTACAAACATTAGTGATAGAATGGGTCATTGTAAAGAGATCACAGAATTCCAGCATGGTAATGGGACGCCACCGGAGCAACAAGTCAGATTGTGAAATGTCTTCCCTCCCAGATATTCCATGATCAACTATGCTGCCAATGCCTATTCCTCCAATATTAAATTAATTTGCTCCGCTACCCCTAAACTATCTGCCGCCAATGATGACCTTGCCATCCATTTTGATGACTGCCGCCCATCATGATGACTTTGCCACTTGGAGTGACCCTGCCGACAATCATGATGACTGCCACTTGTAGCACTGCTGTAAATTTTACTGCATAGTCAACAGATCCAGCATTGTGAACATCTAGTAAGAAAATGCTAAATTAACGGATCACCAAACATGGGGGTTCCAGATCAAAATATTCCCAAACATGACTTCAAAGATTCTAGACAAGAGAAGAGAAAAGCTATCAATAAAGGATGCCATTGCTTTTGAGTTTTTTGACGATCAAATCTAAAAATGGTGAAATCCGTAAAGTGGATTGGTTGCTATATTCCTCCTCTACCGGCAACATTTTTTGCTTTATTTTTGTTTACTTTTTGGAGACCAGAAAGATAAATTTTCTACAGGCTACTGTGATTGAGAACATGGACGATTATCCTCCTCAGCAGCAGTCCTGGCCCGGCTGGAGGCGGTCTGGTCATTCTCCTGTCGCTCCGGTGAAGGAACTGCGGGAGCACGCGAGATCACGCTGTGCTGTGAATAAAGCTGGGCATGAATGGAGAGAAGTGTATGACGCTGATTGGTCAGCGTCATATACTTTTCTTTACAATGCCTACTTGCGTTTATTAGATTAGGTGGGAGATAGAGAAGTATTAAACCGGTGACAGAGCCTCTTTAATTGTGAATATGAAAAACAGAGACAATAATGGAAGTTTTGAGAAGGGTGGTTGAAACTTTAAAATTGCTTTTTTTCCTTCCTAATTTTCTGGCATCACTTGAGTATCTGTCGAAAATTTGATCCATTCCTTGCCCATTACTTAAAAACTTTTGCAAATCAGCGAAAAGGTCATATGTCCTACTTATCGTCTACGTTTATGAAGATATAATTGTGCTAATAAGTAGAAAATAACGCAATAACCGAAGAGGTAAAAAACGCAAAATATTTGAGTTCGATTATTGAGTCTGCGCGAGATTCAACCAATTCGGATCAACTAGCGCTAATTTTGAGATACGTTTCTACTGATAGAGGTTCCACAGAGCTTTATTTCTTTCCAAGTATCCGTTGGTCATAAAGGAAGGGAGATTGCCTTGGCAGTTCTGAATCAATTGAAAACTCCGAACATTGATGTCAGAAATGCACGTGGCCAGTCCTATGGAAATGCATCAAACATGTCGGGTAAATTTGAGGGCTTACAAGCTATTTTGAAAAGGGAATCCAGATTTATTGATTATTGTACGGACTTGTAGGGCACTTTTAGTAAATCAAGTTGGAAATAATACAGTCGAAAAAGCGGCTGAATTTTTCAATTTTTTTAAGTTGATGTACAATTTTTGCGGGATTAGAAATAGCATAGCCAGATATCCCATAGATATACCATAAATGTATGAGAAGATGTGTACGTCTGAGTTACGAACAGTGTAGCTCGCTGTGCTATCCTGTGGATATGCTATAAATGTATGAGATGTGAAAACACCTTTAATTATTCATATTTTATATATAATATACATGTTACATTTGGTCAGAGTAGCTCCTGGTGTCTCGGTGACCTCTAGAATAGGGTGTCCTTTTTTAAGACCCCTGGTTTAAACATGCTCACGTTTCATGGAGAGCAACCGGCCTAGCCAACACGGGGCGTAATGGGATCGTCATTTCTTTTGATCACAAAGAAAGCAAAGACGATCACAAAGAGAGCAAAGACGAACACACATTCATTACATGTCACCCACCATCTACGGGTTCAGAGCGAAGAATGATGGACATCAAATGTAAGTCACCGCTTTTAATGTTTAACTTTGTAGACTTTGTTTCTAATATCCCAAGCACTCAGGCTTCTATTTTGTGGGGCAGTTTTTAATACGTTGTACTAGCATTGTCAGGGAGGGCCCTGTGTTAGTTGCCGGCGTCGGGGGGGGGGGGGGGGGGGATCCACCATAAATAACAGCTCCATACTGCCGGCGGCCTTAATCTGGCCCTGTTGAAGGTGTAACAAAACCTTAATCTGGCCCTGTTGAAGGTGTAACGAAACCATGGTGTTAGGTGCGTGGCATTTCAAAACATCTAGTTGAAAGATTTTTATTGCCATTCCAGTTTTATGGATAACTTGAAAAAAAAAAACATAATAAAAAAACAGTGGAAGTAACAATTGTAGAACTAAAAAGAAGATTTTAAGTTATGATTGGGAAAGACTAGGAAAGTAGAATAAAAGGTTCAGACATCATCTGGCGTTCCTTTATCTTCTGTCATGATTCTTGTCACGATGACATCATCACCTATGGAGAGGAGGAGATTGACCCTCTAATAAAATGATCTCAAAACATCTTGTTGAAGTTCGGCTGGGATTAGAGGAAGTCCAAAGTAAGTGGAAATTGCTAAAATATATTATCAACGGCCATTATGTAGACATGTACTGGGAGGTCATCCTGACAAAAGAGCCGTATTCTACCGACTATAGGAATGTCTCATGCTTATATTACCAATATCAGCTGCACAGTGTGAACGAGGTTAATCTCAGGGATGCAATGTTCAAAGTTGTAAGAAGCAGAACAAGAGGAATCAGAGAGAAGCTGAACACTGCACACAGTAAGTTTTTTTTTAATTAGAACATTAAAAAATTTGGTAAAAAAAAATAATATTTGGCTCCTAAATTTTCCAGTTTAGCTGACAATGGCTTCTAGGTAATTTTTTTTATGCCTAACAAAAAAATAAAAAATAAAAATACTGCACAGGCCTTGCTAAACCTTTCCTCCCCGAGGCTGGGATCATTATGGGAAGAGCTCACCGCTTATTTATTGAGCTCTCCCAGGTGAGACCTAACACCCCAAGGCATGGACTGTCTGGATGGAGCGGGAGCCCACCGATCTCTCCCTCTACTCCAGCAGGGCCTATTCTGGGTTTTGTACTCAACCCAAATCTCAGAAAAATGCCATTCTCTGCTGTACACACCCAAGTTGCTTGAAATTCGCTTCTTTAGGCTGGGTTCACGGTTAAAATGCATTTACAGAAATATGGCGCAGACATTTTTTTTTTTAGCCCAGGAGGCATACGCGATGTTATGCTCTGATACAGACTCGAGGATGCCAGCGAGGATGAAATGCAGTTTGTGCTGACATAATCTTCATCTAGCGAGTCTAATGACCTGCCCAATACAAGTAAGGCGATATGAACGCCTGCTGACAATTATACACTCTAGGTTCTTAACTTCATCACAGCTTTGGAAATCCAAGTGGGGCCAATGGGTTTCGGAGAATTTGATCTTTGGAAATAATTATTTACCATTGATTATATAAATTCATTAGTTGAACAGACCAGTTTATATGCGGAGCAATTTCTCTTCTCGCAATCCCACGAGGAGCTATGCCAATTTTGGGATCTGTTACTATATATGGGCCTCATAAAAAAAAAACTACCATTAGGGAGTACTGCTCCTCTGATGTCCTATATAATACCTCCTTTACTGCACCATTATGAGCAGAAAAACGTTTGAGGCCATCCTCAAAGTCCTGCATTATACTGATAATACCCGCTCCCCCCCCCGCCACCACCCCATGATCCAAATTATGTCAGTTTATAAAAGTTCCGCCTGTCTTTGAACACTTTAATCTTAAATTCGCCTAAATTTATACCCCACAACAGGTTCCTGGTAAGTTTCAACGGTAGGCATCACTTTTGTCAGTGCCACCCGAACAAAAGGGCCCAGTATGGAATATAACTGTACAAGGTGTGTCAAAGTACCCCCGAGTACACACATTGTTTTACAATTTATAATGGAAAGAATTCCAAAATTACTCCCCCAGAGTGCCCCCTGATCTTGGGTGTCAACGGAAAAATTGTCTGGGAACTTGTACATCCACTACTTGGCCAGATATATCATGTCTACATAGACATCTTTTATAATAGCATTTCTCTCCAGAAGTGCCTTTTAGCAAGATCGACAGTGGCCTGTGGTACAATAAGAAAATATCAAAAGAGCCTCCCCAAAAGCCTGCTAGGTCCGGCAGTACCAAAAGGAAAGAGTAGAGCAAAAATATGCTGCTAGTCAAGACGTCCATATTTTGTGTAGCATTCATAAGGACAGCCGCATCCACGTTTCAGTTCGTGGCTCCAGCACCACAACTGCCGAGCCTGCCTGTGTACTGGATTATAACAGGTTCATGGGTGGGATGGATCTATCTGATCAGGTTATAAAGCCCCATAGTGCCATGTGGAAAAGTAAGACCTGGTATAAGAAGCTGGTAGTCCGCCCCACCCAAATGGAATTGTTAAGTCCCTTTTATTTAGCAACCCGGAAGGAGAGGGCACTTCTTCGCTGCTGAATAATCCCAGGCTAGCACTTTCCCTGGGAAACACCCCAGACTAAGAGGAAAGGAAGACCCCGGAAATGATGCGGGTGTGTTCAAAAAGAGGCATCAGAAGTGACACCATCCACCAAGACGAGGCGTGCCCCACAAAGCCAGGCCTATGCATCAATGAATGCTTTAAAATTTGCCGTACCTCCAGAGTTTTAGATTACTTTAATTATACACCCATTCATTTCACAAATTGACCTGTGGATAGGTCATCAGTTGGCCGTACCTGGACAACCCCATTAATGACCGCAAAATTATCATCTTTGAGAGCTGCCTGGATTTACTATGTGTAAACACATGAGAAAAACGGAGACATGCACTATTTGATGTAATTATGAAAAATATCAAATCTTTATTAATACAAAATATACTAGATAAAATCACATACTGAGGAGGATCCCATAAATACAGAGCTATACAAAGGCTAGACTATCAGTATCAAAGTTACATGCAAGACAGCGGTGTATTCCCCGTCAGCAAAAATTGGGTACAAGCTGAAGTTAGCCATTTATAATTTACATCCACATAAGGAGAATGGCAGTCAATGGTTTCAGTATCAAGGCAGCACACTTGCGCTGCTATAGTTTAGTGTCCGATAAGACAGACAAATATAAGCAATACGTGACATGAAGAGGTGAATTGCACCATTACTTCAAAGAACCAGATACAATTCATCCTATTGATATAGCTTACCCATATGCACTGAGATGTAACGTGAGCCCAGGTATAGCGCCCCGACACGCGTTTCGCGTTTAATCGCTTTCTCAAGGGGTACTGAAAATAATGTTCAAGTGTGTGTCTTTTAAACAACGCTAAGGATGTCATGTGATGACAGTTTGGCCAATAACCATCCTGGTCAACGGCGCGTGCGCGAGATCAAACGGGATATCACGAGACAGCCACCCTAAGTCGTCCGGGCACTAACTGCGCAAGCGCCACCAAGGAGATGGAGCATGCGCACATGGGAACGTGATATATGTACTGTTAAATCAAAAAAATTTCAGAGAGATAATAATGACCTACAACAGAATCGAATATACAGATGGCGAAAAATTAGAACACACTCTGTATCCCGCTTAAGATCTGGATCTGTATCCTCTCAAACCTCGAATGAAGAACAACTGAGAATTAGGAGACCAGGGGAAGCCACTGGAAATAACTATGAACAAACATTCCCACGTAGGAATAGGGAGAGACAGGTGGCAAAATGTAAAACTAAACCACCATATCAGCAAGGAAAAAAATCCAAGAACTCTCTGGAGGTAATTAATTTGTCCTCACATACTCTTACAGATATACAACTTGAAATCTTGAATAAGGGTTTAACTTTTTCCCCAAGTAACCAATTTGACTTCTTCACAGCAAAATTGCAAAAACGAGACAAAATGACAATCTGACGGCAGCCCAACGTGGTGTCCTAAGGGAGTCAGTCTTATGATGACGTGGTCTTTAAGGCCGCAGACAAGGGCGGGAATGTCGTGGTCTGGCCATAAACAAAATATGAAAAAGAGGCTTTTCGCCAATTGAGAGATAAAGAAACCCACAATTAATTAATGTATAATCCCATTAGTACCTTTTCAATGGAATTACATAAGATTTTAAATGTAGCACATGATCAGGGAATAATTCCTAAGAATGTCCTTCACGGCCTGATAGTTAATTACCCAAAAATTCCCACAATATACTTTCTCCCTAAAGTACATAAAAACGTATTAGATCTCCCAGGTCGCCCGATTGTGTCAGGAATAGGTGGGTTATGTGATCCAATCTGTCGATTTATCGACCACTATTTGAAACCACTTGTCGAATGCCTACCTTCTTTTGTAAAGAACACAACTGACGTGTTAACTAGAGTAGATGGGGTTAGTCTTGACCCTGACGTTATTCTAGTCACAGCAGATGTAGAAACTCTCTACACCTGTATCCGCCACAAGGATGGGATTGATGCCGGTTCGCATCTTCCTGGGGATGAGCAACTGGGACAGCCAAATCAGTAAGCCCAACGTAATGTAGGCGCAGCCGTAATGAAGGGAGCGCATGACTAGGTGTTTGGGGTTTTAGGCTACCACGTTTGAGGCTATTTTATAGAGATTAGAGGGTTAAGTGAAAGGGGCATGGGGCAAATGTATCTATATGTGGTGGGTGGAGTGTAATGTATATAAGTCCATAGGCAGCCCTCGTTCCCGCTGGACAACAGGAGAAAATAATTGTCCTGTTACTATAACTGTAAAAAAAAACAAAAAAAAAAAACAACAGCTTTACACTTACCTGTAATGGATGCGGCGATGGAGCTCACGATGGCCAGGATGAGGCGATGCAGCACGGTGCTGGCTGGCTTGATCAGCTGTTTGCCGGGGCTCTTCCTCCGGTTCCAGCGGCTGGAGTGGAGAGCGAGGGACGCAGCAGGGGCCTCCGGAGAGGCCTTCCCCAGAGGTAACGCCTCAGTTCGTCGGCGCCGAGGGAGCCTCTCCAGGGACCCTCCTCCTCCTGCTGGTCCGGAGCTGCATCCTGGCGACGGTCCGCGGAGGTCTGGGAGGAATCCCATTAGGCGGGCGAGACTGGAGGTGACAGGAGGGGGGGGGCCGCGGCGGCCATCTTCCCCCTTCCTGTCTTCAACAACAAGACCGGAAGTGGAGGCGGGACCGGATGCGCGCGCAAGACTGGATATGCGCGCGCAAGACCGGATGTGCGCGCAGGACCGGAAGTGACGGCTTTCTCCGGCGCCGATGTTCCAGGTGCCGGAGGGGCTCTGCTAAAAGACGTCCGGACACCAGGCCCGACCCGCAGGAAGAGGCGGGCGGGCTCCAGATGGGGAGCGAGATCGCCTCCTGCCGGAGCAGGGAGGCGTGCGGCGGCAGCGACCGGAAGTACCCGGGCAGCTTCTGGGAGTGACGCCGGGCCCCATCCGGACGGGGGGGGGGGGCAGCGGTCAGCTGTCCATGCAGCACCAGGAAGGAGGTTCATTTTTGACAGCCCTGCAGAAGGTCTGGGACGGCAGGGCTGTCATTCTGATTATGACACGCCCGCAGCGGGTGGCAGGACCGGGGACGGGCTGCGTTCCGCTGGGCCTAGGACGTCAGCTACTGGAAGTTCGGGGAGCTACGGGGAGAGTGGGGTGCAGGAGCACCACTCCCCAGGACCGTCAAGACCGATGCCGTGCTCATCCGGAGTGGTGGACGCGTCCGCTGGGAGGTCACCTCAGGGACGGCCGGGTGAGTCTACCACGGATGTGGTGCCAGGGATGTGTGGGGGGAATGTTGTCTATGTCACAAATGCATTTATTGTTTAGAGGGATGCAGGAATATTTTGCGAGAGTTTTGCCTGGTGTAGAGCAGTCGCCAGCGAGGGTATGGGGCGCTGCTAGCAAGGCGAGTGCTAGTGCGGCAGGGAGTGCAATTGCTAGCGAGGCGAGTTCTAGTGCAGCTGCGGCAGGGATTGCGGTTGTTAGTGAAGTGGCGCCGGTTGTGGGTGCTGTAGTGGCGGTGGAAAAAGTGGTTGATGCGGCGGCTAGTACAGCTAAGAAAGTGGGAGGATGTGCGTCTGGCTGACGCTGCAAAAGGGGAAGTATATGTGTGTTTTGAGGGCCCGCTGGGGGCGCATTTGAAGGTTGAGATTAGGGAAAAGATCTGGAAAGATGAATATGTGGAGATTTTTTCTTTATTGCCTTTGGAGAAGTTTAATTTGGACCGGTGGAAACCGGATGAAAGTAAGGAGGAGGAGCGGCGGGGTTATCGCTTGATTCCTCTGACTTTTGCGAATTGGCTGCAGGGTCAGCAGCGGGTCGGTTAGGTTCCTCAGGAAAGGGGTGTTGCTGGCAGTATAATGAGGGGCATTGCAAGTTTGGCCCAGACTGCAGATATAAGCACGAGTGCTCCGGTTGCGGAAGCGCCCATGGTTTGTCCAGATGCTTCAAGAAGCATAAGGGCAGGCAGGGAGATGCTGAGCAGAAGAGGGGCGGCGCCGGTGAGGGTGGAAAGGATGCTCCCGTTTTTAAGGGGGTATCCAAATAAGAAAGTGGCAGAGTTGTTGTTTTTAGGTTTTACAGATGGTTTTCGGATTCCTTGTACGTCGGCTCGACGTGATGGGGTAGTCCGTAATTTGTCGTCTGCTTTGGCGCGGCCTGATCTGGTTACGGATAAGCTGCTGAAGGAGGTGGCTTTGGGCCGCATGGCGGGTCCGTTTGCCTCCTCGCATGTTCCTAGTTTACGGGTTTCCCCGTTAGGTTTGGTTCCTAAAAAGGAGGTGAATAAATTCCGCCTTATTCATCACTTGTCTTATCCGGAAGGCGAGTCGGTAAATGACGGCATTGATTCGGCCTTGTGCGCGGTCAGTTACACTTCCTTTGATGTGGCGGTTGTTTGGGTTCGCAAGTACGGGAAGGGCTCACTGTTAGCGAAAACTGACATTGAGGCCGCTTTTCGTTTATTGCCGGTGCATCCGGATAGTTTTTGTTTGCTGGGATGTTATTGGCAGGAGGAATATTTTGTAGATTGTTGCCTCCCGATGGGCTGCTCCATTTTATGCGCTTATTTTGAGATGTTTAGCACGTTTTTGGAGTGGGTGGTCCGTCGGGAGGCGCAGGTGCAATCTGCCCTGCATTATCTGGATGATTTCCTGTTTATCGTGCCGCCGGGTACCTATGTGTGTGCAGGATTGCTACATACTATGGAGCGAGTGGCAAAGGATTTTGGGGTACCTCTGGCGCCTGACAAAACTGAGGGACCCACGACGGTCATTAAGTTTTTGGGGATCATGATTGATTCAGATAACATGGAGTGTCGCTTGGCTGATGATAAGTTGCTGGAGCTGAGAGAGTTGGTGGCGAGTGCGCTGCGCAGGAAGAAGATCCAGTTGCGGGACTTGCAATCCTTGTTGGGTCATTTGAATTTCGCTTGTAGGATTATGCCCATGGGGCGGGTGTTTTGCAGGCGATTGGCAAGTGCTACCGCAGGGGTTCATTCTCCCCATCATTTTATTAGGCTGTCGGCGGAGTTGAAAGCTGATTTGTTGGTGTGGGGGGAGTTTTTGCAGAGCTACAATGGGCGGTCGGTGCTCATGTATCAGCCGGTGTCTAGTGTGGATTTGGAGCTGTATACTGATGCATCAGGTGCATGTGGATTTGGGGCTTTTTTCCAGGGGCAGTGATGTGCAGGAGTTTGGCCAAATGCATGGCATGAATGCGGTTTCGTCAGAAACTTGGCTCTGCTGGAACTGTTCCCGAATGTGGTGGCTGCGGAGTTGTGGGGGGATTGTCTGCGGGACCGGAGAGTTCGTTTTGTATGTGACAATCTGGGTGTAGTTCAGGCCGTTAATGCGCAGACGGCTAATTCTCCACCAGTCGTGCGACTATTGCGACATTTAGTTTTGAGAGGTTTGATGTTGAATGCGCATTTTGTGGCAGTGCATATTCCTGGGGTGCTTAATTCTGTGGCTGATTCCCTTTCTCGTCAACAGTGGGACAGGTTTCGTCTGCTGGCGCCGGGGGCGGAGTCTCATGGCCTGCCTTGTCCAGAGCATCTGTGGAAGGTGGTGTGACAATGCCGATGTCGCTAGTGGAAAGGTCTGTTAGTGCGGTTACGTGGCAGAGGTACAGTGCGGTATGGCAGGTATGGGAGGCTTTGTTAGAAAATGCGCAGGCAGGTATTTCAGATCGGTCGGCGTGTTTGTTGTATTATATAGGAAATGCGTACAGTGAGGGGGCGTCTGCAGCAGCGGTTGCTCTGAGTTTGTCGGCCTTGGCGTTTTGGTTCAAGAAAAATGGTGAAGAGTACGTGACTAAGTCCTTTTTGGTTCGGCAGGCAATGAAGGGTTTCAGGAGGGGCTCCGCAGTTAGGGACCATAGGAAGCCGGTGTCATTTGAGATTTTGGTAGCAATTTGTGATTTATTGCGGGATGTTTGTGTTTCGGCGTTTGAAGCGCGGTTATTTACACTGGCCTTTTCTTTGGCGTTCTCTGGGGCATTCCGGATATCGGAGTTGGTGTCGGCCAGTAAGAGTGTGGCAGGGGGTTTATTGTACGCGGACGTTGAATTGGATGGCTCCTGCCTATCTTGTTTGCTTCGTAGATCAAAGACAGATCAGGAGGGGAGAGGTTTTGTGGTGCGTTTGTATGAGTTACCAGGGTCGCGGGTGTGCCCGGTTCACTGTTTTCGGGAGTTTGTTGCAGTGAGGCCTGAGGGGCCGGCATCCTTGTTGGTTCATTCAGATGGTTTGTCTTTGTCAAAATTCCAGTTTTCACAGGTGTTCAAAAAATGTATCCTGTTGTCTGGCAGAGGTGGAGCAGGTTTTAGCTCTCACTCTTTTAGAATTGGCGCAGCTACGGAAGCAGCTCGGTGGGGTTTATCCCTGGCAATGGTTAAGAAGATCGGTAGTTGGGAGTCAGACCGATATAGGTTGTATGTGCGGCCTCACTTGCTTTGAGGCGGTGGTGATAAGATGTGCTGGAGGTGGATATGGAGTTGTTACATTGCTGTCTTGTGTTGTTTTAGGTGCAGGTCCTTGCTTGATATGGATCATTGGGCACTCCTACATGCACTGGGGAGGTGTGCATGCTGATGTTCGTCCGGCTGGACGGCAGTTGGGCCTGGATCATTCAGAGGTTCAGGTCAGATGGTTGGGTCTGCGGGGCATGCTGTGGTGTAGATTGTTGCCAGAGCTCCAGTTTTATGCAGGTTTGGACAGGGCGCCAGATATTCTGGTGGTGCACCTTGGTGGCAACGATTTACGCATACGGTCGTCCAGGGATTTGGTGCGGGATGTAAAGATAGATCTATTGCGGTTGTGGTCGTCTTTTCCGGTATTGCTGATCGTCTGGTCGGATATTGTGGCTCGCAAGGTGTGGCGCCAGGCCCGTTCAGTTCATAGTCTAAATAAAGCGAGAGCGAAGGTGAACAAGGTGGTTGGCAGATTTGTGGCACGCAATGGTGGTGTTGTGGTGCGGCATAAAGAGTTGGAGAGCAGAGAGGTCGGTTTCCTTAGGGAGGATGGCGTTCATTTGAACGAGGTGGGTCTAGATATGTGGACCCTGGACATCAAGGAAGGCATGGAGAAAGCCCTGCAGTTGTGGAGGGACAATCATGTGTAAGGGGTCACACATGATTGTCGTGGCGGTAGGAGGGGTCTTTGGAGGCACGTAATGGCAAGAAGGAGAATCAACAATGGAGATTGTTGAAAGAGAACTCGGGGCGTTTAACCCTGGATAGTATTGGAGGGGCTGGGGAGTGGTTACCCAGCTGATATTGCATATATTCCTGATGGGCAGGGTCCCCAGGAAGGGAGAGAGAGGTCTTGGAGGTGGGTGGTGCCCTCGGGTCAGGTGCAGCACGGCTGTAGGGCAATAAGTCCAGACCTAACAAGGAAAGGATGGAGTTTTTTATTTAATGCCTGAAGTGCCTTCAAGGATCCTTTATCTGGAGAATGTTGGAAATAGAGCAGGATGTTTATTATGGAGTGTTTATGATGTTTTATGGTTATGCTAAGTCATGTGACCTCATATTACAACTGTTGCAATATGTCTTGACTCACATTTTTTTTGTGTTTAAAGACATATTTTACCTTCAAAAACGCGGCACTGCCATGGGGGCGGCGTGTGCGCAATCGTATGCAAACCTGTTTCTGGGCTATTGGGAGAGGCAGGTTTTCCATTGTGGTGGCGTCCACACTGTCGACTATGTGCAGTGTTGGCTGAGATATATCGACGATCTCCTGATTATTTGACAGGGGACCGAATCTGAACTAATACAATTTATGCAGCAGCTAAATATTAATGACTTTAACATCAGATTAACATACAACTATGATAAACAGAGAATAGACTTCCTAGACGTTACTATCGAGGCAGACGAAGCGAGACAATTACAAACGGATGTCTTTCGCAAGAAAACATCTGTAAATTCGTTGCTGCATGCTACAGCAGCACATATTCAATCTACGATTAGCGCTGTCCCAGTTGGTCAATTCCTTAGGATGAGGCAAATCTGCTCATCCGATGTAAAATTTGAAAGACAGTCAAGTGACTTAAAAACTAGATTTCTTGAGAGAGGCTATAGATATAAAAAATATTAAACGTGGCTATAGACGAGCCAAAGCTACAGAACGTAGAACATTATTACATCCAAGCAAATGCAAGGAAAATGGATACAACACAATCAGATTTATTTCCACGTTCAACAATCAGTGGCAGGCGATGAGGTCTGTACTAACAAGACATTGGCCCATCCTACAAACGGAACCGACCTTGGTGACAAGTTTATCCCAAACTCCTTTAATGACAGCCAGAAGAAGTAGGAACTTAAAGGACATACTTGAGAAAAGCCATTACTTGGCCAAACAACAGAATCCCTTCAAGTCAAGTGGCCGAATGTGGAGAAGTTACCCATGTGGGGAGTGTATGGCATGTGCTAACATAGTCCTCACAACCTCGTTCGAATCAGTGGGAGGTGGGAGACTATTTTAAATTAGACATTACATATCTTGCAGCACCACAGGTGTCATATTATGCCACCTGTGGTTGTGGCAAGATATACATTGGCTTAACTTCACGCCAACTACGTGTTTCTGACTCGTGAACATGTGCGAGATATTATTGTTGCAGAAGAAGTCAAAGACCTGACCCTTTTCAAAACCATACCAGAACATTTCAAACTATGGCATGGATGCGACCCGAGAGCTTTTAAAGTCCGAGGGATCGATAAAATAAATTATGGTATTAGAGGAGGAGATGTGAGGAATTTGCTTGCCCGAAGAGAGTGTAGATGGATAATAACTCTAGGTACAATGGTACCTTTTGGTCTCAATGAGAAGTTACGTTTTGCCGCTTATTTGTAGTCCCTCTCTGTCATTTTTTATCTGTTTCACTAATTTCTGTTTTTATGTTCAGTTTTATTGCACAAGTATTGTCTGAATGAAAATGAGCTAGGATGTCAAAGAAAAAAATATTCTTTGGTCAAAAACCTCATGAACATGTCACACCTCAGGGGAATTCACCCATGAGACTTATGATATTGACGAATAATATGGTGAAATGTCTTTTTTCGGCACTTTGTACATCATCTTGTATATCTTACTTTATCACTACTGTGAGCTGCTTTTTATGCTTGCCTTTATGAATGCATTAATATGCAATTAATCATTGTATGACACATGTTAATAATCAGATATGGTATAACACGTATTATTATTATTTTTCTCTTTTGAATGAAATATTTTTTACACGGTTTATTTGTGTTGTATATTTTTCACTTGAATTACTGTGTTTGTTTCTTTAACTTAAGCTACACTGTCTATTGTATAAAGTTATGACTTTCACTTTGTGTATTACAAAAGTTTGAATCTATGTCTTATTTTGGTATTCCATTATCTCTGGAGAAAACGGTTTATCCTTGTACTACCTTAGAGTTTTTGAGTATTACAGTAGATACGGTTGCTATGGAATTTAGATTACCTATTGATAAAATTCAGAAAATGTGTGCCATGTTATTGCGTATGTTATCTTTGCGTAATGTTTTATTAAAGGACATGCAGTCGCTGTTGAGTAATTTCGTTTTTGCTTCTAGGGTGATCCCCATGTGGCGTATTTTTTCCAGACATTTATATATGTCCACTAGGGGGTCTAATGTCCCCTTTTGCTCATATTAGGCTTACTAGCGTTTTGAAGGAGGATTTAACCATGTGGTTGTCTTTCCTTCAAAATTGTTATAGTCATTCTTTGCGGCAGAAAGAGTTTGTTGATTCTGAAGCGTTAGGCCGTTATACTGACACTTCTGGATCTACTGGCTTCGGTGCCGTTTGGAATGATCATTGGTGTGAAGAACCATGGAATGAAGCCTGGATCTTTCATGGTGTCACAAAAAACATAGTTTTATTGGAATTATTCCCTGTGGTGGTCGCCATTGTCATTTGGGGCCAGTTTTTTATGAATAAACATATTATTTTGAACTCTGATAATATGGGTGTAGTATTTGCTATCAATTGCTTATCCTCTAAATGTGACATGGTGGTTAAGCTCATCTAGTGTTGTTATGCTTGAAGTTTAACATTTGGTTGAAGGCGAGACATTTTAGTGGTATTCACAATGTAATAGCGGATTCTCTCTCACGTTGCCAGCTGGAAAAATTCTGTTCCTTGGTCCCCTCAGCCAACATGGAAGGAATAGTGTCCGAAGCATCTCTGGGATCTGATATGGGAGTAATTTTTGATTCCTTGCAAGGTTCGGTCTCTCATAAAACATGGGTCTGTATACGTGCATGAATGGGGCAGCTGGTGCTCCTTCTGTGATAAACATGGTTCTGATTCATATGTTTGTGAAGTGGATTTAGCCTTATCTTTTGGTCGGTCGTTTGTTCTTGAATCAGTTTTCACGGAATTATGTTTCCAGTAATTTGTCAGCGATTTCCTTTTTTCAAAAGTGGTTTAATGTTAGGCCAATTCTCTTTTTCTTTAATTCTCTTTTTCAGGTTAAGCAGGTTTGAAGGGTTATAGGAGATCTACAGTTGTTAGGAATAATAGACGTCCTATTACATTGAAATTGTTGCAGCAATTGGTCGCTTCATGTAATTCTGTTTGTTTCTCCTCATATGAAGATATTATGATGAAAGCTTTATTTTTGACAGCTTTCTTTGGAGCCTTCCGGGTTAGCGAGCTGGGGTCTATCAATAGGGCCAGCTTGGCTAGTTCATGTTTTACAGATATACAGGTGGATCATAGCTCAATCTTACTTTTTCTAAGACAATCAAAAACGGATCAGCGTGGTAAGGGGGTTCATTGGTTCGGATTAATTGTCTTACAGATGTCAGGTTTTATGCTGTTTGTAGTATTAAGCAGTTTTTAGCGGTGTTGTAGTTCGGTTTCTTTATTTTCACGTTGATGGTTTACCGGTTGGTTACTGTGTATCAGTTTAATAGCGTTTTGAAGAAATGTTTATTGTTTTTACACCTTGATGACTTTAAATTCTCTTCTCATTCTTTTAGAATTGGTGCCGCTACTGAAGCGGCGGGTTTGGGTCTTTCAGACTCAAGTCATTAAGCGGATTGGTAGATGGCACTAAGGTAGATTTAAATTATATGTCCGACCCAATTTAATGCTTTCTTGATTATTTTATAGATTCAAAGATGTTAGTGGTCTGGATTTTAGGCCATTCCTTAATATTCTGGGCCCATAGACGTGCAGTTTCCAGGACATACAGTGAGCAAATATATAGAGGAAGGGATAGTGTATAGAATATAACTTTTAATTATTTATCCATATATAATGGGATAACAATGTGTTAAGATTGTGCTATAAAACAAGTAGCATATGCAGCACTATAGTCTTCAATTTGCCAAGTGCTTTTTAAATGTCCAGATTCATATTCAGCAGGGTTACTCTGGATCAGTTAAGTAACACAATGGTTTTCTATCTGTCCCTTGAGTCTAAGATTACCCTCACTGTAACAACAGAACGGACACTCGTTCTAAAAAGAACGACCCGGTTGTTTCTGGAACCTGTCCCTATGATAGACTGTATTCTAACTCAGTTCATGCTCCTACGCGTTTCACCAGTTGTACTGGCTTCGTCAGGGAGATAGAGAGCCTCACGGCTTGACAGATAGTGTGGCAATGGCAGCGAACGCCTGTATCGACGCTCTTTTTGTATGTGCATAAGCTCCGCCCACTGTGGAGGCTCGGTCATCGGACATCCAATCCGGTGAGAGCGCTCCTGCGTCTTCACCCTCCCCTCGATACTGCGTCCTACGTTACCTACACAGTGAGTTAATAATATGATATCGTATAGGGAATTCATTCAGCCATTACCCTATATGGCTAAACAGCTTTCCTACCTTAAAGTTACGCAGATCGATTAGTTGTTGTCCCAGAATAGATAGTTCAGTGGCATAGTGAAAGACGGGAGGAGAGAGATTCGCGATCAGGGTATTAGTGGTTGTCTAGGAGATTTGGTCAGTTCCATTCATTAAAGGTTCGTACTGTCAGTAACAATATGATCATTAGGACCCTATATAAATGTGTCTACTTTAGATGTAAATCGTATATCTTATATCTCCTATAATTTATTTGCAGCATTGAGTTATAGTTATAATTAATAACCTCCAGATACAGAAATATTACTGGGCTAGGTATTGTTCCAAAGAACATCCCCCCTTATATATTGTTTAGGCAACTCTATAATTAATTCATTACTACAGAGAAAACAGAGTCTAGAGCCAGTTTATGTCAAAGAAGTATCAAAAACCTTTATTTAAATATACAATACAAAAAACACATTTAAAAAGATATGACAGGAGAAAAACTCTAAGTAAGATCACCATAGAGACACATCAGGAGAGCCAGAGCAATAAATCTCAAACCCCATTAAATGGGCTACTATGAATTTTGAGGTTAATGAAGAGTGTTCTTATTTCCTATCTATACACTTGTAGATACATAATCAGGACATAGAAAAAGTCCAAGCATAAGTGTAATAGAGGGAAAAAAGTGAGCAGGTGCCCTAAATCTTCATAAAGTAAGCCACTTGTTCTTACCCATAAGGTATTCTCTGGTGTTTCCAGTGGTCTCAGTGTGCGCCCCGACGCGCGTTTCGCAGTGTCTGCTTCCTCAAGGGGGTATAATATGTCCCTCTTCTAAGCTCCCTATATATAGTATATATCAGTGTAGTCCAAGTGTGTTGTGAATAAAGAATCTGCCGCGTCCAAGGGTTGCGTGGCGCATATCCAGCGGCGTAGCCGGAAGTGTGGCAGGCCCCACTTCCGCCCCCAGTGCCGCGGCGCACATCCGGATTCTCGACGCGTACAGAGAATTCCGGACATGCGCACCACACCGTAGGAGGATCGGGCAGGGCCAGTCCCGGCCGCGCACGCATGGAGCGCGCACCCCATTGGACAACGCAGACCAGATGTGTATAGGTGGTAAGTCAATTAAAAAAGATGAAATGTGATATCGAGTGACCTTCTTGTATTTTAGTTTACAGCGAACCACAAGAAAAAAACTTCAATTTGGCAACATTACAAACAGTAACTCAGAGGTTTTTCCATATACAGTTAGGTAATCATTTCTATACAAGATCGGTAATAATTATCGGTACCCTGGTGATACATTATTTTCCCATAAAACAATTAAGATGGCAGTTACGCCAAAATCCAATATGCATTGTGCAATGTACTTAAAATTGTGTGCAATTTATACAATCATTTAATAAGTGAACAAACATTATATAATATATTGTATGGGCACGATAATACCACAGACATATATTATTTATAAAACATAAATAAGGGGGATACCTAAATCTCCACATAAAGCATCGAGACCAACAACATAAATAAATAATTAAACAAAGTGAAAAAAAGAGAACAAAAGGAAGAGGTTGTCACTGCTAGGTGACAAACATTTACGGTCGTCTGAACAAGCCAGGCGACATGGAGTGCTCAAAAACACATATACAGAGTAAAATCACATAACTAATATCCCACATATATACTGTTCACATCTGGATCCAAAACATAAACGGTCATCACACTTAGAGGAATTTGTTTGAAATTACACGGGTGCTTCATTTGAAGTGAGCTGATATGTCACGAACCTATTAAAAAGATAGTAATTAAAAACTAGACATATAAACAATGCACACTGTTAAAAGTATAAAAATATATATTATATGCTGGTAGTGAAATGGTTACAGCGATCCTACAGAAAGGGTGCGAAGCTCAATTTTTCGTTGAGTCCGGCCGGTGCCATTGTCCCCAATTGTACGATCCATCGGCACTCCTTTTGTACAAGGACTTTCTTCACATTACCCCCCCTGATGCCACAACGTATGCGTTCAATACCGCAAATTTGTAATGATCTCGGGTTACACCCATAGAACATTTTAAAATGTCTGGGTATGGTTTTAAGTTCCATAGGATCTTCAATAGCCCCTGCTCCAATGATGTCCCGCACATGTTCTCTTGTGCGTATACGTAGTTCCCTTGATGTCAAGCCTATGTATATCTTTGAACATCCACATACGGCATAGTACACCACATGTGTAGTGCTACACGATATGTAGTCTCTAATGTCAAAGGCTTTAGTGCCATCCGCTGTTTCACATTGATTAACTCTGCTGATATTTGGGCACGCAACACAGCTACCGCATGGATAACATCCTTTTCTTTGTCCCTGAGATCCGAAAATATTTACTTTTTTAGGGATATAGTGGCTTTTGACTAAGATGTCACAGAGATTTCTGCTCCTCTTGGCCGTCATTGTTGGTTTCTCGCCAAGACAGAGAGCCAACGTTGGTTCGGACCTTAAAATGGACCAGTGTCGCCCCAGGATTGTTCGCAATTCATCCCACCTACTGTTGTAGGTGGTGATGAACCTGATGGCATTGAGTTATAGTTGTAGCATGCTATCTAGTTACTATAAAAGTCGGGTAGCATTATTGAGCACCAGATATTTACATATGTCATAGTTGCAGCATGCTTACCAATTCCCACGAAATCTGGACATTTAAAAAGCACTTGGCAAATTGAAGACTATAGTGCTGCATATGCTACTTGTTTTATAGCACAATCTGAACACACATTATCCCATTTTATACGGATAAATAATTAAAATTATATTTTATACACTATCCCTTCCTCTATATATTTGCTTGAAGTGGGAAGGTTTAACGGGAAACAGCCCGTCGTTTAGCAACTGGGAATAAACAATTAATAATACAATCAGCCACAATGGCAGGCTTCCTATCGGGGGCATTGAACACAGAGAATTGGGTCTCAGAAGCCAAGGAAGTATTCTCAGATAGAGAATACAGTCAAAGTTCACCATCTATGAGTATCAAGGGTATTTTTAAAGAATTAACTAAGGCCTATAAAGACTACATTACTTCATGGTGGGAAATTCAGTCCCTTGAAAACTACATTAGAAATAACATTGTACCAAGGGGACTACACATTACCCTATCACCTGCAGAAAGAACTAGAAGCAATAAATTAATGAGCAGATGGGAACAAGAAGCCACAGCTAGCTCCCTTAGGTTTACGAACATCTTATTAGAAGAAGAAAAAGCTTCCTGGGAGTCGAAAGTAAGCAGACTTAATGAATTGAGAGAACAAGCCCTGAAATTAAAAACCGATATACAATTTGACAAAAAGGGATCCTACAAGGAGTGATAGAGCGCTTCCAATACCAAATAAGAGAAAGAAAACACTCCCAATTCATTAAAGACTCGCAAGAATTTAAAGAAAACCGTGCATATAGCTTCCCAAAGAGTAAGTTACCAGAGGGATACTGAAACAGAACTTTCATCCTCATAAGCGAGAGATGCACTACATGGTGAAAGAGGGGGAAGAGCAAACAGGATTCCCAGAAATTACCAAAGAGGATATAATAATAGGACTGGTGGGAGGGGAAGGAATTATCAAGGAACCCAACAGGATTTTTTTATCCAGGCCCACATCAGCAGGACAATACCTACTACGAAACAGAAAGTAATGTTATGTAAAAACAGGCCTGTGATTATCAAAAATGAAATCATTAATCTATCCAAATATATACTCAATAAATCAGATATCAGTTCCGGAGAGGGGCCTGTATTTTGTCCCGACGAGCAAATGTGACTCATTCGTCTGGACAAAGGACATAGCCTTATTCTCTAGAAAACTTCACTGGTATAAGTTTTTCAAAGATAAAGAAAAAAAAATTGTCATGAATACAACCTTCAAATGGAAGATCTGGCAACGGCTAGAGATCTTTAGGATCTATTGGAGGATAATATTAGAGATAGAGCGAAGGGCCCCTTCACAAATCTCAAACCAACTAGTTAATCCCAATATCGAAATCTTAAAAAAAATTGGTTGAAAAAGACTTGAGAAAACTTGAGAATCACAAAAATGATCATATCAATCTATCAACAGTAGAGAGGCACCCTACAAGCACTGTCCAATAATAGAGAAATTACAATTAAACCATCCGATAAAGGGGGAAATGTGGTTGTGATGGACACAGACAATTATCTAGAAATGTGTAAAAAGGTACTAGATGATCTGGACACATATCATCGCTTAAGAGGAAACCCCATCAAAACTTTTAAGGGTCAACTGAAGTCGATTGTAGATAGGGCTCTACTGAGGGGGTTGACAAATAAAGCAGAATATCAATTCTTGTTCCCAGAAATGGCAAAAATGGCAACCTTTTACACTACCCCAAAGATACACAAGGGGGCTGACCCAGTGAAAGGGAGACCAATTGTCTCAGGAATTGATAGCCACAACCAAAATATAGGGGTATACATTTATCAAATCCTGAGCCCTTTAATTCTTAGTCTCCCATCCTACATTAGAGACACAACTGATCTCTTAAAATTGGAAGGCATTATAATGGAACCTAATATGATCTTTGCCTCAATAGATGTTGAAGCTTTATATAGCTCAATACAACATAATATAGGAATAGAGGCAACATCCCACTACCTAAAAACAAGAGGTAATCATCTGAATGAACAGAACTCATTTATTGTGGAACTATTGGAGTTTAATTTAACGAAAAATGTCTATGTTTGGTGGGCATTATTACCACCAATTCAGGGGCGTGGGCATTATTACCACCAACTCGGGGGCATGGCCATGGAGAGCCCCTGTGCCCCCGCATATGCTAACCTACTCCTGGGCTGGTGGGAATAGAATGTGTTTTTTTCAGAGACAAATAGCAAATGGCAAGACTCCATTAGCTTGTGGTTGAGATTCATAGATGACGTGTTCATCTTGTGGACAGGGACCCAGACCAACTTTGAACAATTTGTGTCAGAACGAAATACAAATCAGATGGGCCTGAGCTTCACTTCAGCGAGCGATCCAAATAGTCCTTCATTTCTTGATGTCAGGCTTTCAAGAGGAAATGGTGGAAAAATTTATAGTGAAGTCTATCGAAAGCCTACAGCAACGAACAGTCTTCTGTGATGGGAGAGTGCCCACCCGTATTCCCTCAAAAAAGGTATACCAAAGGGACAGTACTTCCGTCTCAGGAGAAACTGCTCAAACACTAAGGTTTTCCTAACACAAGCGGCGGGATCTGCGTGAGAGATTCCACCAAAGAGGCTATCCAGACTATACCCTTAGAGGTGCATTCTCTAATGCGATTAAGAGCAAAAGAAGTGATCTACTCTTGTCTAAATTAAAAATTTCAGACAAAAACAAGATGCGCATTATAGGGACATACGATGGGGCTCATGTGCAAGTCAGAGAGGTTCTCCAGAAGCACTGGGGGATCCTCATGGAGGACTCTGAGCTAAGGGAAGTTTTAGGTGATAGACCCCTGATTACTTACAGACGAAATAAAAGCATAAGAGATAATCTGGTACAAAGTCACTTCAAACCAGTTCCCCCTGATGACTGCTGGCTCAATAGAAGACCAATAGGGTCCTACAAATGTGGTAACTGTCGGCCTGTGATTCGGTATTAATATCTAAGACATTTACAAGTACATCTACTGGCAGAGTATATACTAACAGAGAATTCATTAATTGCCTAACAAAAGGGGGCATCTACATGGCCAAATTTCCATGCCCTATGGACTATATAGGCAAAACCAAACGCAAATTTAGGTGACGCATAAGGGACCACTATAATGACATTCTAAATAAAAGAGACATGCCCATTGGCAGACATATATGGGCCATGCACGTCAATATCTCCACACATGTATTAACCACCATTGAAATGTCTGTACTTAACAAGGGCTTGTCATTCTGTCCAACCCCTCAGGTTGATTGGCTGCATCTAGATATAGACCTATATAACTTCTTTAGAACTATAAGGTTAAAAACATGGTTCTCACATAGAGACCTACCTCAGATCATATCGGATGATACAGCTAGAATTTAATTAACCTTAAAAGAATGGGGTCTGCATAATAGAAGCAACACCCAGCCTCTGAGCAATATGAATGTGGTTGAGACATTTGTCTCCAGTGTAAAAAAAAGACATAGAAGAAATGAAAGGGGAATGGTCTAGAAATCACCATCCTGTGAAAACTAAAAATATATCATTTGAACAGTCTTGTGCCCTTAAGGGACTGATCCATAACGACGACATTGTGATCAAACCCGCCGATAAAGGGGGTGCAGTCGTCGTTATGGATCGAACCCTATATATTGGAGAGATCAGACGTCAGTTAAGTGATGAATTAGTATATGTGTGTTGAGGTAGACCCTAAGACACAGATCCTTAAACGGATGAAGATTGCCATTGACGTGATAGATAGGGATTTACACACATACCTATACCGTGCCACCCTGTGACCCCCTTTACTTTATATTCTGCCTAAAATTCATAAAAATTTAGTCACCCCCTGGTAGACCTATTGTTTCAGGGAGAGATTCCCTCCTTAGTCCAATAGCCATCTTTTTGGATAAGGTCCTGAGAATGTTTGCGACAGATTCCAAATCTTACATCAGAGATGAATCAGATTTCTTGACAAAAATCAATGAGGTTTCAGTTCCCCCGAATATAATACTTATGTCTTTCGATGTAACAAGTCTGTATACATCTATTAATCATGATAGGGGTTTGACTAGTGTTAAGAAAGCTCTTGATTCAACATCTTACTCAGACAACTGCAGGGAATTTATCATAGCCCTCTTGGATATTGTCCTAACGAATAATCATTTTGTGTTTGACGATAAATTTGATCTTCAGTTGAGAGGAACAGCCATGGGGGCCAACACGGCACCCTCATACGCCAACATTGTCATGGCAGACCTGGAAGAAAAGTTTGTCTATGTGTCCCACCACTTCTCTAAGGTACTGAGGTGGAGGCGATACATAGACGACGTGTTTGCCATTTGGACAGGTGATCTTCCATCTTTGGAGGATTTCTTTATTTTCCTTAATGATATGGACCAAGACAAAGTTTACAATGGTCCATTCTGTTGAAGCCATTCAGTTTTTGGATACCACTGTTTACATGGTAGGGGGACAAACTAAACACAGACCTATACGTTAAGTCTACAGATTGCAACAACCTCTTGTTATATGAAAGTTTTCACCCAAGAAAATGGTTGACTCGCTGCCCTTGAGTCAGCTACTTCGGGTGAAAAGAATTGTCGCAGACCCAGAGAATCTAGATTTGAGACTGAGGGATATGTCAAACAAGTTTATCAGGAGAGGTTATCCAAAGAAAATAATTAGGAGACATATGGACAGGACTGCAGTGATGAACAGAGATGCATTACTGATACCTAAAGATAGAGCTGAGAAAAGTAGCAGGATTGCCATGGTCAGTTCTTTCAGCCAATATAGTGCCAGTGTGAGGAAAATTATCCATAAACACTGGACTATATTAGGCAATTTCTACAAAAACATACCAGAATTTTCTTTACCTCCCTTGTTCTCTTATAAAAGACCAAGTAACTTGAGAGACAGAATAGTCAAGTCTGAGATACGGTCCTCTAGAATAGAGGGTCTGGGCATACAATCCAATAGGAAAGGTAGTTACCAGTGTTTGTCATGTGATAATTGTCCCCTTTTGATTAAGGGCAATAATTTTATACATCCTGCTACTTCAGAGAAATTTGACATCAGATTTATGCTAACATGTAGACATGAATATGTAATCTATGTTCTTGTATGTCCGTGTCATCTAGTTTATGTTGGCGAGACGACTACAGAATGGCGCCTAAGACTTAAAGAGGCTCTGTCACCACATTATAAGTGCCCTATCTCCTACATAAGGAGATGGGCGCTATAATGTAGGTGACAGTAATGCTTTTTATTTAAAAAAACGATCTTTTTTCACAACGTTAGGAGCGATTTTGGTTTATGCTAATGAGCTTTCTTAATGCCCAAGTGGGCGTACTTTTACTTTCGACCAAGTGGGCGTTGTACAGAGGAGTGTATGACGCTGACCAATCGGCATCATGCACTCCTCTCCATTCATTTACACTGCACTAGCGATATAGCTAGATCACTATGTCCAGCCTCATACACAAACCCTAACATTACTACAGTGTCCTGATAATGAATACACATGACCATTCAGCCTGGACGTCATGTGTACTCAGAATCCTGACACTTCTGACTCTTTTCTGTGAGATTCCGGCAAGTGAAACCAAATCTCGTTTAGCTCCGTAATCTCGCGATTTGGTTTCACTTGCCGGAATCTCACAAAGAAAGAGTCAGAAGTGTCAGGATTCTGAGTACACATGACGTCCAGGCTGGATTTCATGTGTATTCATTATCAGGACACTGTAGTAATGTTAGGGCTTGTGTATGTAGCTGCACATAGTGATATAACTATATCGCTAGTGCAGTGTAAATGAATGGAGAGGAGTGCATGATGCCGATTGGTCAGCGTCATGCACTCCTCTGTACAATGCCCACTTGGTCGAAAGTAAAAGTACGGCCACTTGAGCATTAAGAAAGCTCATTAGCATAAACCAAAATCGCTCCTAACGTTGTGAAAAAAGATCGTTTTTTTAAATAAAAAGCATTACTGTCACCTACATTACAGCGCCCATCTCCTTATGTAGGAGATAGGGCACTTATAATGTGGTGACAGAGCCTCTTTAATAACCGTAAGTCAAGCATACGTACCGGTAAGAGTGAGTTACCTGTTGCTAGACATTTTATGGAAGCAGGACACTGTTAATAGTCTTAGGTTTATGATCATAGACCATGTCCCACCATTGAAACTGGGGGGCAACAGAGAACTTCTACTAAAACAACGGGAAGTTAGATGGATTCATTGTCTGAATACATTGGTTCCACATCGTTTAAATGTGGACTATCCATTGAATGTGTTCAGAAAATAATTTTTTTAACAAAGCAACTATATGTTGGGATCTTATATAGTATCTGAAAACACTTCAGTAAGGATCATTTGCTCAAATCCCCTAGATTATGTTTAGTTGTCAGTTATTTAGTTATAGGCAGAATGTGATATATATTTATTTCATATCTTTTTAGTATATCGAGCCAAATTGGGTAATCTTCACTGTATTTACATTTATTTATCTTCTTTTCAGATTATTGTCGGAAGTTGGCTGTGCATTCAGTGGTCGAGATGAACACGACTGCTTTGAAAATATTTATAGTAACAATGAGTCATGACGGTCATTTTAACTTTATATAACCCCGTTTATGCATGTTCTCACATCATCTATATCTTGTTTGAATTTAGTTTTCCCCCCTATGTATCATGGTTATACTTGAGCATTCATTGGTCGTAAGAACCCGTTGGGTCGTCCTTCTCTGAGAACCTAAAGAGAATGCTTCTTTTTTTAAATGATAGTATACGGTTTTTGTCTCTGGTTTCAAGGTATAAACTGGAATAGTCAATCCTGTCTAACACGCTATCAGTTGCGGTAGCAATATGTTTTAGAACTCAATTTATTACAGTACAAGGGATGGATACTTTGGGATAAACGTACCTTTTCCAAGATGGTGATGAAGGTCTCAGTCTAACTAGTAAGCATGCGTGCGTGACGCGCTGTATAAGATGACCCCTTTTCCACAGTTTTTCCAATCTATCATGATTGGTTAATAGTGGAACCCGGAAATGAGGATTTGAGCATGAGCGGTGGATTCTTATGAACGCCGAGATCGTCATGAGGGTAATATTGTATTACCTTTAAACTTTAAAACCTGAACAGGTGTGTTGTTCGTAGCGACTTGGTGTGAGTGCCAGCTGTAACTCGTAATATGATGATTGCCACTTTATTGTACATGCATGTATTTTTTGTGATTATTGCGATTTATGCCTATTTTTTATTGAACTACTGTTTCACACATCTTTCACATGATTGTTTTATTAATTACAGTATTTGTATGTTGTATTACTGCATTGCACTTTAAATTTAATCATGTCGTATTATCATACATTGCCAATTTGTACACTATTTAAATGCTTGAAGCACACACATTCATAGCTTGAAAATGCCTTCAATGGGAAGGTGAAACGTTGCCTGTATGTTGGGTGAATACATTTTGGATATTTATACCACTGGAGTGATGCCTCTTCTTTTGGATTGTGCATGGATGCAATGAAATGTTGTGACTTCAGAGGGGAATACTAATATTTTTGGTTTATTTACGGAAACACGTTTCGTGTATAGTTACAATTTACTGAAATGAAAGTGAACTGAAATAAGACGAAGAAGGCACGTAGTGAAAGCAACCAAATGACATGTCAACCCAGTGATACAATATAGACCAATAAATCAATGTTGTACTGGTATTGTCTGTTCAGTTTTTACTTTTTATTCACAGGTCGACTACACAAGTGTGTAGAAGAAACCACGATAAACAGTCTTATTGCCGAAGGTTTTTTTTTTAATTTATTTAATTCCGTAATTTTTTCATGTAAGCTTTAGCCTTGAAAGTATCTAAATCAAATAATTTTTAAAGATTTTTTTTTATCAATGCCAATAAAGATTTTACAAAAAAACGCAGTTCTTCAAGTTGAGCATGCCAAGACTGTTGCTATTGACACCAAAATAACAAAATGAATATTGCCGAAAGGGTAGTAGAGGTGGTTAGTAAAAAATAATATTTGAACCAATAAGTATTCAACATACTGAGCAAATCCTATGTGACTGCCTCCGAATTGCACAGGGTGATCTAGATCACAATTAAATAAAGTAGAGCTCCAAGATCAATGTTAGTTTGTTGTTCTAACTTCATTCTCTGTCAGAGATAGAAGTAGCTGAAGACCTTACGATGACTCAAAAAAATATATACAAACTTGCAGACCATCTAATGCTAAGTGACAAAAGAGCGCCTGATTCTGTGGCGACGGTTATAGCCGCAAATTTTCGTGGAGCCTCTAGTACAATCGTCTGTCCTATCATTAAAGCGTAACTAAACGTTCAATCAACTTTTTATTTTCTAGCATGTGTAATATAAATGATTTTTTTTAATATACTTTATTAACGAATTTGGGCTCCTTTTTGTGTTATATGTGTTTTAAATGGCCACTCTGACACTTTTCTACCACATATTATTTCATGTATTTCTCCTGTTGCTAGCAGAAATCCGTACACCATTTGAATGTATCAGTGTACGAATTCTGCTGCCTATGAGTACGGGTGGGTGGTGGCCCCATCGTGACGTCAGGAAGGTCTCTCTGCCTCTATACACTACACAGTTCTCTAGCAGCAAAGCGCATGGAAGAGACTGTGTGCACTGGTCTCTGTGCCTGCATGATTCTCCCCCCTTCTCTCCGGCAAAGACTGTCAGGACACTGTAATCTGAGCTGCTAATTAGCATCAGGTAAGACTAGGACTGCTCCATCCGTCCGTCCCCCTCCGCCCCCCAATCACCCTGCCGTCCTGTCTTATCTTCCCTGCACTTGCCAGGGAAAGTGAAAAGAAAAACTCTGATTGCTTTCTTCTGGAGTGTGCAGAGATATTTCCATCTCTGTATATAATGTGTTATGTTGTGCTGTGCATAGATCAGTGCTCGCTCACAGTATTGTAGTGATCACCTCAGAGTTCACTGCCCATGAAAGATACAGACAGATCGTAACATCACACACAGCAAGACACGCCCCTAGCAAATGGCCAGAATCAGGAAGTGTGAGAAAATAGATGTGGACGGTTTCACAAGAAAAAAATCTGCAAAAAAGGTACTTTGAAGTGAAAAATATTGCTAGGAGTAATGAAGACACATAGAGGGACATAATAGCAGTTTAAATATATATTTTTTTCAAACGTTTAGCTACGCTTTAAGGGTCAGAAGGACGGGTACTTCTGGAAAACCATCCTTATGATGCTAGATGCTGCATTATAAAACCCAAAATTATGGGATGAAGTCAAGCAGGGATTCCTCATGTCCTTTTTATTCGCCTCCCTTCAGAATCAAGGAACAGTGCTCGGGACGATTGGAAAAGAATGGGGAACACCCATAGCACAGATCACTGGAAATACAGTACATGGGGAGTTGGCTTCAAATTCTGACATTGCTCAGACTGTTGTAGAACTCATTGGTTATGACCACAAGGGTACAGGCTCTGGACTTCTAGAGAATAACATAGTAATTGCAGCTGCGGAGAAATTACCAGAAATAGGATACTTAACAGTGTTAACTCACATTATTATGATAGCGTCTAAGGCTGTCTCAGCGCCAAACAAATGCGTAGAGAATGCCAGGAGGAGAATGGAAGCTCTCAAGTCCATGATTGCCATCGATTGGCCAGCACAGCCAAACCCCCAAAAATCGGGGCGGGACTCCAGCAAAGACCTATTGGCTGAAGACGACAGTGACCACATGAGGAGGGTACTCGGTCTTTAAAAGACAGAACATTTTGCCGCTCACAGCGGCTAGCAATCATGTCCACGCTATGATCACAGAATCAATACATTGCTTACACAGACCTCTGGAATGCCAGAGGGTCTAATTTATCAACTCTGCGAGCCCCTGACGAATTACTGCAGAGTAATTTATGAGTGAAGAAACGCGTAGGGCTAGTTGATTACAGATAGGCAGGGAGTGTGTTTTGCTAACACGAGAGTTGCATAGAGGAATCCACTGCAGCAGCTGCTGATGCTATATCAGTTCCTGAAACACACTGTGCTTGGTAACAGCAGCTGATTTGACAGTTAAAACCCAATGTTAGGCTTGTGACAAGGGCGTACCGGTCCCAACTTGGAACTAAAATATTAAAATATAATAGTATGAAAAGTCAAGGAAAAATATATAATTTAAAATAAAATACAAATACTAGAGTGTGATGGTATTAACCATTAAAATCGCATAACGCATCCTTGTCCTATCCGAATTTATTGCATGTGTCAATGTAAAGTGCATAAACACTAGTGAATGAATTTTATGGATACAATTTTATCACTATCATAAATTGCTAAAAAGTGGAATAAATCTCACATTAACGGTTAGGTTCTAACCAAATTAAATTCCCATTGGTATCTATCCAGTGAAACATATATATAACCCAAGGGAAAACCACGTATATTTATTATTGCACAGTGAATAATTTCAGAAGACGATGTTATCTGAAGAATCTGCGGATGATATAGCTCATAAGATCAGAGAGTATGTCCCAATTAGGAGAGTGATAGTAGATTTGACACTTGCGTGTGAGCATACAAGTAGTAATGCATCAGGACTAGCCGCTGCAATTGCACACGCCGGAACTTATCTAAAGTTGACAGGGCTTACAGGTTTCCAGATGGTCTGTGAGTTTGTGGTACAAGCTAGATCCCCCTTGATGGCAATTAATACTTGCCGAGCTCAGGTCAATTATTTCTACAAGTTAATGGCATATTATGAAAAATTAGGAGAAGATGCTCCTTATCTCAAATTCTTAGGGAACCCAGGATCCAGTAAGTTCAACCCTCAAAACTTTGAATTCCTCTATACCTACGCAGTTGGATTTGATTCTGTGGCAGTTCCTTCTATGTCAGGCTACACAATCGGAGATGTCGGGTCCCACAGCTCATATAATGCCCTAGGAGCCAAAGCTGCAGCAAACTCAGTTGGACAAAGCAATAAGGAATTTTGCAAGGATCTCGGATTAGACCCACAAATTGTCGCTGCATTTGCTTTACTACACAAGCAAATAACAACCCTCAGAACGGGTAACAGATCTGCACTACTATAAAAAGTCATTGCATTACAAAAGGGGTGATGTGGAACACACAACATAATGCCAAGAAACCCCATCCAAACGGCTGTTTGTATTGGAATTTTCTCATCAAGATTATTAACTAGTTGCTGTACGCTCAACATTTATTTTTTCGTTGTCCAAACAAGAAGACTGGTTCTTTTATTTTTTATAAAAAAACAAACAAAAAATAAGTAGAGTTCCAACGCTTCCACCAAACGCCAATTCCAAAAGACCTAATAAGAGTCAAGTTGTGGAAGAGCATTGGTCTCGTTTTGCTAAGGAATAGAATACAGTGATAGTTGATATTTTGTAAATTGTTTAAAAATCTTTTGTCTAACCATTTCTCTTTCGTCAAGATATTAGTCTATTTCAAGTTATGTTTTTTAGATTGCAATCTTTATGAGGTTGAATTGTAGAATCAAAACATCCCTTGACAATAGATGTCTTCGGTGTGCACGGGTACAATATTTTGGGGTAACTTTTGTCCAGTGGGACTTCTATGCTTGACGATGTTACACGATTTCTTTTCCCTCCACAGGTCCCTGTCTGACTGCTGGGTGTGTAGTGTGTCCATCCATGGACGCAATGAAATGTTGTGACTTCAAAGGGGAATACTAATATTTTTGGTTTATTTACGGAAACACGTTTCGTGTATAGTTACAATTTACTGAAATGAAAGTGAACTGAAATAAGACGACGAAGGCACGTAGTGAAAGCAACCAAATGACATGTCAACCCAGTGATACAATATAGACCAATAAATCAATGTTGTACTGGTATTGTCTGTTCACAGTTGTATACGAATAGTAACCTTTTCATTTGACTTTTTATTCACAGGTCCAGACTACACAAGTGTGTAGAAGAAACCACGATAAACAGTCTTATTGCCGAAGTTTTTTTTTAAATTTATTTAATTCTGTCATTTTTTTGTTTAAGCTTTAGCCTTGAAAGTATCTAAATCAAATATTTTTTAAATAATTTTTTTTAATCAAAGCCAATAAAGATTTTGATCGAAAAACCAAAAAATATTATTGATAATTGTTAGTGAGAAACAAACGGCTTTACAAGTGTGAGGAATGGCAAAGGCTGAGGGTATTTGGAGGAGGCCTATTTTTTTTTTAGACATTTAGGAAGCTTATAGTGTATGCAAATTTTTCAAATGTAATACTATGTTATGATAAAATTTTAAAAATAGTCTATTTGAAAACTGTGTTTAATTGTGCTTTTGGGAAAAACTATAGCAGTGTAGCATGTCCTATGACACCTAAATACTCGATACAACTGCTGTAGTGAGACCACATATGGATGTATCGCCTGCTACTGATATACTATAGTGAATAAAGTTGCATTGTTACACCGATGATGCTGCAACTCCGACTAATAGTCCCCCAGAAAAGTCATGTTTGCAACATCCTCATAACTGACATGGGACTCGATGTTTGTTTGCGTGACAGCAGTTGCCGTGAGATCATCTAGTAGAGCCTACATAAACTGTACAACTGGTGTATTTCAATTCTTGCCATGTCTACATGGCATTCAGTAGGTACAAAGTCACAAGCTACACGTTTTGTAGCAATAACAAAAAAATCTATGTTAATTATTGTAGGACGATATATGAAAATTATAGGGAAGTGTAAACGTCAAAGTCCTTATTCAGAAGGTGTATATATCCAAGGGGAGAAAGAAAACCTGGATCGCACATCCTACTTGATCTATTGCGGCTCAGCAAAATAAAATGTACGAACATGCGGTTCTTAGTAAACATTTTGATCACTGTATGAGCCGCTTGCCACTTCACGACGACCTCTTTTCAGTGAGTCCCTATTCTACCAAGCGTAATATCGCATGGCATCCATTGCCGCTGCAACACAGAACCTGTAGAGGGAGCAACACAGAACCTGTAGAGGGAGCAACACAGGAAACCAACAGCACCCATGCTGCCGGTCTAAGCCACCTTGGTTCTGGACCACATCCCCCCAAGGATACAGCACCACAGCAGCAACAGATTACCATACAACACCACAAAAAAATTAACAGATGGAAAAAGCTCACCTTTCCTTGTGGATCAGCTATGACCGTTTTATCCAAAACATCTTGCCGAGTGACACATATAAAATTTATGCTTGGTCAGATTTTTTTACATTTTTTTATTACTATGTTGATTTGTGCAGGATTCTTAATGAAAACTTTTACCCATGTGACTCTTAGGGTATGTGCACACGATGACTGCAAATACGTCCGTAAATTACGGAGCTGTTTTGTGAAAAACAGTCTCAGAATTTGAGGCGTGTTCTAGGCGTATTTTGGAGCGTTTTCATGTTGAGGCGTATTTTGGAGCGTTTTTTGACATGTAAATGAGTTGGTATCCAAGTAGTTTTACAGACGTATTTTCAGCTGTTTTTTGAGGCGTTAACAGGCGTAATTTGGGGCGTTAAGAGGCGTTTCAAGAACGAGCCCACTAGGGGCTGTACTTCTGACCCAGGCGTACAAAAAGCCTGGACGAAACCTGCAATTTCCCTTTTTGACATAGCACTAGTTACTGAGGCAGTTCTGCATTGGAAATGAGTTCCCACAGTACAGCAGGCCCATCCCAGCAGGAGCAGCAGGGACAACATGTGGTGCAAAGGCGCATCAAAGTGCGGCGACGCCACATCGCCGCCCTAATGCAAATCGTCCACAATGTCATTAGATGTAAAAGAATTTGTGAAGTGAATACATTTATGGAGTATGTTGTCAATTTTTGTATTTGTTGCCATGATCCTTATAATGGACATTTGGTCACACTTTGTTTGACAGGAACATGAACGTGGCCGCAGGTTGGGTGCACCCCATAAATGTTCTTCGAAATGAAAGGGGTCACATTGGCCACCTTTATCAGGAATTAAGACGGTGAGTTTTTGTTTGGATGCTTGAAGCTAACGTACCGCACTGTGTGTTGCATCAGCCTACAAATGTTGCATCACACAGTGTGTTTTAGTTTCTCCTGTGAAATGTGTAACTAATTAGCGTAAATTTGTTGACTAACAACTGTCTTGATTGCAACCTCTGGTTTTATGTGTGTAACCTCAATTGACAATGCAACGTTAAATTCAGAAGACATATTGACGTTACAAATTGGGGTTACATCGTGTTCATTTGGGGAGCATTAATGTATGTATGTTGCACATGCTATGTTAGTCCATGTGGCTTTTAATGGGCCTTTTGTAAACCTCATTTGGTCGGAAACTTTATACCTTTTGGGTCTGTGGATGACTTATAATGTGTATGCCTCTACAGGTTTCCCCCAAAATTTTATGATTTTTGTCGGATGACAATACCGCCATTTGACACTTTGGAGGAGATTCTGTCCGTCCATCTGAGGAGGCAGGATACGGTTATGCACACGGCCATTAGTCCTGTGGAGAGGCAGCTGATCACGTTGCGGTGTGTTAGGAATTCTTAAAAGTCTTTTGTAAAACATTTTGCAGTATGGTGGATGTAAATCGAATGCTAAGTCATTAATGGTTTTCCTATCTCAATGTCCAAGTTATGCTGGTGTTCCATTATGATTACTTTTTCCTAATTCTAGTTTTCTTTTCTTAACAGATTTCTTGCAACAGGGGAGAGTTATTCATTCCTGCACCTGCAATTCCGGGTTGGAAAATCAACTATTTCTGGAATTGTCAGGTTCACATGCCAGGTGATCTGGCAGTATTTGCAGCCCATCGTGATGCCCAGTCCGACTCGAGAGATTTGGTTGCAGGTGGCAGCAGGCATTCAATCTGTGGCCAATTTCCCAAATTGCATAGGCGCCGTCGACGGTAAGCACGTACGTGTGCAGCAGCCACCGTGGTCAGGATCACATTACTTCAACTACAAGAAGTATTTTTCTGTGGTCCTGATGGCGGTGGCTGATGCCTCGTACAAGTTTGTTGTTATTGACGTCGGCGCATATGGAAGCACTGGTGACTCCCGGGCGCTACTGACTTCGGATTTAGGGAAGCAAATCCTGCTAGATCAGGTAACTCTACCTCCACCCCAACCTCTTCCGGGTACCACGCATCCAGTTCCCTTCGTGATGGTATCGGACAAGGCCTTTCCACTGATGCCCAACCTGCTGCGCCCATACCCACGGAGTAGACTAGATGCCCGGAGGAGGGTCTTCAATGAGAGGCTGAGCCGGGCACGACACTTCGTGGAGCGCACCTTTGGGATCATGGTTAGTAAGTGGAGGGTATTCACCTGTGCCCTTCAGTTGGATGCCTCCACAGTTGATGGGGTCATTAAAGCTGCCTGTGTTCTCCACAACTATGTTAGGGATCACGAGCGAGGTGAAGTGGAGGTGGAGACACAGACAGCTTTCCGTGACACCCATATCAACTGGGGCTTAGGAAGACCATCCAACCGTGGCGTACAGGTGAGAGATTCCTTCACAGACTACTTCATGAGTCCCGAAGGTGCAGTGCCCCGGCAGGATTCCAGCCAGAGTGTTCAGCAGCCGATCCAAGTCGATATGTTGGTTCCAGGAGGAATTAGTGCCAAAAATGCAAAATGTACATCCTTCCCCCCTTTGTATGCACTATGTGTGATAGTTAGTTTGCCATGTCTTGTGTTGGTGTGGAAAAAAAAAATTTTTGGTTGTCACGTTGTACACTTTGACCACAAACTAAAAAGAACATTCACACCCAAAAATGTATGTGTTGTCTCAATTTTTCCTTGGACGTTACTTTGTAGTGTTTCTTCTAGGCTCCCTTTTTTGAGAACAAAACACATGTGACATGTTTCAGAGGGTATCAAGTAAATGGCAAATAACAAAGGTAACACGTTACCACAAACACCATCTCCTGTTTGAAAGGCAGGGATGTTCCGTGTCAATATGAACAAGAGTCTTCAAACAGATATTAACATAACCTCCACCCAGATAAAAGGTCTATTACATGTGGGTAAATCGGGGAGGAGAATCATAGGTTGAGGCAGGGGGAAAAGGTGGGGGTAAGTTTGCTGATAAGCAGTTGTGCTGTATTGGGAGGGTGGGTAAGGGTAGAAGGATTGGACAAAGTGGGAACCAGCAGAGGGATTGGAATGGGAGGGCGGGGAGTTTGGTGGCTCGATTTGGGTGGAGGCATTTTGCCAGGTGGGGCTGTGGGCCATATGTGGACGCCCCTGTCTACGGCCCGCTGACCTATTGAGGGTCCTCAACCGGGGGCATGTTGACAGCAAACTCGAAGACTGCAATCGCCGCTTGAAAATAGGTCATGACGTCCTGGCCTACTTCGGGTGGCAGCCGACGGCAACGAGAGGCTATGCCATAGCCAAAAAAATCAAACTTGTCATCCCCGTCGACCCTCCGGATAAAGGACATGGCGTCTGACTCGACCTTGAGTTGCCTGTCCATTGTCCGGAGGGTTCCTCAAGTTCGCTGTCGGGTGGAAGGTGGGCGGGTGCGGGGAGCCGGACATGTTGCGGTTGCCACTGGCAAAGGGGCAGCAGCAGGTGTTTCCAAGGTGTCGTCCGACACGTCAGCTGCTGTGCCCAGCCATGAAGGACCAGCGTCATCGTCTGAGGGGCCCTCCGCTTCTCCAGATAGCTGATGTGAGGTAGATGGAGTGGGTTCCCTCTCCCTCTGTTGCTGTTCCTCGTGTTCATCAGGGTGCCCTTCCATTGGAGCTGCTACGTTTCCAGCGGATCTAGGGTAAAGTAACAAAAAAATAATAATGGCTGTTGTGACCGCAACTAACATGTGTATTTGCGTGGGAACTATTTGCCAACAACAACATATCCAAAAATCGCACATATAATATGAAACACATTCCTTCAACAAACACCTAGGGGAGAAGTACCTGCTAATTCTACTTTGCGAGCATGACAACTTGCATGACACATGTAGTTGTCCAATAAATATTGGTTGCAATGGTTAGCAACCCACAATCCTCCCCTCCTTCATGACACTGGCAGGGTTGTGGTACAATGTAAACAGGGGGAACCTGAGTTTTTTGGAATCACGTCAATGCGTAGGTTACAGTGAGCATGCCATTTAGGGGGTCACATGAACATGTATGCTCTCTAAAATGTAGCAACTTATCTGGACATCTCCACACCCACCCACATTGCATATTAGGAAGAGGAAGTTCCAACGTCGCCATCATGAGGAAACCATAAAATGACAAACAACAGTTGTCTTTGGGATTAGGAAGTCCACATTCCAAAATGGTCTGGCATGATTTAACCTGGCCAAAATGACAGCAATATGTATTCTGTAAAGTTATGCGTACAAATGAGCAGCATGTGTTGTTAGTGAAGGAAATGTACCCAAACTTACTGGCGTAGTGCCCTGTTGGGCAGGAGGAACAGCAGCTGCTGATGGTAAGGACACTGCGATACTTGTGAGGGAGAGGATCCACTCCTCTCAGCCTTACGAATCTGCCTCTGGAACCGGTCCCGCACACTCTTCCACCGATTCTGAAGATCTTTTTCTGTGAAATAATAGGAAAAAAAACACTCAATACCAAAACATGATAGTATACCTTTCTGGAAGTGGAACTTGATTTGGGTGTTTGTTTTGAAACACAAATGTGCCAGAAACACCACACTGCTAAGATTCGTTTGTATGCATGTACATTTTGGTTGCACCTCATAGGTGTCCCAGACTGTCATCACTAAAACATTGTTCCGTACATACACAGCATTTGCCGATCAAACGCCACAACCTCATTAACCCCTAGGCGCACCAGGACGCAACTGTACGTCCCTGCTGCCAGTGTCTTGGCGCACAAGGACGTACAGTTACTGAGTGGGTCCCGCTGCACACTGTGGCAGTGTGCACCGGGAACCGCAGGGACAGCTGTCCCCAAGAGCTGACACTCCCCAGTCACCGGCATTGGACCCGTAAAAGCGGTCCATTGTCGGCGATCGATGTAATCGGTGGATCTGTACAGATTCACTGATTACATTTCTGCACATAAAGTATAAGAAAACGTTCCGGGACATGTAATAAGTCCCGAAACGGTTACTATAGATACTCACCCTCCCTACCCGATGCCTCATGTCACCGGCAATGGACCAATAGCAGTGGCTATTGCCGGCGATTGCATTGATAGGTGGGTCTGAACAGACCCACCTATCATAGTTCATTCTCACACGGGGGCGGATAAAGGGGCGGGTAAAACCCCCTCCCCTGACAACTAACACTTCCTAGTTACCGGCATTAGACCCGTAAAAGCGGTCCAATGTCGGCGATCGATATAATCGGTGGATCTGTACAGATTCACAGATTACATCATTTCTGCACATAAAGTTTTAAAAACTGTTTCTGGACTTGAAATTAGTCCAGAAACAGTTACTATGGGACCCCCCCCCTTGTCCCATGTGACCCCCCTCCTGTCCCATGCCCCATGTGACCCCCCCTCCTGTCCCATGCCCCATGTGACCCCCCCTCCTGTCCCATGTGACCAGCAGGGAACCAATAGAAGAGGTGATTGGTGAGTCTGTTCAGACCCACCAATCACAGTGCGTTTTTCACCCAGGGTGGGTGAAAAATACCGGACACAGACTCTGATCTCTTAGTAGGTGAAGAGAAGTTGGAGAAATCAGAGCCTGTGTCGTGTGGTGTGCCCCACACAAAGTGAAAAAAAGAATCAACCCCTAATTTCCCTCTTCCCTGTTCCTAGTGTGTGACCACAACACCTCCCAGTGTATAAGGGAGATTTTCTTTTTTTCATCCAATTTGTTAGCGTCAATCTGTAGCGCTATAGCGTTAGTGTCAATCCGTATCGTCAGTTAGCATCAATCCGTAGCGTCATTTTGGCAGTTAGTGTCAACCCGTCACTGTTAGTCGCGTCACTTGTCAGCGTCAATCGTCACTGTTAGTCACGTCACTTATCAGTTAGTGTCAATCCGTCACTGTCAGTCTCGTCACTTGTTAGTTAGTGTCAGTCAGTTAGTGTCAATCCGTCACTGTCAGTCTCGTCACTTGTCAGTTAGTCAGCGTTCGTGTCAGTTAGTAAGTGGTACTAAGTGTTATAAAAAAAACAAAACCCCAAAAAAACTATTTGTGTTTAGTTTTGTGAAAAAAACAAAAAAATCTAAAAAAAAAATCTTACCGTATATATCGGCGTACAAGACGACGTTTTAAAACCTTAAAAAAATGTCAAAAGTAGGGGGTCGTCTTATATGCCGGATATTGTCTTATACACAGGTTGTGTGTTACCTTGTGAGCCTGCAGTCCGGTACACAGGCTCCCGGGATGCACGGAATCCGCCACGGATCTGAGGGAAGCCGGTATTAGCCGCCAGGGAACATCTCTGTAAGATCCTGTAAGCCTCCGTAGATCTCTCTGGCCCGCCCTTTCCTCTCATTCCCTGCCTCTCAGATCTCGCGCGATGAAGCAGCCTATCTTCGCATGCGCGAGTTCAAAGAGACAGAGAGTCCTGGGTCCTGCCGCCGGTGGATGAGTATGGTACTACAGTATACAATGGCCATAGTGAAGCGCTCCTGCACGAAAGGGGGACGACGACATTTGGGTTTGAAGACAGCTAATAATGGAGTCGGGAAGGTTTTAGTATTGATACAGGGTATATGGAGGGGCAATGATGCGCTACTGCTATGAAGCGCTCACACATGCTTGGGGGGTGGGGTTTGCAGTGTTAAGAGGGGTATAAGGGCAGGCCAGATGGATGCACTAATGCTCCAAAGTGCTATTACAGTACCGTAGTTACAGTATAAGAAAGAGGGCTGGGCAAGCAGGGAGAGCTGACCAATCTAAACAGGATTTGTACAACAAGCACTCCAATCACTGGTATGGCACTGTACATACCGTACCATAGCTTGCAGTGATTGGCTGGTTGTTGTACAAATCCTGTTTAGATTGGTCAGCTCTCCCTGCTTGCCCAGCCCTCTTTCTTATACTGTAACTACAGTAATAGCACTGGGTACACCACATACAGTAATATTACAGTACCAGTATTTCTGTGCCTGTTCACACAGTAGCAACAGTACGGTACATACAGTACAGTATAAAAATGTCCAACAGTCAAACCCCCATCATGGCTCAACAAGCAAGAAGAAAGAAATATGAAGCCAGTTTCAAACTTAAAGTTATAAATTTTGCCAGGGAGCATAATAACTGTGCTGCTGCAAGACAGTATGGAGTAACAGAAAAGATGGTTCGGGACTGGAAAGTAAATGAAAAAGCATTAAACAATATGCCAAGGGGTAAGTGTGCATTAAGAAAAGGCACCCCACACTGGCCAGAACTCGAAAAACATGTAGCAGATATGGTGAATAAGCATCGCCAAAACGGTTATGTAGTGACACGAAATCAAATACGCCTGTTTGCACTTCAGTGGGCCAAATCTAACCCAGATCAGAGCAACAGATTTAAGGCCACTGCATCCTGGTGTACTAGATTCATGACAAGGCATAATCTGGTACTGAGGCAAAAGACGAAAATTGCCCAAAAATTACCTGCAGACCTTGATAACAAAATAAATAGTTTCCATCGATACATAATAAAACAGCGCACTAAACACAACTATCCGTTAAGTAGTATTGGAAACATGGATGAAACTCCAATGAATTTTGATATGGTTGGAAATAAAACTGTCCATCAAAAAGGTGAAAAAACAATTTTAATTAAAACAACAGGGCATGAGAAGTCCAGTTTTACAGTGGTATTAGCATGCACAGCTGATGGCGCCAAACTGAGACCAATGATCATTTTTAAAAGAAAAACAATGCCAAAACTCAAGTTCCCTCCTGGTTGTTTTGTGCATGTGAATGAAAAAGGCTGGATGGATGAAGAAGGGGTAAAGCTATGGCTTGAGAATGTGTGGAGCAGGCGACCAGGTGGACTAATTCAAAAATCTAGTCTACTAGTGTGGGATATGTTCAGGGCTCATTTAACTCCTAGCACAAAGCAGAGGCTTGCAAGATTAAACACCCATGCTGCAGTTATTCCTGCAGGATTAACATCGCTGGTACAGCCGCTGGATGTGTGCTTAAACAAGCCATTTAAGGATCGCATTCGAGAACTTTGGAATGAATGGATGGTTAGCGGCGAAAAGTCATTCACAAAAGGAGGAAACATGCGTGCTCCACAGCTGGATGTTTTGTGCCAGTTTGTCATTAAAGCCTGGAATGATATTGATGAAGAAACAGTCATCAAGTCTTTCAAGAAGTGCGGCATATCGAATTCATTAGATGGTATGGAGGACGACTACTTGTGGCAAGATGAAGAGGAAGTAGAGGAAGCTGAAAGCGCACCATCTGACACGGAATTCGATCCATACGATGACTGCCTTACGAATGTATCACAAGATGTCATTGATGTAATTATGATATCAGATGACGAACAGGAGGATTTTGAAGGCTTTTAAAGGGAAACTGTCACGCCAGCAAGACCTGTTAAAATACCGCAGCTTACAGTTATGATCACCAGGGACTTGTCCGGCACTTACTTTCTTATTTGTTTTGCAAAGTTTTAGCTTTACCGTACATGTTTGAAACAGCCTTATGTTTATAAGTGACAGTTTTGCTGCTAAATACAGTACATGTATGTCATACGCATTTGAATTAAAATTATCATGTTGAAATTAAATCTGACTTTTTTTCATTTGGGAGAGGGGTAGTCTTATATGGCGAGTATATCTTAAATTCTATATTTTAAGGGTAAAAGTTGGGGGTCGTCTTATACGCCGCCATATACGGTAGTGTTTCAGCGTAAGTTAGTGTTTTAGTGTGAAAAAAATAAATAAAATCTTTGTTATACAACGTAACGTTGTTACAGCTACGTGTGTATAAACTACATATATACACACACAAATTAATAAAATGGCTGCGAAGCGTCACACCGCTGAAGAGGCGTATGCCATGATCGCATCCGATACGGACTCAGCGAGTGGTGAGGAACCAGAGTTCTTTCTCTCGTCCTCCTCCTCTAGTGACAGCGATGAACCTCCTCGTAGTCGCAGGAGGGTTAGTGCCCAAGTTCTGCCTGACCCTAAAACTGCCGTTCTGCCTGACCCTGGTACTGCCAGCAGTGATTGGTCACCCCCAACCAATTACACACCCCAAATCCCAGAATTTACTGCTGCAGCAGGAATTAATGTGCAGACGGAAGGACTGCCTGTAATTGAATATTTCAAATTGTTCTTTACCGACAATTTGATAGAGCTTATGGTGGACCAAACAAACATCTACGCCCACCAATTTATAGCCGAACACCCAAACTCATTTTATGCCCAGCCCAATCGTTGGCAACCAACTAATTGTGCAGAAATGCAAAAATATTGGGGGTTAGTTCTCAACATGGGTCTCACTAAAAAGCCCAAAGTAAGATCCTACTGGTCTACGGACATTTTATATCATTGTCCGTTGTACCGCAATACAATGACCAGACCCCGCTTTAAGGCCCTCCAAAAATTTCTGCACTTCAGTGACAACTCCCTATCCCCCCCCCCCAGTATGACCCCAATTTCGACAGACTTTTTAAAATTAGGCCCCTCCTAAACTTTTTTTCCCGAAAGTTTCCTGAAATCTACACCCCCGACAAAGAGATTTCAGTTGATGAACCCCTGGTGCACTTTAAGGGTAGGCTGAAGTTTCGCCAATATTTGCCCAATAAGCGCGCCAGGTACGGGATCAAGGTCTACAAGCTGTGTGAGTCTGAGACCGGATACACATATGCTTTCCGGATCTATGAGGGGAAGGACAGGACAATACAGCCCCCAAATTGTCCCCCCGTCCTGTGTAACAAAACTAAAAACCCTCATTATACCCCTAGATGAATACCTAATACTATAACATATGTGTATGATCTGCACAATTTTTTAGGCCTATGCTTGTGTCTAAAAATCATCCAAGTAAAAATAAGGCCTCAAAATCCTTGTGGTGCTTCTTCACTTCCAGGCACTGCTATGTGTCCAGACAACATATTTAGACCACTTTGGGGGTATTTCTAAAGTCAGAAGAAATACCCCAATAAATATTGAGGCACTTTACTTCACTTATATGTTGTGTCTGAAAAATCTGCCAAAAAAAATGGGGCATTTGAAAAAAATGTAACATTTTATTTTGCAAGCCAGAAAAACTATGGGGGTCATAAAAGTGATCACAACCCTACATAAATTCTTTGAGGGGTGCAGTTTCCAAAATGGGGTCACTTCACTGTACTGGAGCTCTGCAAACAGAACATGACACCTGAAGACCATTCCAGCAAAATCTGTGCTACAAATTGCGCTCCTCCATTTCTGAGCCCTGCCGTGGGTCCTAACTGTAGTTTATAATCACATATGGGGCATTACCGTAATCTGAAGAAATTGCTTTACAAATGTTGTGGTGCTTTTTCTCTGTCATTCCTTGTAAAAAATAAAAAATTCTATGTTTTTTCCGAAAAAAAGTAGATTTTCATCTTCAGTCTATTTCCACTAAATTCTGCAAAAAAAACTGTGGGGTCAAAATGCTAACTATACCACTAGAAAAATTCCTAAAGCTAGTGATTTAGAATCCTTACACCACAAACACTTTAAGAACATGTACCTACTAAGGTTAGTTCGTGTTGTAAAGTGCGTAATGGTATCCGCGAGGATTGTACATGCAAGGATACGCAAGGAAGGAGCAATTGTGTGGGGTTTACACGATACTGTGCTCCAAACACACAACAAACAAATGCGCATCATTTAATATAATCACAACCAGAGTGGACATTTGTGACACACTTTAACACACCATAAAGTAGTCCCAAATATGCAGGCAAAAATCCACCTAAAATGTACATACACAGTTAACATAAGGCAATACAGGTATAGTGTTGAAATACATACAATCACCACATTGAAACACAGTGTCACGTTATTAACTGCAGCACATACGCCGTGAGTTCTGAGTGTGCAAAATGACATCTGTACATCTTGCAAACAACATGCATGCTTCCAAAGCGTTGCAAACATTGGATACATTGCATTGTGGCAGGTAAATTGGAATAACGTATAGGAATACACGCACATGTAAGGAACACATTACCTAACATTAATAAAATTGTCTAGACACACGTTTGCTCTAGTATACAGTCTGCAGCTTTACCCAAACAGTTTTAGCCCTAAAAACATGGATACTCCAAAACAAACTGCATTATTGCAGTGAACGCTTATCAGGGCATCCACATCGATGTGCATCCTGTTGTACGCTCTGGGTGGCATGTTGAACGTCCTGCTTCTTCCCTTTTTAAACACCTTGCTTCACCCCTAAACTGGCCTTTCAAAATGGCTGGTTAGGCAACACCCCTTACGCTCCAAATGTGTGCCAAACGCCTGGAAACTCTTTTTTCCAACTTCCATTGACTTCAATGGGATTTCGCTCCATTAAATATGCCTGAAGAAGTGCCCTGCACTTCTTTTTACGAGGCGTAATTTTACACGCCGTAATTGCAGAACGACGCGTAAAATTACGCCTCGTGGGAACAGTACACCGTAAAACCCATTGAAAGTAATGGACAGATGTTTGCCGACGTATTGGAGCCGTCTTTTCAGGCGTAATTCGAGGCGTAAAACGCCTCCATTACGTCTGAAAATAGGTCGTGTGAACCCAGCCTTATGGTGTAATTTCAAATGTTTGGGTATTGTTTTTAATTTAGAAAGATCATCTTCAACCTCTGCAATGATGATGCCCAGTTCATGTTCCCTAACCCTTCTGCGTAACTCGCGAGATGTTAAGCCAAGATATATCAGGTTACATGGACAGGTGGCAAAGTATATTACCCCTATAGTATTGCAGGAAACGCGATGAGTGATTTAATATTCTTTATTGTGATTAGAGTAACAAAAGATAGCGGCTGTGTCGATGTTAGAACAGACAACACATCTAGCACAGGATCTACAGCCCCATTTTGGCCCTCTTGATCCGAACAGCCTCTCGGCTTTGCCGATAGTGGCTTTGTACCAATGTATTACGCAGATTTTTTGCTCTGCGATACGTGATCGGCGGTCTATTGGGTAGATATATATGTATAGTAGGTTCACTTGTAAGTATGTCCCAGGACTTACTTAAAACCTTGGGCATTCCCTGTGATCTAGAATTAAAATGAGCAATGAACCTTAACTAAATGTCGTTCTCCTTTGATTTTGAGGATAGCAGGTCACTTCCTCTGGAGTTCTTAGTTCTTTCGTAGCCCTTCCGTATCCATCTTTCTTGATATTACCTCTCTTTGAAACGAGATCTTATTTCCAGAGTTTCAAAGAATTCCTCCATGTGCATAGTTTCAGAAATTGGCCAATGATGATACTTTGTATAAGTTTCTTGTGGTGCGATGAGTATGCATGTAATAATGAATTAACAACTGTGTCTTTTCTCTGTAGATCCTAATGAATGATCCGATCTCATCCACCTAAAAATTTATATCCGAGAAGTCAATGTTTGTCTTACTCCACTTATGTGTGAGTCTGATATTCTTCCCATTGGTGCTCAAAGACTCCATGAAAGTGGTTAATTCTTCCACCAATCCCTGTCATATCATGATGATATCATCAATGTATCTGCCCCAAAATTAGACCTTGTCAATCAATGGCAGAGGATCGGTTAGGAGGATATGTCTCTCCCACAGGCACAGGAACTGGTTGGCATATGAGGGCGCACATGTAGCTCCCATAGCTGTGCCTTGGAGCTGTAAGTAGACCGGAATACAAAAAGTGTTGAGTGGGAACAAACTGAAGTAATGTAATCACAAACTCACACATTTCGGCCTCCAAATTGGATGTGTAAAAAGAACTTTGCCGCTTCCAAGTCGTCGACATGTCTAATGTACAGTATGTATATAATTATTAGACATCACACGTTACCAGGATCATATTGGGTTCTAGTGGGATGCCATCAATTTTCTGTAATATATCAATCAAGTCCTTAATGTATGAAGGTAATGTTTCTACTATAGTGAAAAAATGTTGAGAAAATCCTCAGCACATGCAAGTTGAAAATTAAAAAAAGAGCTTTATTAGGACATACGTTTAAAAGTCCAAGATACAGGTAGGGCGTGTTACCACGAACGCGTCTCAAACAAAGTGTTCTTACTACTAGCAAGTGTTTCTACTGACGGTTGCAAAATGTGGTCAATGAACTTACATGCTAGTTCACTTAAATTGTTATTCCCGGAAATTATAGGACGACCTGGTGGTAAAGTTGCATGTTTGTGGATCTTCGGTACCTGCTCACTAAACACAGACTTGCGGAAACAGCAATCTTTTATATGGAAAATGCAGTAAAGAGGCGGCTTTTTTTTGTGCTCCTATCGTCCAAAGAAAGTTGACTCCACAGAGTTGTAATGACCAAGGCAGCAAGGAAACTGATAAGCCCAACCAATCAGTGACAAGCATGGAATCCCTTCCTCAGGTATAACCGTCTGGCGTGGAGAATGGGTCATGCAGAATAGAAGTAAATAGTGACTCTACATCTCTACTCGCAACCCATGGATCCAGACAAATTTCCTTTCTTTAGCACATCTATAGGTTCTCTAACTAAATGAATGAGACTTCTAAGAATATAGTCAATATAGGATTTTACTGCAAGTTATGCATTGTTGTCCATTAATACCATATTGCCACCCTTATCAAAAAGTTTAATGACCATTGATTTATCCTCTACTAGGTATGCTGTGACAACTCCTGAGTAACAACCTGAACAACAATACTGATATTACTATCAGTATGAGCAGTAATCAGTATTAATGAAACATATGAACAATTGCTATCAAACTACTAAATTGTTAAAAAATAAAATTGCAACAAAAATGTTTACAACTAACAGTCTATAAATAAATTCACACAACCAGTAAAATATTGTCCTCAGAAAGCTTCAAACAGCATTAAAACCATGACCTCAGGTAATATCTTAAGAAAATCAGACTCAGCAGGTTTGACAATTTTATATAGTTAATAAATTAAAGTTGTTAAAATCACTTTATTCCTAATTTCCTTTATTTGGAGATATTCTAAGTGTCTTTTTTTTCAGGAAAGTTGCTTTAATATTGATAAATAAAATTAAAATGATTACTCAAAGCCTTCTCAAGTTTCAGCACACAGTTTTGACCTTAACATTATTCATTAGTGTCCAAAACGACAACATTTCCACCCTTATCAGAAAGTTTCATGACTATTTATTTATATCTACAAGACTTACTACTGACTGCATCTCGGAGGTGAGGTTGGATAATGAGCTAAGCTGTGACATCCCATAGCCCTTTAAAAATAACTTTGTCTTGATGTCAAATATAGAATTAAAATGTCTAAATTTATGTAAATGCTCAACAGGATATATACAAATTCGAAGCGGTTAGAAGATCAGAGAATTATCAGGTGTCTTCCAACCGGCACGGGAAGAGGTTAGCATACATGAGTTCACATGGTCTTCCCATCACAGTACCCAAGGTGTTGGAAGGAATTGGAATAAAAAAGTAATTTTGGGTGAACACTAATTGAAAAATGTACCAATAAAAGTACCAATTGTGGCTAAGAGACCCACTGTGGTCAGAATGATTGAAGATGGCAGAAGATTGGTGAGGAAGATATGTCTCTCCCACAGGCCCAGGTTGGCATATGAGGGCGCACATGCAGCTCCCATAGCTGTGCCCTGGAGCTGTAAGTAGACCGGAATACAAAAAAGTTGAGTGAGAACAAATTGAAGTAATGTAATCACAAACTCACACATTTTGTCCTCCAAATTGGATGTGTAAAAAGAACTTTGCCGCTTCCAAGCCGTCTACATGTCTAATGTATGTATATAATTATTCGACATCACACGTTACCAGGATCATATTGGGTTCTAGTTGGATGCCATCAATTTTCTGTAAAATATCAATCAAGTCCTTGATGTATAAAGGTAATGTTTTTACTATAGTGAAAAAAATTTGAGAAAATCCTCAGCACGTCCAATTTGAAAATGTTAAAAAAGAGCTTTATTAGGACATACGTTTAAAAGTCCAGAAGGACACAGGTAGGGCATGTTACCGCTAACGCATTTCAAACAGTGTTCTTACTCATAGCAAGTGTTTCTTAAATGCTAGTTCACTTAAATTGTTGTTCCCTGAAATGATAGGACGACCTGGTGGTAAAGTTGCTTGTTTGTGGATCTTTGGTACCTGCTCACTAAACACAGACTTGCGGAAACAGCAACATTTTATATGGTAAATGCAGTAAAAAGGAGTTTTTTGTGTGCTCCTATCGTCCAAAGAAAGTTGACTCCAGAGTTGTAATGTGCAAGGTTGCAAGGAAACTGATAAGCCCTACCAATCAGTGACAAGCATGGAATCCCTTCCTCAGGTATAACCGTCTGGCATGGAGAATGGGTCATGCAGAATAGAAGTATATAGTGACTCCACATCTCTACTCGCAACCCATGGATCCAGACAAATTTCCTTTCTTGAGCCCATCTATAGGAGCACTAACTAAATGAATGAGACTGCTGGCAAACGTTCTGAGAATATAGTCAATATAAAATTTTACTCAAAGTTATGCATTGTTGCCTATTATAACCATATTGCCACCCTTATCAAAAAGTTTAATGGCCATTGATTTATCCTCTACTAGGTATGCTGTGACAACTCCTGAGTAACAACCTGAACAACAATATTGATATTACTATCAGTATGAGCCGTAATCAGTATTAATGAAACATATGAACAATTGCTATCAAACTACTAAATTGTTAAAAAATAAAATATTAACAAAAATGTTTACAACAGTCTATAAATAAATTCACGCAACCAGTAAAATATTGTCCTCCGATAAATAGCTTCTTTGTCAGTCTCATCCCCATATGGACTTTGTGTAGGCCAAAAAAAGTGAATTTTCTTTTTAAACATTAACCCCTTAAGGAAGCAGCCTTGTTTTGGCCTTAAGACTCAGACAGAGCCCATTTTTCAAATCTGACATATTTCAGTTTATGTGGTAATAACGTCGGAATGCTTAAACCTAGCCAAGCGATTCTGAGTTTGTTTTCTCGTGACACATTGGGCTTTATGTTAGTGGTAAAATTTGGATGATATATTCAGTGTTTATTGGTGAAAAATTGCAAAATTTAGAGAACATTTATAAAAAATAGCATTTTTCAGAATTTAAATGCATCTGCTTGTAAAACAGACGGTTATACCACCCAAAATAGTTACTAGTTCACATTTCCCATATGTCTACTTTAGATTGGCATCGTTTTTTGAACATTCTTTTATTCTTCTTGGACGTTACAAGGTTTAGAACATAAACCGCAATTTCTCATATTTTTAAGAAAATTTCAAAAGCCTTTTTTTAAGGTACCTGTTCAGCTGTATTAGAAACCCCCATAAAACACCCCATTTTAAAAACTAGACCCCTCAAAGTATTCAAAACAGCATTTAGACAGTTTTTTAGTCCTTCAGGCGTTTCACAGGAATTAAAGCAAAGTGGAGGTGAAATGTACAAATTTCATTTTTCTTGCTGAATTTCTATTTTTTTCTGTAACAGAAAGTTTTACAAGAGAAATACTACTAAGTATGTATTGTCCAGATTCTGCAGTTTTTAGAAATGTCCCACATGTGACTCTAGTGTTCTCGTGGACTAAAACACAAGCCCTAGAAGCAAAGAAGCACCTAGCGCATTTTGAGACCACTTTTTTATTAGAATATATTTTAGGCAGAATGCCAGGTTTGAAGAGGTGTTGAGGTATCAAAGCAATGGAAACCCACCAGAAGTGACCCCATTTTGGAAACTACACCCCTCAAGGAATTCATTTATGGTTATCATTTTGACGGCACAGTTTTTTCACAGCACCTATTTGAATTGGGCTGTGAAATTTTAAAAAATGAAATTTTTTCCAATAAGATGTAATTTTTTATCAAAATTTCTTATTTTCACAGGGAACAAAATACCCCATTTTGTTGTCCAATTTGTCCTTAGTGCGGCAATACCCCATTTGTGGTGATAAACTGCCGTTTAGGCCCATGGCAGGGCTCAGACGGAAAGGACCACCATTTGGCCTACTGGAGCTTTTCTGGTGCTAAGTCATGTATGCAGAAGCCCCTGAGGTACGAGTACAGTTGAAACCCCCGAGAAGTGACCACATTTTAAAAACTACACCCCTTAAGACATTCATCTAGAGGTGTAGTGAGCATTTTGACCCCACAGGTACTGTGTAAAAGATAATGCGCAGCAGATGGTGCAGAGTGAGATTTGCAATTTTCTATATATATATATGGCATGTCAGTGTCCGATATAGTGTGCCCAGCATGCGCCACCGGAGATGTACACCCCATAAGCTGTAATGTGGGTTCTCCCGGGTACGGCAATACCCTACATGTGGCTGCTATCAGCTGCCTGGGCACACGGCAGGGCTCAGAAGGGAAAGATGAGGGGGATAAGCTGTGCGGAGTGCATCAGGGTTAATTAAAAATTAAGGGATGTATGATAAATTCAAAAACAATCTTTCATACAGAGCCCTGGTTTTTCGGGACACGTGTCACATTGGTATATTGTTTCCCTCCTTATCCCCCTCTTTCAGCAGACTGCACCTCTTTTGACTTTTTCCCTTCTTGCCAGTTTGGGGAACTTCTCCTGGAAAGTGTTGCCCTGGTACGATGCATGTGGCCTCGCTTCCAGAAGTACTGGGTGCCCCCTCTTCTTGGTCCCTAAAGATTAGGTTCTTGATAACCACCTCTTGAAATTCCTGGAAAGTTCCCCTCTGGCCTGCACATCGATGTAGCACGTACGCATTGTACAATGCCATCTGTATGATGTGAACGGCCAGCTTCTTATACCACACCCTCGATTTCCGCATGGCGCTGTAGGGCTTCAGGACTTGATCTGACAAGTCCACCCCTCCCATGTACCTATTGTAGTCCAGGATGCAGTCTGGTTTGGGGGTCTCTGTACTGGTACCTCATACAGGTACATGGGTACTGGTGTGGCCATGTATTATTGTCAATACAAGGACATCTCTCTTGTACTTGACACACAATATGTTGCTGCTAGAATGTGCCCTGCTCTCACCCCTTCTTGTTTGCCCAAGCAGAGTCTTAGGGAGGCCTCTCAGATTTCTTCTAGCAGTGCCGCATGCCGCAGGACTTCTGGAAGCGAGGCACTTGAAGAGTGGGACGCTGGTATAACAATTATCCAGGTAGAGGTGGTAACCCTGGTCCAGCAGTGGGTGCACCAAATCCCACACAATTTTTGCATTAATTCTCAGTAAGGGGGGGCATTCTGGAGGCTGAATACTGCTGTCCTTCCCTTCATATATCCTAAATTTATATGTATACCCTGATGCACTCTCACAGCTTATACATCTTCACGCCATTCCTTGCCCTCTTACTCGGCAGGTACTGGCGGAATTGAAGCCTCCCTTTAAAATGTACCAGGGACTCATCAATAAAAATACAATTCTCGGGAGTGTATGCTTGGGCAAACCGGGCACTGAAATGGTCTAATAGGGGTCTCAGTTTGTACAAACGGTCAAAACTGGGGTCATCTCGGGGTGGGCACTGCTCATCAGCATAATATAGGAAGCGAAGAATTGCCTCATAACGCATCCTGGACATGGCCATACGGTACATCGGGGTGTGGTATAAGATGTCTGTGCTCCAGTAGGTCCTAATGGATGGCTTTTTCAGAATCCCCATGTTCAAATGAAGTCCCAAGAACTTGCCCAACTCTGCTGCATCTACAGGGGTCCACCTGTGTGATTGGGCATAAAATGATGTGTGGTTCTTAGTAATATACTGTTGGGCATATAAATTAGTCTGGGAGACCATAAGATCTATAAAGTCATCAGTGAAGAAGAACTTGAAAAAGTCCATTTCACTGAGCTCTGCCGTATTAAATTTTATCCCTGAGCTGCCCGTGTACTCTGGGATTTGGGGCTCATAATTGTCTGGTGTGGGGGTCCAAATGGGGTCATTTCGCTCGGGGGCTTCAACTGCAGTGGTGGTCCTGGTGCGTTTCCTAGGGGGTTCCTCTTCTTCATCACTGGATGAGGAGGTGGATAAGTAAAACAGAGTCTCACCACCCGACGACTCTGTGTCGGAGGCAAGAAATGAATATGCCTCTTCGGCACTAAATGTCCGTTGGGACATGTTTGCTTCCTTCCTTAACTTGGAACAATAGGCTGCTACCTAAACCAGCCAAAAATATTGATGTTTTTATAGAACGAGTGGGCTTCCCTGACATTAAACCTGACTAGGGCGAGGGTTCCTAACACTAAACCTAACTAGATTTTATTTGAACTTCCCTGGGACTAAATCTAACTACGGCGACTATTCCCTGACACTAAACCCAACTAGATTATTCCGAGCTTCCCGAACACTAAACCTAACTACGTTGACGGGTACCTGACACTAAACCTATCTAGATTATTCCGAGCTTCCCTGACGCTAAACTTAACTACGGTGATGGACCACTAATGCTAGATCTAACTACGGTGATGGATTACTGACGCTAAATTCCCTGACGCTATACCTAACTACGCTTTCTGACGGTTCCCTGACACTAACTAACCCTAATACTAAACTAACCAGTTAAATTGTCTAAATTAAGTTTTTTGTTTTTTTTTTACATTTTTAGATTTTTTGGGGTTTTATATGTTTTATAAAGAAAAAAAATAATCCCCAGGGACCAAGAAATTGGTCCTGAAGCCTAAGAAGTGGTCAGTGATAGGAGATCACTGACCAAAACATGGGGGGAACACAAAGAGGAAGGGTACAGGACTGGGTAGTGGATTGGGGAGGTGGGAAGCAGAAAAAAGTTGTTTTTTAACTTCTTATTTCACTTTTTCTCTTCTTTCTCACAACCGCTCTGAACGTCAGGGCGGATGTGAGGTCAGGGAGAGGAAGTGAAGCGACTGATCGCCACTATTGGACAGTTACTCACTAACTGACCAATAGTGGCGATCGTGGAGGCGGGACCATCGCGGCAGGTCCCGGCGTATTGAGCTGTGATAGCCTGCTGTCGGAAACAGCAGCTGTCACAGCTCGGGCACGCGCCGGGGGAAAATGGCGATGCATTTTCCCCGCGACGTAATAGTCCGTCGCTGAGCGCTAACGATACACTTAGCATGACGGATTATTACGCCGCTGAGCACGAAGGGGTTAAGGAAAACTTATTTATATAAATGAACTTATTACTTAGAACCTTCTCATGTATTGACAAAGCTACTGAGATGGTTTTTTTCTCCAAATATAACTAGCCTTGTACACAGTTTTATATTTATTATCCATTATTACCAAATTTCCACCCTTATCAGAGAGTTTGATGTCTATTTATTTAGATCTACAAGATTTACTACTGACTGCATCTCGGAGGTGAGGTTGGATAATGAGCTAAGCTGTGACATCTCCTCCAGTTCCTTAGTAATAACCTGAACATTAGTATCACTAACTAAGGGCATTTATTAAACATATATGTATCATTTCTACAAAACTACCAAACTGTCATAAAATCATAACCAAAACTATATACATTATCCCATAGCCCTTTAAAAATAACTTTGCCTTGATGCCAAATATAGAACTATAATGTCTAAATCTATGTATATGCCCAACAGGATATATACAAATTCTAAGCTGTTAGAAGATCAGAGAATTATGAGGTGTCTTCCAACCGGCACAGGAAGAGGTTAGCATACATGAGTTCACATGGGGTTCCCATCATAGTCCCCAAGGTGTTGGTAGGAATCGGAATAATTTTGGGTCAACACAAATTGAAAAATGTCCCAATAAAAGTACCAATTGTGGCTAAGAGACCCACTGTGGTCAGAATGATTGAAGATTGCAGAAGATTGGTGAGGAAGATATGTCTCTCCCACAGGCCCAGGTTGGTATATGAGGGCGCACATGCAGCTCCCATAGCTGTGCCCTGGAGCTGTAAGTAGACCGGAATACAAAAAAGTTGAGTGAGAACAAATTGAAGTAATGTAATCAGAAACACAAACATTTCATCCTCTAAATTGGATGTGTAAAAAGAACTTTGCCGTTCCAAGTCGTCGATATGTTTTATGTATGTATAGAATTATTCGACATCACACGTTACCAGGATCATATTGGGTTCTAGTTAGATGCCATCAATTTTCTATAAAATATTAGTCGAGTCCTTAATGTATGAAGGTAATGTTTCTACTATAGTGAAAAAATTTAGAGAAAATCCTCAGCACATTCAATTTGAAAATGTAAAAAAGAGCTTTATTAGGACATATGTTTAAAAGTCCAGAAGGACACAGGTAGGGCATGTTACCGCTAACGCGTTTCGAACAAACTGTTCTTACTCATAGCAAGTGTTTGATGACGGTCGCAAAATGTGGTCAATGAACTTACATGCTAGTTCACTTAAATTGTTGTTCCCTGAAATAATAAGACAACCTGGTGGTAAAGTTGCTTGTTTGTGGATCTTTGGTACCTGCTCACTAAACACAGATTTGCGGAAACAACAACATTTTACATGGTAAATGCAGTAAAAAGAGGCGTTATTTTTATGTGCTCCTATCGTCCAAAGAAAGTTGACTCCAGAGTTGTAATGTGCAAGGTTGCAAGGAAACTGATAAGCCCAACCAATCAGTGATAAGCCCAACCAATCAGTGACAAGCACGGAATCCCTTCCTCAGGTAGAACCGTCTGGCGTGGAGAATGGGACATGCAGAATAGAAGTATATAGTGACTCCACATCTCTACTCGCAACCCATGGCTCCAAACAAATTTCCTTCCTTGAGCACATCTATAGGTTCTCTATCTAAATGAATGAGACCGCTGACAAAAGTTCTGAGAATAGTCAATATAGGATTTTACTTAAAGTTATGCATTGTTGCCTATTATTACCATATTGCCCCCCTTATCAAAAAGTTTAATGGCCATTGATTTATCCTCTACTAGGTATGCTGTGACAACTTCTGAGTAACAACCTGAACAACAGTATTGATATTACTATCAGTATGAGCAGTAATCAGTATTAATCAACCATATGCACAATTGCTATCAAACTACTAAATTGTTAAAATATTAACAAAAACGTTTACAACAGTCTATAAATAAATTCACGCAACCAGTAAAATATTGTCCTCCGAAAGCGTCATCAAACAGCATTAAAACCATGACGTCAGGTAATATCTTAATAAATCAGACTCCGCAGGTTTGACAATTTTTTATAGGTAATAAACTAAAGTTGTTAAAATCTCATTATTCCTAATTTCCTTTATTTGGAGATAGTCTAAGTGTCTTTTTTTTTTTTGCTGGAAAGTTGCTTTAATAATGATAAATAAAATTAAAATGATCACTCAAAGACTTCTCAAGTTTCAGCACACGGTTTTGTTAGTAACATTATCCATTAGTGTCCAAAACGACAACATTTCCACCCTTGTCAGAAAGTTTCATGACTATTGATTTATCTTCTGCGAGATCTACTAGTGACTGCTTCACTGCAGTTAGATTAGTATTATCTGCGCTGTGACAACTACATTAGTTCCTGAATAACAACCTGAACTTTACTACAAAACTGCCAAATTGTCATAAAATAAAGCATCAATCAAAAACATATACACCCAACAGTCTGTAAAAATAATTCCTTCATGATGCCAAATACAGATCTAAAATGTCTATGTATCTACACAATAGGATATCCAAGCTGTCAGATTTCCTATCAGCACAGGAAGAATTTGGCAATATCTGGGAGCGCATGCGCTTCCCATTGCAGTCCCTAAGCTGTTGGATTTAGAATCAAAAAGTAATTTTGGGTGGATTCAAATTGAAAAACCTCAGAAACCAATAAATTATGGGTACACAAGCAGTTCCCTCCAAGTGACGTCTGGAACCATGTTTATGGGGAATATTAGTATATAGAAACTCCAGCGACGTTCTGACACAATATAGTAGCAGGGTCTTTGTCAGTCTCATCCCCATATGGACTTTGTGTAGGCCAAAAAAGGTGCATTTTCTTTTTAAACATTAAGGAAAACTAATTTATATAAATGAACTTATTACTTAGAACCTTCTCATGTATTGACAAGCTACTGAGATGGGTTTTTTTCTCCAAATATAACTAGCCTTGTACACAGTTTTATACTTATTATCCATTATTACCACATTACCACCCTTATCAGAGAGTTTGATGACTATTTATTTATATCTACAAGACTTACTACTGACTGCATCTTGGAGGTGAGGTTGGATAATGAGCTAAGCTTTGACATCCCATAGCCCTTTAAATATAACTTTGTCTTGATGCCAAATATAGAATTCAGATGTCTAAATCGATGTATATGCCCAACAGGATATATACAAATTCTAAGCTGTTAGAAGATCAGAGAATTATCAGGTGTCTTCCAACCGGCACAAGAAGAGGTTAGCATACATGAGTTCACACGGGCTTCCCATCACAGTACCCAAGGTGTTGGTAGGAATCGGAATAATTTTGGGTCAACACAAATTGAAAAATGTACCAATAAAAGTACCAATTGTGGCTAAGAGACCCACTGTGGTCAGAATGATTGAAGATGGCATTGGATTGGTGAGGAAGATATGTCTCTCCCACAGGCCCAGGTTGGCATATGAGGGCGCATATGCAGCTCCCATAGCTGTGCCCTGGAGCTGTAAGTAGACTGGAATACAAAAAAGTTGAGTGAGAACAAATTGAAGTAATGTAATCACAAACTCACACATTTCGTCCTCCAAATTGGGTGTGTAAAAAGAGCTTTGCCGCTTCCAAGCCGTTGACATGTCTAATGGATGCATATAATTATTCGACATCACACGTTACCAGGATCATATTGGGTTCTAGTTGGATGCCATCAATTTTCTGTAAAATACCATGTATGAAGGTAATGTATGAAGGTAATGTTTCTACTATAGTGAAAAAGTGTTGGGAAAATCCTCAGCACATGCAAGTTGAAAATGTAAAAAAAGAGCTTTATTAGGACATACGTTTAAAAGTCCAGGACATAGGTAGGGCGTGTTACCACTAACGCGTTTTGAACAAAGTGTTCTTACTAATAGCAAGTGTTTCTAGAAGAAAGGAGAAGAGATGATCCAGCGCTGTATAAAGTTTAAAAGGGAAGTTGTGTTCCCACTTTTATTGGCAAAAATGATTAAAAATAGAACAGAGACGCAGTCTCAAGACGAAGAGTAGTGCGGGTTAGTACCCGAGCTTACGCGTTTCGAACACATGCAGTGTTCTTATTCATGGTTAAAGAATGTGAAAGCCCTATGTGTCTGTCTCATTTATATGCATCGTTGTTGGCTGAAAGGAGTTAATGATTGGATGTCAGTAATTGGTGAAAATTACTGACGGAGTGGTCCCGGATAATTCGGACGTGAGTAAAGTTCGTTGTTATTATCTAATTAGTTTAAGATTGTAGTAATGAAAATTTGTCCAAAATGGAGAGAAATATGTATGGAATAAATATTTGAACTATAAATGATAATTTCCTGTTAAAGCTGATGTAATATCCGATTATATAATCCTTCACCAACGAAGCAGAAAAAGGAGACAAGAACACATAGCCATGGAGACACTTCTTAAATATACAACAGACAACTGCATTGCAAAAAACACAGAAATAGGTACAAAACAGACTATAATGCAATACTATGTTACATTCAGGTTCTTTCAGATATATATATACAATGCACAATTGAAAGGATGTGTGGTAAATTTGGTTATATGTGTAACAATCGAATGTAATGCATTGTCTGAAAAATTTAAATAGAAAGAAAAACACTTTCTAATATAAAAAGACACGAGATCGGAGACTCGCTTATCATCTGAACGACAAATAAGGAATATTATCATCATTTTAGTGCACTAAGTTATATAGCAATATATCTTTGATGTAATAATAATAACATTTGTAATACGATTAAGAAGAAAATAAACTAATTTAGTATTACAAGTCGGAGACAATTTAACGCAAGGGGTTTGTGGTGTGAATTTAGTCCTGCTTGTGAAGCAACTTTGTTTTGTCCTACATAGATATTCAGGAAAAGCTTCCGCAGAACAAGATTAAGGGTTGAAACCAGGCTAAAGAACTCTCCGTCTGTATGGTAAGTCAAACTATATTTTACTTTATTTTATGTACTAACAGCACATCTCATGATTTGATAATATTTGATAGTTTATAGGGTATTTATTTGTATATCCCTGAAAATAACTGATGACTAAACTTGATAGGTCAGGATGCATTTAGGATTAAAAAAAATATAAAGTAGATATATTATGAATTTTTATATATATATATATATATATATGTATATATATATATATATATATATATATATATGGTCATATTTCCACTTATTTTATTTAGGAGGACATAGTTTAAGTTGTTCATGTTTATTATAAAGTAGATATATTATGAACTTTTTATTTTTTTCTTATATATATATGGTCATATTCCCCTTGTTTTATTTTGGGGGAAATAGTTTTAATTGTTCATATTTGTTGTAGAGAGGAAACAGTAAATAAACTGACATTTAGTAGTGAAACATCAATTCTTTTTTAATATTTAGACCGAGTGGGAATCGAGTTTCTAGATTATAAATCCAGAATGCTTCTCTGGTTAGAAGATGTTTGAGATCTCCTCCTCTAGTTGTCCCCCTAATTTTCTCGATTGCATAGGTGCAAAAAGAGTTGACGCACCTATTGTGACAGGTAATGAAGTGTCTGGCTGCGTTAGAGATGTTTACAATGGCTGGATTCCTTATATACCCTAAATGCTCCAAAATACGAGTTTTAAATTTCCTGGTTGTGCAACCCACGTATTTTAAATTGCAGCTTGTACATTCAATAATATAAACTATGTAATCACTATTGCAGTTTATATAGGATTTGATTGGAAAATTTGTAGTTTCTGTAGAATTGGAAAATTGTTTTGTGGCTTTGGAAAAGGTACATACCTTGCATGGGTGGGTACCACACTTGAAATAACCTTTATGTAATAACCATGTTGGTTTTGGATTGTTTAATGTTAGGAGTGAGGGAGACAACATATTGCCTAGGGTTGGTGCTCTCCGTGACACCACTCTGCAGCCGTTTTCTAGAACATTTTCCAATTTAATATCCTCATAAAGAAGAGGAATGTATTTAAGAACCATGTTTTTGATGATCTCAAATTGGTTGCTAAATTGCAAGACTAGAGTGGGTATATTGGAATTCGTAATTTGAGTTTTATCTGTTTCACTATCTTTTTCAATGGACAAAAGGGAGTCCCTATTTTTGGTTCTGACGATTGTTTTAGCCCTTTCCAGTGTCCATTTTTTATATCCACGTTCTTTTAACCTTTGGCATATATTACTCTTCTTTAGTAAATCCTGTTTTTAGACTACAGTTCCTCTTGGCCCGTGTCAGCTCACCTATTGGTATTGCAGAAATGGTATGTTTAGGGTGACAGCTGGCAGCGTGCAAGATGGTATTACCGGAAATTGGTTTGTGGAAAATTTCTGAACATATTGTGTGCCCGGTTTTAGATGTTAATCTAAGGTCGAGAAAGTTAATGGAAGTAGAATCATGATTGAAAGTAAATCTGAGATTCAGATCATTATTGTTCAAGAAGGTCAGAAAGGTTGGTATGGCAGACACATCGCCCTCCCATATGAAAAGGAGGTCATCGATGTATCTGCCATACCAATGTATGGATTGTGCACAAAAATTACTGGTGGAAAATAAAATTGGCCATGGAAGGGGAGAACTTGGCCCCCATGGACACTCCTCTTTTTTGTAGATAGTAGGTTCCTGCAAAGTTTAAATAATTATGCATCATGAGGAAATTAGTCACCTCCACCAAGAAAGTTTGAAGTGTTTGGTCATATGCACTATACTTGGAAAGATGATAAATGAGAGCCTTTATGACAACTGAGTGAGGGATGAAAGTATATAGGGAAACTACATCGCAGCTAAGCCACGTGTAGTTCTTGTTCCAGATTTTGTTATGAAAAATCCTTTGTCTCTCAGATGCCCAGGTACTCTAGAAACAAGTGGCTGGAGAAATGAGTCCAGCCACTCAGATGTTCTCTCAGTCAGAGATCCTATTCCCGAGACTATGGGTCGCATGGGAGGAGGGTTGATTCCCTTATGCGTTTTGGGTAAAGCGTGCAAGATAGGGACTACTGGATATTCCACTAACAAGTAATTATACTGTTTATTTGAAAGTAAGCCCTTATCAAGGCCTTTATCTAATAAATTTTTTAATGTAGTGAGAAAATTATTTGTTGGGTTTTGGTGTAATTTAGTATATGTATCCGTATCATTTAACAATTTCATGACCTGGCTAATATACATATCCTTGTCCATAATGGTAATACTGCCTCCTTTATCCGCCATTCGTATGACGATATCTGCGTTGTCACGTAAGGATTTCACTGCTTGCTTCTCTGCCATCGTAAGATTGTGTATGCATTTGCTTTTTTTCGTCAGTTCCTTGATTTTGTGTAGCTCCCTTTCAATAACTTGTTGAAATTTGTTCATTGATTCAGTTCGGGACTGTATAGGATAATATCCCGGATTTTTTGTTTCAAACTTCGATGCTTGGTTGGAAGTGTAATTCTGATGTTGTCCAGCTAAGTTTCTACGAACGGTTGCAAAATGTGGTCTTACATGGTAGTTCACTTAAATTGTTGTTCCCTGAAATGATAGGACGACCTTGTGGTAAAGTTGCATGTTTGTGGATCTTCGGTACCTGCTCACTAAACACAGACTTACGGAAACAGCAACCTTTTATATGGTAAATGCAGTAAAGAGGGACTTTTTTTTGTGCTCCTATCGTCCAAAGAAAGTTGAATCCACTGAGTTCTAATGAACAAGGCAGCAAGGAAACTGATATGTCCTACCAATCAGTGACAAGCATGGAATCCCTTCCTCAGGTATAACCGTCTGGCGTGGAGAATGGGTCATGCAGAATAGAAGTAAATAGTGACTCTACATCTCTACTCACAACCCATGGATCTAGACAAATTTCCTTCCTTGAGCACATCTATAGGTTCTCTATCTAAATGAATGAGACCGCTGACAAAAGTTCTGAGAATATAGTCAATATAGGATTTTACTGAAAGTTATGCATTGTTGCCTATTATAACCATATTGCCCCCCTTATCAAAAAGTTTAATGGCCATTGATTTATCCTCTACTAGGTATGCTGTGACAACTCCTGAGTAACAACCTGAACAACAATATTGATATTACTATCAGTATGAGCCGTAATCAGTATTAATGAAACATATGAACAATTGCTATCAAACTACTAAATTGTTAAAAAATTAAATATTAACAAAAATGTTTACAACTAACAGTCTATAAATAAATTCACACAACCAGTAAAATATTGTCCTCAGAAAGCGTCAAACAGCATTAAAACCATGACGTCAGGTAATATCTTAATAAATCAGACTCCGCAGATTTGACAATTTGATATAGTTAATAAACTAAAGTTGTCAAAATCACTTTATTCCTAATTTCCTTTATTTGGAGATATTCTAAGTGTCTTTTTTTTGCTGGAAAGTTGCTTTAATAATGATAAATAAAATTAAAATGATTACTCAAGGCCTTCTCAAGTTTCAGCACACAGTTCTGTCAGTAACATTATCCATTAGTGTCCGGCCTTGCTTCATAGAAATCTCTTTATTTTGCCCAAAAACGCTTAGCGGAAAACCAGCGACGTTCTGACACAATATAGTAGCAGGGTCTTTGTTATTCTCATCCTCATATGGACTTTGTGTAGGCCAAAAAAGGTGCATTTTGTTTTTAAACATTAAGGAAAACTAATTTATATAAATGAACTTATTACTTAGAACCTTCTCATGTATTGACAAGCTACTTTTTTTTCTCCAAATATAACTAGCCTTGTACACAGTTTTATATTTATTATCCATTATTACCAAATTTCCACCCTTATCAGAGAGTTTGATGACTATTTATTTATATCTACAAGACTTACTACTGACTGCATCTCGGAGGTGAGGTTGGATAATGAGCTAAGCTGTGACATCCCATAGCCCTTTAAACATAACTTTGTCTTGATGCCAAATATAGAATTCAAATGTCTATCTATGTATATGCCCAACAGGATATATACAAATTCTAAGCTGTTAGAAGATCAGAGAATTATCAGGTGTCTTCCAACCGGCACAGGAAGAGGTTAGCATACATGAGTTCACACGGGCTTCACATCAGTCCCCAAGGTGTTGCTAGGAATCGGAATCAAAAAGTAATTTTGGGTCAACACAAATTGAAAAATGTACCAATTAAAGTACCAATTGTGGCTAAGAGACCCACTGTGCTACTCAACCGGTTTGACTTCTCGGTCACCTCTAAGGGCATTGTCTAGGTGGCCTCCTCAGTCTTCAGCATTTAACCCACGTACAGGGATCTGGACTTCGCAGCCGGGAGACTACCAGGTCGCTACCTCTTGAGGTAGTCCCGATGTGTGTAGCAGCCGGCCAAATGGTTTAGGAGACAACGGTGAAGTACATGCAGATACCAAGGCAATCACCAAGTACAACTGATATCTTGGGTAGTCAGACACTCGTTCACCTTCATTGGTGCAACCCCGCGATACCAGGCTGCGGTAGAGAGTGACCTCAGAGACCTATAGCAGCATTGTAATTCAGGCTGTAAGACTTTTGCGTAATGGGACGGGCCCTTAGTATGTATCTGTGTCGTTTTGGGGAGCCCATCATATAGGCAACCATGTATTTGTATGTTACCGTTCTTGGTCTACAACTGCAAACTGAGATCTTGACAGCATACCATCAAGAAATAAATCATATTAGACTGATGTTGCAAAAAATGTCGTTTGTTGTCCTCATTCGCTTTCTATTCAAGTCATTAAACAATCAACCACTCCCATCATCTTTCTTTAAATTTGCTCAGTGCTTCATCCACAATTTTGAGCAGATTCCCATCAATGAATAGGAAGTAACCAGAACTTTTTCAAGATCATTGATTCTCCATCACGTCGGCTATGACCATTTTTTCCAATGGATTTTGCCAAATGCCACATATCAAATTGATGCGCAAGGTTGCCAGTTTCTCCCTGAGGCTCAGGGGGGGGGGGGGGGGTGTTTGGGAAGGGATTTGTGTTTTCCTTTTCTTAGCTCAGAATTTTTGTAACTTTGTGATTTTTCATCATTTGAAAATGAGAAAAATAAACTAGGACAAAACCCCATGTGACGGTCAATTAGATTTCAAATCATTTTTAAAGGGCAATAAAGGACACATCTGGTGTTAACTGGTTTGTTTAACCCCTTCAGGACTGAGCCTGTTTTGGCCTTGTGGACAGAGGATTTTTTTCAAATCTGACGTGTCACTTTATGTAGTTATTGGACTGCTTTTACCTATTCAAGCGATTGAGATTGTTTTCTCATGACACATTGTACTTTATGTTAGTGAAAAAATGTGGTCGATAAATTCAGTAATCTGTATACGTGCAGCACTCAGCCGCCGTTGTATATGTGGGGCACTGAGCAGCCGTTGTATATGTGGGGCACTGAGCAGCCATTGTATATGTGGGGCACTCAGCCGCCGTTGTATATGTGGGGCACTGAGCAGCCGTTGTATATGTGGGGCACTGAGCAGCCATTGTATATGTGGGGCACTCAGCTGCGGCTGTATATGTGGGGCGCTGAGCAGCCGTTGTATATGTGGGGCGCTGAGCCGCCATAGTATATGTGGGGCGCTCAGCCGCCATTGTATATGTGGGGCACTCAGCCGCCGCTGTATATGTGGGGCACTGAGCCGCCACTGCATACGTGAAGCACTCTGCCGCCGTTGTATATGTGGGGCACTGAGCCGCCGCTGTATATGTGGGGCACTGAGCCGCCATAGTATATGTGGGGCGCTCAGCCGGCATTGTATATGTGGGGCGCTCAGCCGGCATTGTATATGTGGGGCGCTCAGCCGGCATTGTATATGTGGGGCGCTCAGCCGGCATTGTATATGTGGGGCACTCAGCCGCCGCTGTATATGAGGCACTGAGCCTCCGTTGTATATGTGCGGCACTGAGCCTCCGTTGTATATGTGCGGCACTCAGCCGCCGTTGTATATGTGGGGCACCGAGCCGCCGCTGTATATGTGCTGAGCCTCCGCTGTATATGTGCTGAGCCTCCGCTGTATATGTGCTGAGCCTCCGCTGTATATGTGCTGAGCCTCCGCTGTATATGTGCTAAGCCTCCGCTGTATGTGCTGAGCCTCCGCTGTATATGTGGGGCACTCAGCAGCCGCTGTATATGTGGGGCACTCTGCAGCCGTTGTATATGTGGGGCACTCTGCAGCCGTTGTATATGTGGGGCACTCTGCAGCCGTTGTATATGTGGGGCACTCTGCAGCCGTTGTATATGTGGGGCACTCTGCAGCCGTTGTATATGTGGGGCACTCTGCAGCCGTTGTATATGTGCGGCACTCTGCAGCCATTGTATATGTGGGGCACTCTGCAGCCGTTGTATATGTGGGGCACTCTGCAGCCGTTGTATGTGTGCGGCACTGAGCCTCCGTTGTATATGTGGGGCACTCAGCAGCCGTTGTATATGTGGGCCACTCTGCTGCCATTGTATATGTGGGGCACTCAGCAGCCGTTGTATATGTGGGGCACTCTGCAGCCGTTGTATATGTGGGGCACTCTGCAGCCGTTGTATATGTGGGGCACTCAGCCGCCGTTGTATATGTGGGGCACTCAGCCGCCGCTGTATATCTATTGTACTCTGCTATCATTGTATATGTGGGGCACTGAGCCGCCGTTGTATATGTGCTGAGCCTCCGCTCTATATGTGAAGCACTGAGCCGCCGCTGTATATGTATTGTACTCTGCTATCATTGTATATGTGAAGCACTGAGCCTCCGCTGTATATGTGAGGCACTCAGCCGCCGTTGTATATGTGGGGCACTGAGCCGCCGTTGTATATGTGGGGCACTGAGCCGCCGTTGTATATGTGGGGCACTCAGCCGCCGTTGTATATGTGGGGCACTGAGCCGCCGTTGTATATGTGGGGCACTCAGCCGCCGTTGTATATGTGGGGCACTCAGCCGCCGTTGTATATGTGGGGCACTCAGCCGCCGTTGTATATGTGGGGCACTCAGCCGCCGTTGTATATGTGGGGCACTCAGCCGCCGTTGTATATGTGGGGCACTCAGCCGCCGTTGTATATGTGGGGCACTCAGCCGCCGTTGTATATGTGGGGCACTCAGCCGCCGTTGTATATGTGGGGCACTCAGCCGCCGTTGTATATGTGGGGCACTCAGCCGCCGTTGTATATGTGGGGCACTGAGCCGCCGTTGTATATGTGGGGCACTCAGCCGCCGTTGTATATGTGGGGCACTCAGCCGCCGTTGTATATGTGGGGCACTCAGCCGCCGTTGTATATGTGGGGCACTCAGCCGCCGTTGTATATGTGGGGCACTCAGCCGCCGTTGTATATGTGGGGCACTCAGCCGCCGTTGTATATGTGGGGCACTGAGCCTCCGCTGTATATGTGGGGCACTGAGCCTCCGCTCTATATGTGCGTTGCGGCCGCTGTATACGTGGGGCACTCTGCTGCCTTTGTTTATTATGACGTATAACACGTAAATTCACTTTAATAGGAGATTTACTGAGAAAAATGAGCCAGTTTTGTGTCAGAAATTGTAAAAAGACAACGCGTGGTGCATTACATGTTATCGAGACACTGTTTTGTGCCACCAACAGTTCTGGGATCTTGAAAAACTGGCGGGGCGTAATACACACCAAATGTATCTGACGTGCGCTATTTTAAGCGTATTACGCACAGGCGCTATTTACATGTAATACTTAATTGCGCAAATTTCCCTAAACTAACACGAGGTATTACTGATGTTATAGCGCTGTACAAAGCCATTGCTGTTATTATACATGGCTGCCGAGCTCTCTCCATGTACAGGCTCAGTCATACATGACAGCGCAGCTCTCCTCACGAACCTTCCCGCCATGTACAGGATCAGTACGTAACATGGCCACACAGCTGGACTCGCATATTTTCCCGCCATAAATAACACGGCCGCACAGCTCTCCTCACATACACTGCCCTCTCCTCCATTACTCTCCTGCACTCTCCCCCATTATTATCATGTAACACGGCTGCACTGCGCTCTCCTCCATAACACACTGTCCACCCTGCGCTACAGCACAAGTCTTTCTGACTGACGAGAGAGTGGCAAAGCATGATGGGAGAGGGAGGAGTAAGACGCAGAGCATGACGGGTGACGCCAGAGAGGAGTGGTTTGAAGGTCACATGATCGGTGAGGAGGGGGAGGAGCTTATCCTCAATGTTATCCTATGGACAGATGGTAAGACGACTGACTCATGGAAACGCCAAAAGCTGATGGCGTGCAGCCACCACTAGAGGGAGCGGCATACATCGAGATTTGTACAGCCAGTGTAAGAACTTTAATGCAGTCAGCTCCCCCTAGTGGCTGCTGCAGCATACAATTTTGGACTTCATTGAAAAACATGTACAATGTCACCCACTGTCCCAAACCACAACTAATTACCCCTTCACCATACTAACCCCCCCAGAGTTACTGAGATGTTAGATATTCAACAGACCAGCCTGGGGCAAATAGGGACACTCCATTGTAGTCAACTATTGGTAAAGTATGAAATAAAGTGACGTTTCTTCGGATATCTGCATCTGGTCGGGGTCATTTATACCTAGACCACCATTGATAATACAGGATAATCACGGCAGTCTCTCAAGCAGTTACATAATTCACGGTAATATATTGGTTACACGATAAAACATGCGGTTTCCATAATGTGCAGAAACAATCCGTGTAAAGCGACAAACATAAGGATGGAGGTTTCGGTTCACCCCGACCTTACTCTCCGAGTGGCAATTTGCAAAAAGTAGTCTGTGAGATAAGCGGCGCCAGATGAAAAGGGGTTGCCCAGATGTCCAGAAGTGTAATCTGCATGATGCGTATGCGACCACACTGCCCCATGACCCCTCCACCCACCTGCTGTACGGGGTCTGGAGTTTATATAGCACGAAGGTGTCATTGTACAAAAATATAAGTGCCGATCCAAAGTTGGAAAATCTCATTTATGGTGAATTTGTATTCGGTCGCTGATACAGGTCACTGTAAGGCTGAGTTCACACGGGTGGTGCAGTTTGTCGCCCGGGAATGTGCGCTGTGGAAAACTGCAGCACTTAGCCGGCCTACTAACAGGCCGGCCTCCCGGGATGACGTTTTATCCCATGTGACCGCCGCTATGAGCCCGTACTCCGCTTCATCGGCTGTCCGGAAAAAAATGAACAGAAACTAATCGGCTGAGCGCTCACACGAGCGCTTCTGATGCTTTATTTTAGCGATTGGTGGGGGTCTCTGTGCTAGGACCTCCACCAATCAAAACTTCTGACATCTCACTATGACATGTCAGAAGTTTGTTGAACGTTTAGTTACACTTTAATTCCCAATATCTCCATTTAGGAGCGGGTATGACTTGAATTCATTTTAAAGAGGACCTGACATGTCTATTTTAGTAAATACTTGTATTCTCCATAAAATAACAATTCTGGACCATATTTTGTTAGAACTCTGCGTTGTGCCGTTCCTCTATTATTCCTCCTAGAAATGTATGAATAATTTAAAAACTGGGTGTTACAATTCCCCTTGTCAAAAGGGGCGTGACACCATCATTGTCAGTCTGTGTAGGGACACACCCCCAACTGGTGGTACCCAGTTGTTAATTTATTCATACATTTCTAGGAGGAATAACAGAGGTACGGCACAACGTTAAGTTCCAAAAAAAAGAGATGCTCCAGAATTGTTATTTCATGGGCAATGAAATTATAAACTAAAACAGACATGTCAGAAGAGGTTACAGGTCCTCATTAAGAACAGGAGTCCTCCTTTTTATTTAAAGGGATATTTCAAACAAACTCATTTATGGACTATGATATGGCGTAATGTCTGATACATTAGTTGGCGGTCCAGTGACCCCCCCGTTTTGCAGAACGTCAGCCGCCTTGAATTGCAGAAATAAACATGGGGCAGAGCTGCAGAGATGTTAAAGTACATCTCCAAAAATACCTAAAAATGCCCTAAATAACCGCATAATCATGATATTAATATGTATGGCAAGTTTCTGTGCATATGCCATAAATGCTGAAGGTTGGAATACCCCTTTAACTCTTTATTGCTATCTAACATGTACTGTCTTCTCTCACAACAAGATGGCGCTATATCTCTAAGTTCAATTCATAATAAGGTATTTATTACTATAGCCGTCCAGAGACGATAAGGTTCCCCCATAAGATGAGCGCTACGGTTTCTTCTGCAAATGAAATACTCATCAGGAAACAGATACTTTCCATGTTAGGAACGATTGTTCGCATTGTAAATCATTTGTATCATGTGAAATATTGGGGGGAATTTATCCAACGATCTGCGCCAGTTTTCCGGCATAGAAAAGTCCCAATTTGTGCAAATCTCGGGATTTCCACATGTGGATTTCTACTTTCCGAATCCTCGGCACATAAACTGAAAATACGCGTCAAATATCTGCGTGTGATTTTTTTTCACCACCTGAATTCATTGTGTGAACACACCCTTAGGGTACACTGCTGAGAAATTCTGATGACAACATGTCCCCTGTCATGTGCACCGTTGTCATGGAGAAGCCTATTAATGACAGGCAAATTGATAGGCAGCCTGGGGGACTTTCTTAGGCCCCCGGCTGCTATGGTAACCCATTGGCACAAAGTGATCGCTTCATGGGGTTCCTGATGGGCTGACAGAGAGTCCCCTCCCTCAGTCAAACTCCTAAGGTGCCACGGTCACTACGGACCGCAGCGTATAAGAAGTTAAACAGTCGGGATCAGATGTTATAGAGGGAGCTCGGCTGTCAATCACGTTCTGTTACGTCCCAGTGCGGTTAGAGGAGCGCAATTTACACGTAATAGTAAATCCTATACATCTTTCATGTCTTACGTCACTACTTTGAAGGGGTTGAACCCCTTTTTAAAAGTCAAGCCGACTGATCTTCGCAAGTCTGGCTCCTCTACCCCCCCGGCGATCAATCTGCGCCCAGTCCCCCGGCCGCTGCAAGGAATATGTAGCGTGCTGGATATTCACCTGAAGGACTGACCATGTACCGCATGAATGGGCCAGGTCCTCCAGAGCCGCTACCACTATTACAGAGCAGCTTTAGCTCATAGATGGGGCTCCCGAGCGGGGGACCCCTGTCTATGACATCCATATGCCCTGAAAGAGAATATGGACAGGGGTTTTCCTTATGGCACAACCCCTTCAAGTTTACCTAGGAGTCGAATAAATGAAGCTGACGGATTGTGACGAGCTGCAATATATCCTCATTATAAAATCCAGACGGCTTTCTTCTACCACTGTCCGCCCTGGTAATCTGCAGTGATAGGTTATCTGCATGACATACAGGACCAGTCTATATTTATAATGTTTTATACCGGAAATATTTTCGGCATATTTTTTACGCAGCGTGTGGATGATATTTGTTCATATCTCACCCACTCTGCTTCTACTGTATTGTGCTGTGGATTTTCCAAAGTTAAATCCATTGCGGAAAATCCGGCAGTGTTTACGCTACGTGTGTTCGTACCCTTAGGGTGTGTTCAGATGTTGCGGTTGAGGTCCGGTTAAAACCGTATCCGAAAACCGCATGCGTTTTTACAGTGATTTGATGCATTTTTCCTTTCGGTTGCGTTTTTTACCGCAGCCGCATCAACAATGGATCAAATCACAGTATGCGGCTTTCGCATCATCTGAATACACCCTTAGCAACTTCAACAATTAAACTTGCTCCTGCAAAAAAAGGCGTAAAGCAGAGTAACATAATAACAACGAAATGTCCACACATATTACAACACTATGTGCAATTCAGCCCTTTTGTTCCTCAATCATACACAGGAAGTCCTGTTATGTAATACATTATTTCCCTGTGACTGGTGCGTGGCTCGTTACATGGTCATTTGTTGCCCCCCCCCCCAGTGCGCGGCTCATTACAGGGTCACGCGATAGACACATAGGTGCTGTTAGAAGACACAACTCTGATACCACCTGTGTGTACATCACAAGACCAGGACAGAATTGTATCCACTGGAAGTAAACAATGAATGTTCGTACTGAATGACAACAAGCAGAGATCTTGAAAACCATGAGGAATTAATACAGAAAGTATTTTGGAAAATGTTATGGCACTTAATTATACATAAAATAAATTTACTGTTAACTGACAACCCCTTTAAAGTAAAACTCCTCTTAATATAGTAACCTCTGATCTCTGCCGTTAGCCCTTTGAATGCTGTGGTCAAATCTGATCACGGCATTCAAAGGCAAAATGGGAAGGGAACCCCTCTTTGATCGCACCACAGGGAATCCCTGTGAGGCGTTTGAGGGACATTCCTTATATGGACAGACAGCTCAGGGTCCATTGAAATACATAAATCAGGGCTGTCTGACCATATTCCCGTTGTTAGGGCATACTTAGGTATGCTATTATAACTGCCTGTGTACTATTAGTACACGGACTAATGTACTGGCTTATAGATAGATATATGCCAGTACATTAAAGTAAAAAAAAAAAAATCGAAATGAAAAATCCCAGCATGGGATTAAAAAAAAGGTAAAATTAATTTAAAAAAAAAAGTCATGTTAAATAAAAAAAATCTGACATTTTTACAATAAATAAACTTTATTAAATATAAGTCCCAAAACATAAATGAATAGACACATACAGTATTTGGTATCCTCATGACCGTAACAACCTGAAACAACAAATTTATAGTGTTATTTACGATGATCGGTGTATGCTGTAAAAAAATATAAATGAACACTGCAGCGGAACTGTTTTTTTTTTGTTTGTTTTTTAATTTCTGACAAAATAAAAACGTATATAAACTAAACGATAATGTAAATGTACAAAAAAACGACACCTACATAAAGTAGAACTCATCCTGCAAAAAACACAGTCCCATACAGCTACGTAGAACAAAAAAACAAAAAACTTTACCGCAGTAGATTTTAATTTCACTATGGATCGTGTGTTGAGCTCTTCCTCGGACAGGTCCCCCATTGCTGCCTCTCAAATATTAGCTCTCAAATCTAAACTCTTTGCCCTGCAGCTGGTGGATATTTGGCGAGTCCTTAACTCTCACGTTCGGGATTACACCTTGTATTCTCCGGTCCATGACATATATAGCAGGATAGATTTGTTCCTCATCAGCCATAACTTACTCTCTTGGTCCACGGAATCTCGGATTGGCTCTATGATTTGGGCAGACCACGCGCCTGTCTTTCTTTCACTCATCCTCCCAGACAACAACCTGTGAAAGTGGCACTGGAGAATGAAACCCTTATGTTTAAAGGAATTCGGTTTTCCAGGCTGCTATTAATCGCTCTATTTCCGAGTTCCTAGACTATCATGCTTTGGATCCTACTCCCCTCCCTGTCCAGTGGGAGGACTTAAAGGGAAGGTGTCATGAATTTTTATTTTTTTTGATCATATTGCTTTTAATGTAATATTTTAAAAAATTGTATTTAATTGTGTTCTCATGTTTCCTGACTTTTACTTCTCTATGGGGGCTGCCATTTTTTTTCATCTCTGTAAGTGTCGATTAACGACACATACAGAGATCGAATACGGCACATACAACCCCATAGAGAATGCGAACGGGAGCCGTTCCATTCTCAGTTGTGTGCGCCGTCTGTGTGGGAACGGCGCATGCGCCGCTCCCACACAGACCAAAACGAAGCTCGTTCGTAGAGCGAAATCCGGCTCCATTTTCATGTGGACCGGAAGCCGCTGCCGTACAGTAAGATGACGACGTCCGGCCATATGTTCAACGAAGGGAAGGCGCAAGGAAGAGGAGCGTAGACCAGCGGACGCGGCAGGAGCAGGTAATTTATGTTCGTGTATGATGTGTGTATTATGTTCATGTTATATTGTCTGCTGAGCCCTGTATCTAATCCTCCTACACTGTGCAGTCACTCAGAAAATGGCGGCACACAGTGTAGGAGGTTTGAATACATTCAAACCCCTCCTTCTCCTGGCACTAACCAGAAGAAGGGAGGGGGGATTGTGTGGGGACACTAGAGGAGAGTGTGTCCACCCCAAATTTGCAGCATACATCAATGAGGTTGCTTTACCACAGTGACCATGCTGCAATTTTGGGAACTGCTCCCTCTAGTGGCCAGCACATGGAAATGTTATAAATTAGAATCTAATTTATAATATTTCCTGACTTAACTGAAAAAAAAAAAAATTCCCTTTAAAGAGCGTACTGCGCGGCACTTTCATACAACAGGGACCGAGACTGAAAAACGAAAGGGCCTTTGCAATTAAGAATCTATTGTCTTGAATACAGATTCTAGAATCAAATCATAAACAGACCCAACATCCCCAGACACTGGCTGACTTAATGGAAGCTAGGAATCCCTTGAAAAACTTAATTGACCAGGCACATGCGTTTTTTCTTCGTGACCATATTCGTTGTTACTCATACGAACACTTGAATAAATGCAGTTCGAGAGCTCCTCAATTGTTTATTCCAGTGATCAAAACAGCGTATGGCGAGCTCCGACATAAACCAGAGGAACTTGCACACACCTTTAGAGACTACTACCATTCCCTATACAACCTTAAAGGCCCATTAGCAGACATGTCACCTAATGAACTCCAGCAGAAAATCTACTTATACGTTGCGAACACAGCCTTACCGGTACTAGATAAGTCTGAGACATCTCGAGGGGGGGCGTCTTTCTCGGAATCGGAAGTGCACAGGGTAATTAAGTCTTCCCCAGCTGGTAAAAGCCCGGGTCCAGTTGGATTCCCGACTTCCTTCTACAAGGCCTTTCTTCCTCAGCTTCTCTCTTTTATGCCCAGGGTTTACAACTCTGTCTCAACTATGACACCTTTCACCCCACAAACATTATGGGCAACTATTACTGTTATTCCAAAACCAGGGAAAGACCCCTCTACTGACCAAATTAGCGCTCGATCTCACTGATAAATGTAGATGTTAAACATTACTCAAAAGCTATTGCGAATAGGTTAGCCCCACTCCTTCCACGGATTATACACTCAGACCAAGCAGCTTTTGTCCTCCATAGAGATGCGCGAGACAACACTAATAAAACAATTCTATTAATGTCGTATGTCAAGAAAATGTCAATACCCACGTGTCTATTGTCCGTGGACACGGAAAAAGCTTTTCACGAGTCCATTGGATGTTTTTAAGGTCGGCCTTGCACCACATATGAGTTGGACCCACAATGTTAGAAAGGATCCTCTCTCTCGACCAGAAACCTACAACTAGAGTGAGGGCCAATGGAATACTCTCTCCACCCTTACCGATTGCGAACTGTACTAGACAGGGATGTCCCCTGTCCCCATTACTCTATTTTATCACAGTGGAGAACTTGGCGATGGCTTTCCCAACTCTCCAGATATCTCTGGGATTAGGATAGGTCGGGGTCGGGATCATCATAAATTGGATTTGTATGCAGATGACATTTTATTCTTTGTTACGAATCCTATGATCTCCTTTTCGGTGCTTATACGCGAGTTTGAGAAATTTGGTCCGGTAACTAATTTCAAAGTAAACTATTCCAAAACAGAAGCTCTAAATATCTCCCTACCTATTGATTTGCTGGATCGCCTACAATGATCCTGCTCTTTTAAATGGCAACTGAGGTGCATTAAATACTTGGGGGTACAGATTCCTGGGGATCTGGCAGATCTATATTTCCTTAACTTTCCTCCACTACTCCAACTTACCCTCAAGACCCTAAAATCAATCGATAGAGCCCAACTGTCCTGGTTTGGTAGTATTAATGCTATCAAATGGAAATTGTACCCCGCTTCCTGTTCTTATTCCATGCCAGTCCTATCCTGGTCCCAAGGGCTTTTTTTTAAAAACCTTCAGGATGCATTTAGAAAATTTGTCTGGGGCAACATGACACCACGCCTCAATCGGAGGGTACTGTTTCGTCCAAAGCTGAAAGGGGGAGCTGGACTCCCTGACCTTTCTGTATATCACCAAGCCATTATCCTCGCAAGAGCCGTGGATTTGTTCCACAATAACATCAATAAACAGTGGGTTTTGATTGAGAGGTCCATTGTCACTTTCTCGCTCAGATCCTTGCCGTGGATTCTGCCCAATCATAGACCAGCTCTCTCAACCTTCCCTGTACTTACCCAACATTTCCTCACTCTCTGGGATAGACTTTTAGTCCGAAAGGGCCTTTCGTGTAGACTTGAGCTTCTTAGCCCCCTCTTTGACAACCCAGCGTTTCCACCAGCTGTGAACAAAAAAAGCTTTTTGATCTAGCCCTCCTCTGCTGACACATGGTTATGCCAGGTGATGTGAAACAATGGTCAACTTCCTCCCTTTTCTGAGCTGCGTAGGACCTGCCCTGGGAAGACTTTTTCTTGGCTCGAGTATGCCCAATTATCTACCTTCCTGCATTCGGCCCTACCGGGAGGGTTTCATATAACCACAACTACCCATAATACTTCAATCAGCTATCCCGGCTCGAGTAATATCTACATTATATGCCCTCCTCCTGGAGGTCTAAGCAGACCAGCATCCTGCGTACATTAGTGCCTGGGAGCGAGAACTTGCATCTAGCCTGTCAACATCGGACTGGGATCTCATTTTATTCTTGTCTCATAAAATGCCTACAGCTTGCCATGCCCAGGAGAAAAATTACACAGGATGTACCTTGATGTGTCTGATGCATGTTGGCGTTGTGGTATTGCGACCGGGACGATGTTACATATTTGGTGGTCATGCCCAGTGTTGTAGATTTTTTGGACAGCTATTTTTTACATTTATGCGTTAGTCGAGAGATCTCCTATCATACCCACTCCTCAGGTAGCTCTTTTATCTCTGATCCCTGACCGTCTGCCAAGCATAAAGAAGGGTCTCCTGAGACACATCTTGACTACGGCCCGAACTGTCATCCCTAGACACTGGAAGTCCACTGAAACTCCCATGATTGGTGAATGGGTGGTCGAGATAGACCTTCTATATCGAATGAAATCTCTCATGGCAGAGGACCGGGACCACTATGATCGAGTTATGTCACTCTGGCTCACATGGTCCTCCTTCGAATCCGGTCCACACTTTGCTGAATGGCTGAGCTAAACACCAACTCCACTTTAGTCTAGTTTACGCGACCCAACTGGGGCCACACCTTCCATCTGGTAACGGGGATGACCTTTCTTCCCTTAGTCCATTCTTTCTTTCCCTTTCCATATATCTAACACTGCATGCAGTTCTCCGCTTTATTCTCTATTTTACTCCTTAATTCTACGTCTACTCTCTCAAGTCTTCTTCCCCTCCCTTTCTTTCTTTTCTCATAGATTTACGTGTAACTCACGCACGTTCTTATTACCGTGACGTTCTGGTTTAATGATGCTTGTTTCACATCTTATGAATCACATGATGTATGCCTGATTTTGTTTGGCTACTGGATGTTGGAAACGTGTATCTGTTTATTTGTACTCCCGGTATTTGTAATGCCACTGTTATTGTTTGGTATATATCTTGATATGTACATTTTGCTTGTATCTTTTGTATTTGAGAAAACTTTTACAATAAAAATCAGATTGTAACAAAAAAAAAGCTAAAAAAGAAAATATAAAAAAATTGTTTTGTCCTTAAGACCAAAATTTGCCGTGTCCTTAATGGGGTTGTCCGGGCTTGGGCCATCAATGTTAAAGGGGTTGTCTCATGAAGACAACCCCTTTAAAATAAGAAGATGATCACCGAGTGTCCAGCTTCTCCACACCCCAGCAAAACCAAGTGTGTTACCATTTTTATATGTTTTTCATCTGTCATTTTCGTGTCTCCTCCAGGTCTGCCTCTAGTGATTGCCTGTTTTTTACACTGATACACAGTTTTACAGACAGGCATAATACACTGCAATACAGAAGTATTGCAGTGTATTATAAAAGCGATCAAATGATCACATAGTAAAGTCCCCTAGTGGAACTAAAAAATAAATTAATTAATAAAGTTAATAATAAATAAAAAAAATTGAAAACCCACTTTTTCCCCTTACAAAATGCTTTATTATGAAAAAAAAATAAATACACATATTTGGTACTGCCGCATCCGTAACGACCCCAACTATAAAGCTATTACTTAACCCACGCTGCGAATACCGTAAAGAATAAACTAAAAAACACTACCAGAATTGCTGTTTGCTGTTCATCCTGCCTTCAGAAAAATTTGATAAAAGTGATCAAAAAGTCGCATGTACTCCAAAATAGTAGCAATAAAAACTACAAGTCGTCCCGAAAAAAAAAAGCGCTCATACAGCTGCATTGGTGAAGAAATAAAACAGTTATGACTCACAAAAACAATCGTTGTAATTGTAACGACCCGCTGAATAAAGTTATTACGTTACTGATACCACACGGTAAACAGAGTAAATTTAGGACGCACAAAAGAGTGGTGAAATTGCTTGTTTTTATCCATTCCCCCCCAAAAAAGTAAAGAAAAGTTAATCAATAAATTATATATACCGCAAAATGGTGCTATTAAAAAAACAGGACCTTATACAGCGGTCGACGCAAAAATAAAAAAGTTATAGCTCTTTGAATGAGACGATGGAAAAAACTTGAAAAAAATAGCTTGGTCGTTGCAACCTAAAATAGGCTGGTCACTAAGTGGTTAAGCAATGTTTTAAAAAAAAAAAAATAACATACAGATGCGGCAATCCTTATCTTGACTCTGTTAACTTGCTGCAGCGTGATAACGTATCACTTTTCTTGCCAATGCGTATCGAATGCATTAAAAGTCAAGTTAGGGGTTGTACCAGAATGTTCTAATCGCTGGGACCCCCACAAATCGTTAGAACAGGGCTCCCGAACCCTCCGTTCCTCCTCACTGCTCAACCGCAGTGAGGAGGACACTAAATAGAGCGGTGATTGCTGCTGCTCCAACTAAGTCTATGGGAATGACGGAAACTGCCTAGTACAGCACTCGGCTCTTTCAGTCATTCTCATAGTCAATGAATAGAGCGGCGGGTGCATGCTCAACTGCCACTCCATTAAAGCTCCTCACTGCGATCGGATAGTTAAGAACTTTTTATTCTGGGAATACCCCTTTAAAGATCGCTACATAAGATACTTAGAATTAATTTTGATCAAACTATATCAGCCTACTTGGAACTTCAGTGTCTTCATTCAAGTGAGTCCCTACTCTAACCTTGAAGAAGTTGTACAGGGTTAACAAAAATGGCTGTTCTCTTCCATAAACAGCACCACACCTGTCCATTGGTTGTGTCTGGTATTGCAACTCAGCTACATTGAAATGAATCGGATTGAGCTGCAATACCACACACAACCTGTGGACAGTTGTGGCACTTGTTGGAGGTATTTTGAAGAAGGCAGCCATGTCTTTATAACCTTATACAACCCCTCTGGCAACAGCCCAGCAGCACAATAGCACCACTGCTAGTGGCATAGCTAGTAGTGCCATAGCTAGTAGTGGCATAACTAGTAGAGGCATAACTAAAGAGGATACAGACGCAGCACAGCAGAAAAAAATGATCAAAAAAGTTCTCTCTGTGTGGGTTTAGGGTATGTGCACACACACTAATTACGTCCGGAATTGACGGACGTATTTCGGCCGCAAGTCCCGAACCGAACACAGTGCAGGGAGCCGGGCTCCTAGCATCATACTTATGTACGATGCTAGGAGTCCCTGCCTCGCTGCAGGACAACTATCCCGTACTGTAATCATGATTTCAGTACGGGACAGTAGTTCCACGGAGAGGCAGGGACTCCTAGCATCGTACATAAGTATGATGCTAGGAGCCCGGCTCCCTGCACTGTGTTCGGTCCACTACTTGCGGCCGAAATACGTCCGTCAATTACGGACGTAATTAGTGTGTGTGCACATACCCTTATTCTGCACACCTAGGGTAGAGGAACCCTTTATGTAGACACCTACAAGTGGGCTATACAGTTCACCTATAGTGTGTACAATGAAGTTCTTGTTCATTTTCCTAAACCGTCACTTAGCAGATTTGAGTAATGTTATTAATGGATGTGTAGACCAAATCTTTTTCCCTTCCGAGATACAATACTTCCTCATTGTCCTTCCTCCAGGCCATTGCTGATGGTTTCTGCCTAGAAATCAGGTTTGTTCTTCTTTTAAGTGAGTCCGAGATACAACAGGAATGAATAAAACAAAGGTCGACTGTCATACAACTGTGCTACACAATGGATTTGTTTTGGAAGTCTAGCTCTACATTTGTGGATCTTCATTAAATTGAGGAACTATTACAGAGCTCTGCGCCAGTGGAGATGTGGGACCTGGCACCGGGTCAACTAGAATTATTTCTAGTCCTGCAGTTCATTGCTGGTGATGTGTACTACAGGTCCTAGGACAAACCTCACTCCTTTGCTATAGAGGGTGCTGAGGTAGAAGTCACGACAGGATCATAGTGCCTGAGGGGGTCCAAAGGTTCCATTACCACATAACAAGACTCCAACTGTAAAGGATCTGCCAGGCACAACTTCTGTGGATACTCCCATAGGTAATCAGTCTGCACCTGAGTCTGTGTCTCTGAGACTGACTCCATCTTCCACCACTCAGGATGGCAGGCTTAGGAGTGGGAGAGCCTATCGCAGCCTGGCCAGACGGAGCTAGCTCCCGCCCTCTGTCTATTTATACCTGCCTTTCCTGTTCCTCCTTTGCTTGTGATTCTTCTCGTGTGGTTTCCTGGCCCAGCTACAGCTTCTTACTATTTGATCCTGCTCCATACTGACCCTGGCTTACTGACTACTCTCCTGCTCTGCGTTTGGTACCTCGTGCACTTCTGGTTTTGACTCGGCTCGTTCACCATTCTTGTTGCTCACGGTTTGCCGTGGGCAACTGCCCCTTTCCCTTTGCTTTGTGTTTCCTTGTCTGTTTGTCTCGTGCACTTACTGAGCGTAGGGACCGCCGCCAAGTTGTACCCCGTCGCCTAGGGCGGGTCGTTGCAAATAGGCAGGGACAGAGTGGCGGGTAGATTAGGGCTCACTTGTCCGTTTCCCTACCCCCGTCATTACACCAACATTATAAATAAAGCATTGTGGTTGTGGCCAGCAGGGCTCTGGTTCAGACGTGTTTCCGCTGAGCGCCGAACCCAACTTGGACTTTTTGCTTTTAAGCCTATGTTTTTTGCTAATGGATACCACCCAACTCTACACTGACAGGGACTTGCCAATGGCAACTACCTGGATAGTTTCCCAGTTAACCGAGAAAGCCTACAGGTCCCATTATAACCCTGTGCGTCGGGACGCATAAATATAGCTTAGTTTGCAGCTTTGTCTCTTCTACAGTCTATAAATGTGTCAATCTTGTTCGTGGCTTCGTTGGTCCGCTAAGTATCGTTGTACCCACTATTTCACCCTATCACAGTATTGTGCTTTTCTGATGCTTCTTTATTCTACTGTGCCGGCTTTATCTTATCTGATTTATACATGTCCCTGTATGTTGCTTTTGTTTGCTATATATTCTTATATACAGTATGTATGCCGATTGTATTTTGCTTATGGATGACATCGTGTACAGATTTTGCTAACCTTTCAAAAACCCAATAAAAATAGAATGAAATAAATAAATGGCACAGGGTTGGTGGGGGCCCTTTTACATATTTAGCAGTGGGCCCAGGAGCTTTAAGTTACCTCAAGGGGTATAAAAAAGACGAGGAGATGAATTTGATCAACCAATTCCAGCAGCCCCTTCCAACTTGATCTAAAAGGACTAACAACAGATGGATATGAACATCTTACATGCAGTGAAACCTCTTTGAGACGACCGTTGCATTGAAAAATGGTCTTCTAGAGAAGATGGCCATAGTATATGATGAACTTCTAATATGTTGCAGTAAATCTGGTCTAGATAAAGGGTGGTCTTTTGCAAAACTTTAACTGTATATATAATAAATCTAAAAAAGTTATTTTTGTTATGTTCCACATATTTGGTAGATGTTTCCCAAACGTCCACCTTCATTTAACCCCCTAAGGACCGAGCCATTTTTCATTTTTTTTGTTTTCGTTTTTCACTCCCCGCATTCCAAGAGCCATAACTTTTTATTTTTCCATTAATAGAGTGATGTGAGGGCTTATTATTTGCCGGAGGGGATGTAGTTTCTAATGGCACCATTTAAAGTACCATATAATGCACTGGGAAACTGAAAAAAAATTCTGATTCCTACATTGTTTTTTTGGTTTTCGTTTTTACGACTTTCACCGTTTGGTAAAAATGACAACTGAACTTTATTCTGCGGGTCAATACGATTACGGTGATGCAAAATTCATATAGTTTTTTATTTATATATATATATTACTACTTTTAAAAAGAAAAAACCTTTTTGTCAAAAAAAAAATAGTTTTGTTTCACCACATTCTGAGAGCCAAAACTTTTTTTTATTTTTCCGTGGATTGAACGGTGGGAGGGCTTATTTTTTGCGGGACGAGTTGTAGTTTTTATTTGTACAATTTTTTGGTACGTACAACTTTTTGATCACTTTTTATAAAAAAAAATGTTGCAAGGAAAAGTAACCAAAATAAGCGATTTTGGTGGTTTAAATTTTTTTGTTTTTTTTACTGCGTTCAACGTGCGCATTAAATAATGGTATATTGTAATAGTTCAGACTTTTACGGTCGTAGCGATACCAATTTTGTTTATTTTTTTTATTTTTTACATCCCTTTAGAGGAAAAATGGCAAAAGGGTCTTTTTTTGAACTTTTAATATTGATTAATTTTTTTCACTACTAATAACTTTATTAAACTTTTTTTTAGAAAACATTTACTAGTCCCCCTAGGAGACTTAACCAGCGATCTTTAGAACGCTGGTACAATATACTTCAATACTAAAATCGTTATTTTCACAGGCTTTTGTTAAGCTGTGCCAGAGACACGGCTTAACAGAGGCAGACAAAAGGCAGCCCTGAAGGCCTTCATTAGGCCCCCGGGCTGGCATGACAACCACTGGCGCCCCCCGATCACGGTCTGGGAGCGCCGATGAGTTGTCGGAGGGGACCGACCCCTTTCTATAACGCCTCAGATGCTACTGTGGCGATTGACAGCAGCATTTGAGGGGTTAAACGGCCAGGAACAGTGCGACCGCTGATCCCGGTCGTTAGTCTGCACTGTCAGCTGTAAAACACAGCTGACACACGCAGCGTTTGGAGGGCGCTCAGTCCGTGAGCGCCCTCCATACTTCCCTATGACACTTATCACGTGCATATACGTGATAATGCATCAAGCGGTTAAAGATGATCATAGCCATAGACCGATTATATTAGGACATCTACTAAATGACAGATCATCTTTAGGCTTTGTTTACATTTGCGTTTTTAGAAATCAGTTAGGGTGCAAGATTACAGTAGTCTTCAGCTTTGTCAAAAATAGCGGAAACCCAATGGCATACCTGACAGTCAGATCAGGTTCATACAGGCCCACCAGAGTACCAGAGGATGTTTCAGTTCAGACACAATAATGGCCTCTAAAGAATCAGCAGAAGACAACTCCATACAAGCCCAAAAAACCCAAAACAATCCGACACTGGGCCAAAGTATAAAGAAATTGTGGTTCTTGTTATGTGGGATGCGACCTTTACATAGGGGTATCGGGGCAAGTAACCTATTCTATTATTTTTTGACTGTACTTCATTTTATTTTTTTCAAAAATACATATGTCCCATCTCAGAAAAGTTCTTTAAATTCCAAACAAGTGGCGGAAAACTGGCCGGAAAAACTTTTTCAAAAGATAATCTACGAGCCTCGTAGCGAGTGCCCAGCCCTTCTTGATTTTTTTCCTGCAGAGGAGTTAATATATGCAGCTTCAGTCTAAGCCCTTGTACTGTACGTAATTCCATCTAACCCCAGGGAGATCGTGCAGCACTAAACAGACGCCATTCCTTCCCAGCCTACTTCCAGGCAAGTTCAATCCAAACTCGAAATGCCAAACTAATACAACAATGAAGTGAACTCACGTGTGCGTCTTTGACATAAGTGTAAAGTTAACTAACATCCTGCAGGTCACTAGTGCACAGTGCCCATGCTGAGAGGAATGACGGGAAGGAATGAGGTTTCCTGGGGAGGAGACTGAAACTCATTCTACAAACCTTTCGCAAGATTAAGCAAGACATGAGATGTTATGTGAAGGAGCCTGCGCCACAAGTACTGCTATGCCAGCAGCTGGGTTTATGCCAGTAGAGCGGAATCACATCTGTGCCCTGAAGTACTGGGCATAAGGTGAGTAGAGAGTGGAAACATTGCTGGGCGGGGGAGTAGGGGGTAAACGCCAAGTTCCTTTAAGGTTTCTAAAAACCAGTTTAGGGTTATGTAATCTATGCTCAAATACTTGCTGAAACAGTATGGCATGTTAACAAAGCTGGCCAAACACAGAAGGATTTAGGATCACGCTAGACATACCGTACGCTGGATACTATAACCTTGATCTAACAGTTATTCCATAAAGTTTTTCCAAAAAGTTAGATTTTTTGATAGATTTTTGCCCTGAATAAATTTGATTGTGTATCGGTAGAGCATTTCAACAGATATGTGATGCTTTGATTGATTGAAAACATTTATTTCTACCATTTCAAGTAGGCTAATTTTGCAAATTTTTGTATCCCAAAATTTTTGGAAATTTAGAAAAAAAATGTCCATCTTAAGATTCATAGAAATGTGTTTTTAATGTGACACTTGGTTTCCCTTGTATCAGGTCATTTATGTCGTGTACTCCTATTTATATTATATTGCGTTAGACCGTACTGTACAGTTACGTTTCTTTCCAATGCCTCACGCGGCAAATTTGTTGCAGAATTTTGTGTGACTGTCCCATTCATCTTAATGGGGCTTGCGGAAATAGGGTATAATAGAGCATATGGAAAATGGTTGTCATATGAACAACCCCTTTAAAAAAAAAATGTTCAACTCAAAAGTAAAAGTTCCTAGTTGGACAAAAAACAGTTAAATAAAGTTTAGTAAAGGTAACATAAAAAAAAAGTTGCCAAAGGAAAAAAAAAAGAATAAACACAATTCTTTTCACAAAAGTTTCTATTGAATAAAAGTAAAAAAATATGAATGATATATATTTCCCCAAATCATGGCAGCAATAAAGTTAACATGTTATTTATAGGGCTTGAAAAACAAAAAATAAATATAAGTTAAACGCTAAATTATATGTACTTTAAAATGGTCAACCCACATAGTTCAACTCGTCCAAAACATGTGGCACAGTAAAAACCCCAAAATTTCTGTCGGTCCTAAAAGACGAAAAATGGCTTGGTCCTTAAGGGGTTAATGCTATGTTTTTTATTCATTACTGTTATTATTGAGATACATAAAAAAAATTATACATTGCTGTGGCCTTAAGTAACCATAAATAGCGTCTAGGAAACCAGAACTACCACCCATTAGTGGCGTCGCGGTCCTGCTCATAGATAACATGTATAAACAATAAATCTCCACGGAAGTCTTGTTTATGTAGGATAGATACTCGAGTTCTGGAAAAAATTTCAGAGGCTATGAGTATGTCGGGTTTCATTCATCCAAGTCATACTCACCACTAATAAAAGAAACAAAATACATATAAGTAGGGAAAATACAAAAATATATTTTTTATTTGCTGTTCTTTATATAGTGATAACGTGTTCTGTAGCGCGGTACACAGATGGAGTCTCTCATATCAGTTATTGCCCCCTATAGGGCTTACAGTGTCATTTTCCTATCTCTCATACACATAGGAATCTAGTTGACCTAATTGTATGTTTTTGATGTTTTTGAAGTTTGAGAAAAATATATATTTCTGCCAATATTAGTCGACCTCTCAGACATTTGAGAAAACTTTTTAGATATGGATGTCATAGAGGAAGTCCCCCTAATCGAGACCCCCCCCCCTTTAGCCACAGCGGAGAGCCATTAACGAAGATCTGCAATGAATGACGGCCACTGAACAACTTGGTCGTCTATGTTTCACAGGGGTTACCATTCATTTCAATGGCCGTAATGTAATAATATAGCAGGAGAAATGTATGGCTTCCAGATTCCCCCGGAGATAGCTGATTGTTAAGGGTTTCTGGAGCGGGACCCGTGGCATTCAGCTGATTGGCAGGCCAGAGGGCCATCCATATCCCATAATGGGGCAGAAGAACAGTGGCTGTCCCACAGAAACAAGTGACTATGCATTGGTTAAAAGGGTTTCCTGAAAATACACATTGATGGCCTATCCTTAGATAAGGGCGTGACTCACGGCCCCTTCGTTCTGCTGATCCCAAGGGTCGTTCCCCCACTGAACACACATTGATGGCCTATCCTAAGTATAAACCATCAATATATAGTATTCCCTTTCAATCTCTTTAACCTTAATAGTTAAATTTCTTCCAGGATTACAAATAGCATATTATGCATCACCTTTGGGTTGAATATACGCAGGGAATTTTTTTTTCTTTTCAAGCTATGCAGGAATAAATGTAAATGGCAGGAGTTCTAAGTACCGTATGGACCCGTCACCCGGGCAGCAGGTGTTTTCCACTGTTCTAGTGCAGAGTTTCATTGAAGAGTTGCTGTTATCTCACGTTCTTAGAATTCCTATAGCTTTGCCCCTGCAGTTTATGATGAATCAGCTCTGACACAACACTGTTTACTGACATTAACTAATTTCCAAATACTTGTATTCTGGGACTCTTATTCATGTCTCCCAACTTTCATGTATGGCAAAGAGGAACAAACACGCACATTTTTTTTTTCTTAAGCCGTGCCTCTAATCCCACCCAATCTGCGCCCATACACACTCGGTTCAGCCTATACAGTATCATGCTCCCATAGAACCCCCCACAGTATAATGCCCCTATAGTTGCCCCCACACAGTATAATACCCCATAGTTCCTCCCGCACAGTATAATGGCAAATATTTTCCGCCACACAGTATAATGCCCCATGGCTGCCCCCACACAGTATAATGCCAAATAGCTGCCCCCACACACAGAGTTCCCGCAGCCGCGCACCTTCCACAGTCCGCCCGCTCTCTAAAGTTTAAAGCCTGCACACTGTCACGGGCGGCGGGCGGATGCAGTGGCGTCGCTAGCACCGGAGGGGGCTCCGGTGCTAGCAGCAGCCACATTCACTTGTATGTGCGTCCACAGGACGCACACACAAATGAATACTATAGGCTGCAGACCACGTTAAGCCTGCAGCCTATAAGGTGCTGGGAGTCGCGCAAGTCGGTGTGATGATGTCACATCATGCTTGTCTGCGCATGCGTCCTGCCGGAGAGGCAGTGTAGCGCTCCGTCTGTCGCGGGAATGGGGCAAGGTAAGTATAATCTTTTTATTTTTTAAAGAGCAGTGGGGGAGGGGGCTGTGTAGCGCTACATACAAGGGGAGGAGTGGGGCTGTGTAGTGCTATATACAAGGGGAGGAGTGGGGCTGTGTAGCGCTGTATACACAAGGGGAGGATGGGGACTGTGTAGCACTATATACAAGGGGAGAGGGGGGCTGTGTAGCACTATATACATGGGGAGGGGGTGGGTGTGTAGCACGATATACAAGGGGAGGGGGGCTGTGTAGCACGATATACAAGGGGAGAGGAGGCTGTGTAGCACTATATACAAGGGGAGAGGTGTCTGTGTGGCACTATCTACAGGGGGGCTGTGTGACACTGTCTACATGGGGGCTGTGTGGCACTATCTACAGCGGGGGCTGTGTGGCACTATCTACAGCGGTGGCTGTGTGGCACTATATACAGGGGGGCTGTGTGCCACTATATACAGGGGGAATTGCTGTGTAGCACTATATACAAGGGGGCTGTGTGGCACTATATATGAGGGGGCTGTGCGGCACTATCTACAGGGGGGGTCTGTGTGGCAGGATATACAGGGGCTGTGTGGCGCTATCTATAGGGGCAGTGGTGTAATGAGGGATTCTTGCATTGATACCTATAATTGGTGTTTATAATTGTCGTCTATTTTACTCGTGGACTTGTCAAATTAAAGTATTTAAAAAAGTAATTAAAACTAATTTAAAATAAGTTTTCTTATTCTCTTATTTAGTCACTATATTAGCGTTTATTGGGGGTATTACTGTTGATCATCAGATTGCCCACCATTGATGGAGACCTAACAGCTCCCTAACTGCCCCACTCAGGAGCTGCCAAGACCTAGAGGGAACATTGCCCACACAGTATAATGCCCCTATAGATGCACCAATACAGTATAATGCCCACACAGATGCCCCATACAGTATAATGCCCACACACATTCCCCCATAAATTAAAATGCCCCATAGCTGCCCCCTTACAGCAGAATGTCCCCATACAGCATAATGCCCCCATTGCTGCCTCCATACAGTATAATGCCCACACAGATGCCCCCATACAGTATAATGCCCACACAGATGCCACCATACAGTATAATGCCCCCATAGCTGCCCCTAAAAGTATAATGCCCACACAGATGCCCCCATACAGTATAATACCCATACAGATGCCCCATACAGTATAATTCCCTATAGTTGCCCCATTCAGTATAATGCCCCTATAGTTGGTCCATACAGTATAATGCCCCCATAGCTGCCCCCATACAGTATACTGCCCACACAGATGCCCCCATTCAGTGTAATACCCATACAGATGCTCCCATACATTATAATGCCCCCATACAGTATAATGCTTCCATAGCTGCCCCATACAGTAAAATGCCTACACTTCTGCCCCATACAGTAAAATGCCCCTACTTCTGCCCCATACAGTATAATTCCCCTATAGCTGCCCCATACAGTAAAATGCCCACACTTCTGCCCCATACAGTAAAATGCCCCTACTTCTGCCCCATACAGTATAATTCCCCTATAGCTGCCCCATACAGCATAATTCCCACTTAGCTGCCCCCATACAGTATAACGTCTCCTTAGCTGCTATCATCATGTGTAAAAATGTCAGTCAGTGTTTGGTGCCACTTTCAAATTAGTTTTTATTAACAAATTTTTTTTCGTTTTTGAGATATGTTTGCTGAAACCTGTATCCGTCAGCGGGACTGACGGGTTCAGTAACAGCAGGTCTTGCCTGTTTCTGACATGCGGGATCCACCTGTTATGTATCACATCTAAGTTCATAACATAGATGTGATAGATTATAGGTGGATACACACGCAGGACCCGCTGACACTGAACCCGTCAGTCCCGCTGACCTCATGGATTCAGGTCTTAACGTACGATACAGCTGCTCTATATACAGGATACAAAGCAGCTGCATCTGAAAAAGTACAAATATTTTTTATCAAAAATTAATTTGAAAGTTGCACCAAACACACTGATAGACAAAGGTGCACTTGTAGATTTGCCTGCTCTACTGTGAGTCCGGAAGGTCTCGTCTTTTTCCGGGAGTCTCCTGGAATATCCAGGAGAGTTGGCAAGTATATGTATACTACTCCATTCATGTAAACAAGTCCTCTGCACCCCTATTGATATGCACCTGAGATGTGGTTATAGTCTTTCCTATAGTTCTTCACAAGTCAAAGTAAATGCCCCCTGCCCCCGCATTACAATCAGGTTCGACTATCTTTATTAAGGTTATGCTCACACAGGCAAATTGCAGCTGTATTTCGGCACGTAATACGCCTTGTAATACACCTTGAATTCACGTACAATACGCCTATAAAACAGCTATTTCATTCAATGGGAAATTACGCTGTGTAGCTCAGACGAGGTGTATTTCTACACCGCTGAATTCAAACACACAGCGTAAAAATACGCCACATAAAAAGAAGTGGCATGTCAATTCCTGAGGGGTTTTTGAGGCAAATTTTTAACATTTCCAAAGGACTTAAAAAAACGTTGCAAATTTTCCTAAAAAACGCCCGGTTTATGGGGGTTGTTTCCAGACGTATTATGTGCCGAAATTTGTCTGCAACTTGCCTGTGTGAACATAACGAAGAGGGATGTAAATAAATACTCTGAAATCTAGCAAACCAATGTTATTGTAGGGGCCTTAGGAGGTTGCATGTCATGTCCTTGATGCATTTACACATGGAGTTCATATAGGGATGCTGAATTGAACTCCTTATTTCCCTAGTCCAACAGGGAAACTGACATTAACCCCTTTTACACACTAGGGCACCAGAGACGCTTACATTAACCCTCTCCCTGCCGTAGACCACCAGGGTGCTTACATTAAACCCTTCATTGCCCTAGACCACTAGGGATTTTGGCACTGAGATCTTTAATACACTACACCACGGGCCCTTTCAGTACCTAGAGCAAGAAGAAAGCTGGCATTAAGTCCTTAAAGTGTAGCTAAATGTTTGACAAACTTCTGACATGTCATAATGACATGTCAGAAGTTTGGATTGGTGGGGGTCCGACCACTGAGACCCCCACCAATCTCAAGAACGTAGCTGCTGAAGAGCTCGTGTGAGCGCACAGCCACCTCGTGCCTGTTTGGCTTTTTCCGGAAATAAATGTATCGGTGTACGGACTCAATAGAAAGTCTATGAGCCCATACTCCGATACATCGGCTTTCTGGAAAAAGCCGAACAGACACGAAGCAGCGGGCTTCAGTTGTTGCGTTCTAGCGATTGGTGGGGGTCTCAGTGCTCTCACTCCCACCAATCCAAACTTCTGACATGTCACTATGACATGCCAGAAGTTTGTCAATCGTTTAGCTACACTTTAACTACCCTAGACCACCCTAGACAACCAGGGATATTAGATGTTAAAAGGACGAGAAGCTCCTCTTAAAAATCGCACACCTTTTTTATCCAGTTGGTATTTTTTGGTAGTAATGGGGGCCGTCTAGTGCCAAGACCCCACTGATTGCCGGAACGAAGGGGCAGAAGTGCTTAGCTGAGAGCTGTGCCCCTTCGGCTGTGATCGGCTTAGTCCAGCTTATCCTGGGAGAGGTGGTTTAGCGATGTACTGGCAATAGACTTTAGATGAGCCACGTACAACACTTGACTCCCCCAGAAGAGCTGAGCAAAGCCGGTCACTGCAGAACCCATTGTAATAAATTATTATTGCAGTAGACAAAAATCCACCATAAACACTGGTTCCTTGATACCATGAAATATGTTTATACAAGGCTAAAAAAAAGTTTCGTTTAAAAGGGCATTATAGTGTTTATTGCACGTTACACGGTTAGAAGAATGGACTAGTTTTGTTACCAGTGACCGCGGCGAGTATGACGCACATGGCTAATTAATATTCCAAAAAAATTATTTGAAAGAAAAATTCTACCTTAGAAAATAGTCAATGTTTCTTGTGCTGTCTGATCATGAATGTGTCCCATCACAGATCATCTAATATAACAATGCGTCTGCATGTCCTGTCTGATACAGATGTGATCGTTTAGGTGAAAGATGTATAAGCGGCCACCAAACATCCCTACTCATGACTAAGGGAATTGCCAGGTCATTCCGACTATGAATTCTACCTACCACCCCCTCCTCCCCTTCCCCATAACCACCAACCTTTATAAAATAATAGACAGACTCGCTGAGTGACAATGGAAAAATTATGGCCACAACAGCCTCTTTATTTAAAATTACAACCATTAATGAAATAACCGTATTATAAACTTTAATTTATATATATATATATATATATATATATATATATATACACACGAAACAAATATATATATAGAGAGAGAGAGAGAGCAATAATAACTACTTCTAGGGAGGTCTATTAGGGTACCTTGTTGCGTAGTACCCAAAATTATCCCCCCAGCCGCAACGCGCCGACTCTGGAGATTATCAAATACGTTGCAGGTCCTGCATGCTTTTTAACCCCCAGTTCCCCAGGAGCTATCCCTGTGGGGAAGACCACCGTTCCGTTCCGTTACAATCCCAATCCACCAGCATGGCGTGCCATACCTCAGACGGCCCCCTTTCCAATAAGCGGTTCTTTGAAAGTGCCCTGAAAGACCTCCCTACTGCCCGCTGTCGTTACAGGAAGATGGAGAGAAACCCTCACCCAGACACCAAAATTCTGGACCTCAGGGCAGGCGGGCGGGCGGGCTGTTGCTAGTCCAGACAGAATGAGCTGCTTCTTCTTTCTCCTTAATATGAAAAGGTAACAAAACACAAACAGAGAGAGAAAAGGGGCCAGGTTCTTATCTCTTTATCCAACCCCTTCTGGCTTGCTCCCCCTCCTGCTACCCCTCCCTGACCTGACCTTTCCCTGACTTAGTGACCTAAAATTGACCTGACTTGAGCCTCTATGCGCTGCTAACCCAGTCATGCCGGGCCTGCACTAATGCTGCGCTTGTTTCGTACCCTCTCTTTTTGGGGAAAACAATAGGATTAGATGTGCTGAAATCCAACCTTTTTAAAAACCCTGTTTAACTTTTCAGGATAGTCTGCCAGGCATGTAAGACATGAGATTTTCTCAAAAGTCGCATGTGTATGGCCAGCTTTGGTCCGGTGGGACTGGTAGATCCATACAGCCTCGGGGGTTGAGACCCACAACAGACAAAATATATGTCCCTAGAAAATATTCTTTATCAAACTTCAGCAACATTTCATGATAAGGAATTGGTGGCCTCATGTGTAAAATATGGTGCTGGTTGCCCATAAAAGTAGAGTACTTGCCCATAGTAACAATGACAGCATAAAACAAGTTTTCGGGGATATTGATGACCTATCCATATCTGTAGTCACTGTGCCTGGTACTAGAGCTCAGTCCCATTCACTTAAATGGGACTGAGCTTAAGTACCAGGCACAGCAACTACCGAATCTACAGCACTGTGCCTAATAAGCACCGAAGAGGACGCAGCACTCACCGAAAATCCGCTGACCCTTCAATCAGCTGATCGGTGGGGGTACCGGGAGTAGGAAGATGGGTCGTCAATATCAAACTCCCTGACAACCCTTTTAATTTTCTTGCCTGTAGTGAACAAGATATAATCTGAATTGGTAGCCATGAGTACCAGCAGGGCCGCCATCAGGGCAGTACAGGTAGTACTGCTGTCAGGGGCCAAGAAAATAAGAGGCCTAAACTAAATATCCTAACACTAATGAACACTTTCATTCCTTGGTTGAACTTAATGGACATGTGTCTTTTTTCAACCGTACTAACTATGTAATGCTGGTAAAATGTGGATAATATCATGGTTTATGTTTCTGTAACAGTCGCTTTTTCTTCCTTTAACCACAGTAACTTCTGACTAGTGACAATGTCTGCAGCCATAGCTACGCTTACTGTGATGAAGGGCATCAGGTAAGTTTCTATTACACTTTTTTATATCTTTGTGTCGTAGAGTGTCCTACTGCTTGGACTCTTAGAGATGACTTGTAATCTGTGGGGGAACCTCGCATGTATTCAATTCCCCTGCAATGCCCCCAGAGGAAACAAGAAGCATTGCACAGTCGTTCAGAGAGAGACACTCTTTGTAGCCACTCTCCACTCCAATAAATGAGAGCCCTAAATGGGGGACACCCTTAGAATACTCCAATAGAATATTTAAAAATGGGTTTTCTAACACAGACATCCCATTTTTATAAGAAATTTAATATCACTATTGTTAACGATGACAATATAACAAGAAAACAAACATCAGAATTGAAGAATAGAAGGCCAGAGGACGACTCAACGACTGTAAATCATGGTAATTTTATTATATTATAGGGGTTGTCTCATGACAGGTTGTAATGTTCTCGTTCCTGCAATACCTGGGAAAAGAACCAGTCCGCGCGGCACAATTTACCTATAGGACCCCCTTTTTCCATGATTGCAGTTTGGGTCGAGGAACACAGCTGGCCCCAGGACTTCAGTGTCCTAAGTTAGTCCGGTGTTTGATGCCCTGGATAATGTCTAGTACACTTTGAACCAGAATACAAGGGGATAGAGGAACAATTGCTAGTGACAATGAACCATAATCGTAAATAATAATAGTAATCTAAGTCAGATTAGCTGAGGTCGGTAATGGTGATCAGACAGATAAGGAATGTAGTACCATAGTGTAGCCAGAAGGGTAGCTAGAGTAGTTGATGAAGGTCAGGCAGAACTAGAACGTAGTACAGTGGAGTAGCCAAAAGCGAGGTCAAACAACGGAGGTCAGACAGAACTAGTATGTGGTACTGTGGAGCAGCCAGAAGCGAGGTCATACAACGGAGGTCAGATAGAACTGGTATACGGTATGTGGAGTAGCCAGAAGCGAGGTCAGACAACTGAGGTCAGACAGAACTAGTATGTAATACTGTGGAGTGACCAGAAGCGAGGTCAGACAACGGAAGACAGATAGAACTGGTATACAGAGTAGCCAGAAGCGAGGTCAGACAACTGAAGTCAGGCAGAACTGGTATGTAGTACTGTGAATTAGCCAAAAGCGAGGTCAGGCAGAACGGGTATGCGATATCGTGGAGTAGCCAGGCGCGTAGCCAGAAAGACCAGGGTCAGGTAATAAATGTTTAGGCAGAACTGGTATGCGGCACCATGGAGTAGTCAGAAGCGAGGTCAGACAAGGTGTCAAGGCAGGTCCCTTCAGTTTACAGACAGCAAAAAACAAAAGTACACAAGTATCAAAATGGCAGTAAAACCAGTATAACTGGCACAAATATCCTAGCGATATGCCACAGATGTATTTTCATGGAGGCAGCACAGTTGGCCCATTGTGAGCTATTCAAGTGCCGCTGCAACTTCATTCTAGAGATCGTGGTGGTCAAGGCAGTCGGACTTCTACCAATCAGACATTGATAGCATATCTCTAGGATATGCTATCAATGTCTAAAACAGTAGTAGAAGCAACAGAATCCAATTTGATAGTCAAAAAATGTATTGTGCCCAAGTAGTGATAAAGAAGAAAAAAACAGGAGTTTCGACCCGTGGTATTGAGCTAGAAAGACCCAATCACTACTTACAGGTCAAAACGTTGCTGTTTTTCCTTCTGTGTGGCTACTTCGGCACAATAACTTTTTGACTACCGAATTGGACGCTGTTGCTTCCACTACTATTTTGGATATCGTTTTAGAGTGAAGGCCTTCCCAGTTTTTGCATACCTGCATCCTTCTATTGCTTGGGTCTGCTGCTGTCCTACCATATGGGTTGCTGTATGCAATCGATGTCTGTCATGCGATAACCCCTATAAATATAAAAGGTAAGTTCTCTTTAATTGTTTTGTCGTATTTTTACTGTAATGTTTCCCTGTAAACAGTAAGCGTCCAACTATTCATTTATAAATCTTAAAAACTATGTAAACCTTTGAAAGGGATTTTTAAAAAAAAAATAAACAGGTCAGTCAGTGTTATTGGTGCAACTTTATAATTAGTTTTTATTAAAAATAGTGTGTACTTCTGGAGATACAGCTGCTCTGTATTCTCTATGCAGAGAAGCTGTATCGTTCGCTAAATCCTGTTCCTGTCAGGTCCACGGGACTGACGGGTTCAGTGAAAGCGGGTCCTGTTCATAACTTAGATGTGATAGATTACAGATGGATCCTATGTGTCAGAGACACGCAGGACCCGCTGACACATTCAGGTCTTAGCGAATTATACATCTGTATACAGAATACAAAGCAACTGTATCTCAAAAAGTTAAAATAATTTTTAATAAAAACTAATTATAAAGTTTTACCAAACACACTGACTGACCTTTTTATAAAAAAAAAAAAAAAAGAAAATCCCTTTCAAAGATTTACATAGTCTTTAATACAAATAGGGGGAAATTGTTCAGAGACGTAGTCTACACGTGCAGGAGATTTATCTGAAAGCTCATTACTATTGTAAATATAATGGAAGTGCAGTGTAAGCAACTGGAAAGGCCAAGAAGTCCTCACCAGATGGGATACCTACTATTTGCCCCGAAAGACAATGTTCCAATTGTGTTTGAGCACGGGGTGTGTTGCTTAATAGACCGGAGAACCACAATTGTGCAATCCAGAAATATGCAAATATAATGTTAGCTATTGTACAAGTCTCAGGGGTTTATGTGACAGTGTTCTCAGAATCTTCACAACTTACAGCTCTTCATGCTCCTAATGTGTAGAGTGATATGCCTTAAAGAGGACCTGTCACGAGGTCATATAAGTTGAACTGGTTAAATGACCTGAATAGCACTGTCTACCTGATTCCAGCGCTGTTTTTCTTTTTTCATAAACCCCCCCCCCCCCCCTGTCCCAGAGATATGGCCCACTATTCTATTGGCTCCCTACTCATTAATTTGCAGAAGTTAGCCAACAGGGTGGAGCTAGCTTTCCTGCTTTTGATGCTGACCAATCAGCACGAGGCAGCTTGAGGGTAGTTCATACCCTGTTGGGGGGGGTCAAGGACAAAAAAAGAAATATATCGCTGAAATGAGGTAGACTGCGCTATTCAGGTCAGTTATCTAGTTTAACTTATATGACCTAGTGACAGGTCCTCTTTAAACATGGGCATCCACAAGATGTTTATTGAAGGTGCTGTCCCAGCCCCTTCTCTAAACAAAAAGCTGCCCTGATGATCAGCTGGTAGATACTCCACGGTACAGCTCTTTAACCTCGGCAGCTGCCGCTCCAGGGCAAATGTAGCATTACATGGAGCTCATTCAAATGAATGGGCAACCATATGACACATGACTGGGCCGAGTCAACCAGAGCGTGATACTTTTTCTTAGCGGCGCTCTGCCTGACTAATAAATGGGGACCCCTTCTCTGATATCCTTATTCCCTAATAAGACATTTTATAGATGTTGTCTTGATAAAAAAAGGTTGACCTAATGAGCTCTAAAAGCCCCGACTATACAGCCCGTTGAAATAGTAATTTGGGGTGCTGTATACTAATTGAGGGATTTCCTATCTTTGGCCAAGAGCTGCTGACAAACAGGGCTTTCCACTACACTAATTTCCCTAGGCCAGTGATTTCCAAACTTACTACCATAGGGGAACCCCTGAAAAATATTTTCACTTCTAGGGACGCCTTACTCCTATTTCTAACTAAGAAGCTTTGTACAGGCGGTGGTGGGGGGGGGGGGGCATTCTATAATTTTATATTTTGGCTGATGTTTGTTGGCCTGAACCATTTTTTACCATTCCTGCTATAAAAGTGTCAGCTCTTGCTACTGACTACTAGGTAACCCCTGATCAGGTTCCAAGGCACGCTAGGACTTGAGGAAACTGTGGTAGGGAATCACTGGCCTAGGCAACCAATACAGGTGACTAGTGAATCCATCCGGAATTCCTGTGCTCTTAAGTCTATAACCCTATGAATTCTTGTAGATAACCTTAATACCTAGTCGCTTTGTAAATCCATTGCATTACCTATTTTGTAGTGATCCTGAGTTACAGCCTGTATTATACTTCAGAGCTGCATTCCTAATTCTGATGGTCATCATAGAAAATAGACAACAAGCTTGTTGACAGACACACCCCTAACAGGTTAGCTGAACTCCTATAATGCAGAAGGACCGTTCGTATTTTAGATGGCTGTACGGTGCCTGGTTAAAGACTACTATACCCAGATAGACGTTGAACCTGCAAGAAATTTTGGGAGATTTCAGCTGTGAGGCCAGTAGAATTGTGAATACAGCTCTGGAATATAGTACAGAATGTAACTCAGATAAGTAGTGTAATGTATCTAGACAGTGACTCAACTTGTTATGTAGAATAATTCTATATGTGGACTGTAAAGGGTGTTCAAAGGTGAACATGTGCGTCTATTCTCTCTAAGAATGTTGTAGGAATGATGTATCCGATGGTTAGATGACTACTTTATTGTCAGACATCTGTCACTTACTTTAAAACATGAAGGACAATACGAACAGTGATGGTTCCCTTCTCTGGATGTTTGACAAAGTAAATTGGCAAGATTTGTAGGTAACTGGAAATTGAGACAGAGAATCTGATGACACAAAGCGGGTGGTGAAATGTTACTGACTTGTGATGAAAGGCAGGGCACATCTAAGGCATCATCAATGTCAGGACTCTGCAAACGTGCTAAAGCAACCGGATGACTGATTCTTGGCTGTATGTTGTTTTATTCCAGTGTTTTCTACAGTACATTAGGACAATGACTACTTCTTTTTCTGTCCTGTTCTGTACACGGTATTGCTTAAAGGAAATCATTACAAAGGGGCAATAAAGAGGACGAGTCATTTTTTACTTTAATACATACACTTTTTCACCCAATTCTTTTTTTATTGTTCCAAAGCATCCGAAATAAAAAATGAGACCTATGTGTCTCCATGGTTACAGACTACAAATAAAGTCTCTGTAGTCTGATCCTGCAGTCATGTGTACTCTACTCCCTCTGCATTATCCTCTTGATAACCTACAGACAGTAGAAGAGGGAGCAGGTGAAAGAACGTAATACATGACTGTAGGATCAGACTACACAGGGTTTATTTGTAGTCTGTAACTATAGAGACACCTGGCTCTGCATTAGAAATGTATGCACGAATACAATTTTGTGGTTACTGAAGCTATTAGGGTGTTAGGGTACACATATGGACTATATACAGCTAAGGATGAACCCAAAAAAAAAGTGATCGACTGAAGCACAACAAATTGATAGAAAAAAATACAAAATTTTATTAACATGAAACAATGACAAAGGTTAAAACTGGAACAGGGAATGAGTCACTCAATAAAAAGACATCAAAAGCAATCATGCACCAGATGTAGATGTAACGTAAATCTATACAAAACTGTTTGTTTGTTAGTACAGCAAAGGAGAATAGTATATATGCCTGTGCAGGCCTGTAGCTGATAGAGCCAAAAAGGGTAATGACAGAGAAAGAGATCTACATAGGATGAGATACCTGTATATAATGCCTAGGTCACCACTATGAGAGTATAGCACTGGTTTTCCACGTCTCCATCATGTCCACCGGTATGTTTCACAGCTATTACTGAGTTTTTGTTTTTTTTTCCTGCTACTGGCCTGATACTTTTCTTTTGAGCCCATGCACAGTGTTGGATGTTATCTTAAACAGTGATCCCGTAATACACACCATGGCTTGCATTAGTCTACCATACATATGCAGATAATCACTGCATTTGAGTATCTACATGTAACCAGTGCTATACTCTCATAGTGGTGACCTAGGCATTATATACAGGTATCTCATCCTATGTAGATCTCTTTCTCTGTCATTACCCTTTTTGGCTCTATCAGCTACAGGCCTGCACAGGCATATATACTATTCTCCTTTGCTGTACTAACAAACAAACAGTTTTGTATAGATTTACGTTACATCTACATCTGGTGCATGATTGCTTTTGATGTCTTTTTATTGAGTGACTCATTCCCTGTTCCAGTTTTAACCTTTGTCATTGTTTCATGTTAATAAAATTTTGTATTTTTTTCTATCAATTTGTTGTGCTTCAGTCGATCACTTTCTTTTTTGGGTTCATCAATTGTTGATCGATGCACCAAGTTTATCTTGGTCATTACCTGGGATGCAAACACAGTAGATCTCATAGTGTTCAGCAACGCTGCTTTATATTGAACATTACTCTGTGTCTGTGCCCCGTTCTGGTGGTATTGTATTGGTATATATATACAGCTAAGCTGTGGTGCAATGTATGCAAAATGTAAAACATAACTTAAGGCATATATAGACTGGCACGGCAGGTAAAACAGAGGTCAATAACATCTTCATACTTAAAGGTTTTCCACCCTCTGACAACTGATGACCTATCCACCGGATAGGTCATCAGTACATGATCTGTGGGGGTCCGACACCCGAGCCCCACACAGATAAGCTGGTCCGGTGCCTCCGTGCACCGGACGTACATGCCAGAAGCAGTTGGCTCCGGCCACGGAATAGTGGCCGAGCTGCAGTATTCAAGTGAATAGGAGCGGACCTGCAGTTCTGCAGCACAGCCGCTATGCTATGTACGGAGCCAACTGCTTTCGCTCCGTACCTAGCATTATGTGCCATAAGATCCGGTGCCCGCAGGCCACCGGAGTGGCTTATTGGTGCGGGGTCCGGGTGTCAGACCCGCACCGATGATGGACAACCCCTTTAACATTTGCATCCCCGTTCGCAGGAAACTTGTTATCCCAACCTTGATCCATCTGGGAACGCCTACAAAACATCCTGAGAACGCAGACTTTTATGCTAATACACATAAGCCTGCACACTTTGTGACCTGTTTGCGGGACAATCCTGGAAAAACAGACCGGTTGGGTGGTATGCATCTGCGGCACGTAAATTTGAGGCAGGTGAAAAGCAACTTACTTTAACCCATTAAAGAGGTATTGCCATCTTAAGCATTTATGGCATATCTACAGGGTATCACGGACATGCATCATGCATCCTATTAGGCCCTGCCTTAGGCTTACAGACATGATAGACACCCCTGCCATGGCAACCCATCGGCCCCCTCCCGATGTAAAATACTTATGTGTCGCGGTCGCTATTGACCGCAGCATCTATGGGGTTAAACGGTTGGGTTGGGAGTTTTCTCCGTTCTCTGCCTTTGCAGCAGGGTGTTCCCGTGCTATCCCTGTGCCGTACATGTAAGGCATGCGTAGAAAGGGGTTAACAGAACAAATTGGACATAAAATATAACTCCATGGACATTACCACTTATATCATAGATGCTGAAGGTTTACCACAATCCAATGAACATTGCAGTAATAAAGACGACAGGCTCGAGCCCCACTGGGGAGAGTGAGTGATGACAACTTCTGTACAGCGATGCAGAATATGTTGGCGCTATATAAGTAACAGAAATTAATAAATACATATAAATCATATTATATAAAAAGGTTCGCAACCTAATTTAAATATCACAACATTCCTGGACATATCCAGCACACATTGATATGTGTGCTGGATATGTCCGGGAATGTTGTTTTCCTTTTTTTTTTTTAAATCATATTATGTCCCCGTACCCATATATTTTCTGAAAGTAGACAACGGGCATGGTGAAAATGCCATCCAGCCCTTTACACTCATGGGTGCACTTATGCATAGTTGCCAACATTTGAAACATTTTTCCATGGACACTTTTGTTATGAAGACAGATCGGTGGGTGTGCCTTATAGGGCGTGGCTTATCGGGTGGATGCAGCTAATGGGGCGTGGCTTCACAGAATTTCTGGATACAAATAAATTAACAAAAATGTCTGCACTAGTTTGGCTGACAACTACTATGGTGGGCACTTCTTTACCTCCATATTGTCCGCTTTCTGGCAGCAAACTGTACACCGGGGAATGCAGCGGTCTATTTTACATTTTGCCCTGCCCCGATTGGCCGTTACACCGAAAGACTCGTCACTGTAGTCTGCCCTAGTAACTGTTCCCTAACCAGGGGCAAACACAGGATTTTTATAGGGAGTTTCCAAATGATACTTTTCAAACCAAGTTATTTTTGCCACGCTCTCACTGCCTTCTAGTTTGTATGCTACGACTATTGGGCTGCACATGTCCACCAGCCGTGCCCTTTATATTACAAGCTCTACTAAAGCTAAACGATATGTGCTGACCACTACTAATAGCGTAAAAAACAGCGTAGATAGTGCCACACTTAGTGTTCCTTGTAGATGGTGCCCCACACTGCCCATGTAGATAGGGCCACAGTGCCCCCAGTAGAAAGTGCCTCACACTGCTCCCTGTCGATATTACCACACACTACTTCCTGTAAATAATGCCACAGTGCGCCCTGTAGATAATGCCACACACAGCCCCCTGTAAATAGTGCCACACACTGCGCCCTGTAGATAGTGCCACAAAACCCCCTGTAAATAGTGCCATTCACAGCCCCCTGTAAATAGTGCCACACAGCCCCCATTAGCTAATAGAACACAGTCCCCTGTAGATAGTGCCACACAGACCCCTATAAATAGTGCCACACACCCTTTTTTAGATAGTGCCACACTTCCCCCTTATTCATAGTGCCACTCTTGTAGATAGTGCCACACACTCCCTCCTTTATAGATAGTGCCACACAGCCCCCCTAGTCGGTAATGCCACACTTACCCCTTGTAGATAGTGGCACACACTCTCCTCTTTGTAGATAGTGCCACACAGCTCTCCTGTAGATAGTGCCACAAAGCCACCATGTAGATCGTGCCACGCCCCCTTCAACAGATAGTGCCCAGGTGCCCCCCAAACAAATAGAAAAAACCATACTCACCTATCCCCGTTCCTAGACCTGCAGCCTATGAGGCGACGAGACAGGATCCGTAGGCTAGCGCGATCCAGTTACGTCAGCGCACCGGCATGTGCAGGGTTCCTATCCCAATTTCTTATAGGGTGCAGGCCTGACGTAGCCTGTAGTCTAGCGAATGATAGAGTAGGGAGCTGAGGACACAGATACAATTTAATATACGGGTTGCCGGGATACGTCCGGACAGTAATTTGCTGGGAATGTCTCCGTAAATTCGTGGCAGTTCCGGCAAATTCAGGACTGTTGGCAACTATGCTTATGCCTAGTAAGAAAAAAGACAACCCCAAAACGTTCCAACTATGCTGCAAGCGTCCTCCTCAGAATTCACTAAAAGAGAAAACCTGCCGTCACGCAGACAAACTCCACTTGTTACAACATAGTTATAATTGCTATTTAGTTAATAAGCGACTGAAGATTTATATTGCCTGGAAGGCTGCTGGATTCCTTTTGGACTTTTAACCTCTAACTTATATAGTACGGTTTGGTGTAGCACAAAGGATCATTGATTGTGTTTAGTGTATATATATATATATATATATATATATACACACACATAGGAGATGGTGATTTCGCTTAGCAAAACTGATGATTCATTCAATTGGTCAATAAGCCTGTCTTGTCTGAGCTGAAACTCAATAACAGTCTTGACATGAAAGACACTCAAATCTAATATACATAGGACATTGCATTAGTCACCGGTCAACCAGCAGTATTCAAGTGTCTCTATGTCTGGAAGAATTGGAGCCTATTTGCATCAATATAGAAGAGCTGGATAGAATATATTGGCACTACATTCTATCAAGAGCCCTGTCAGTCCTGCTAGGATGATAACCACTAGTGTTCTTGAAACTGTTTGTAACCTTGGTTGTGTTATGCAAGGTCAGACATACTGACAGACAGGGGCTTTAAATGAGAGGGAGGTCTTGGCTGCTGGGGCTCCCAAACTTATCTGACCTGTGGGGCCTCTGTTTATTTCAATGACTTCTGCAGTGGGAACCTGGGAACTATCAGCTGAGATTTCTATCTATCTATCTATCTATCTATCTATCTATCTATCTATCTATCTATCTATCTATCTATCATCTATCTATCTATCTATCTATCTATCTATCTATCTATCTATCTATCTATCTATCTATCTATCTATCTATCTATCTATCTATCTATCTATCTATCTATCTATCTATCTACTCTCATATCTATCTATCTATCTATCTATCTATCTATCTATCTATCTATCTATCTATCTATCTATCTATCTATCTATCTATCTATCTATCTATCTATCTATCTATCTATCTATCTATCTATCTATCTATCTATCTACTCTCATATCTATCTATCTGTCTGTCTGTCTGTCTGTCTGTCTGTCTGTCTGTCTGTCTGTCTGTCTGTCTGTCTGTCTATCTCTATTTCATATCTATCTAGGAATCAATGTATAAGTATATATGAATTTTCAAAATATGTTTATATTTTGTACATGTAAATTAATATTTTTTTGTTTGCGTGTATGTACAGTATATTTGATTTAGGGTATGTGCACACGTAGTGTTTTCAGATGTATTTTGGGGCATTTTACGCCTCGAAAAACGCCTGAAAAAACAGAAGCAGAACGCCTACAAACATCTGCACATTGATTTCAATGGGAAATATGGCGTAAAAGGACGCCGCGAAAAAGAAGTGCATGTCACTTGTTGAGCCGTTTTTCATTGATGCTATAGAAAAACAGCTCCAAAATCGGCTGTAAAAAACGCAGTGAAAAACGCGAGTGGCTTAAAAAACCTCTGAAAATCAGGAGCTGTTTTCCCTCGAAAACAGCTCCGTATTTTTAGAAGTTTTTTATTCTGTGTGTGCACATATCCTTATAGTGTATAAGAATATACTGTATATGTATGCGCTGTACATATATAGTTTGTATACATGTAAGTACAGTGAAACCTCTTTGAGACGAGCACCCAAGATTTTATTGAAAAGTGGTCTTCCAGGGGGTGGTCTTCTCAAAGAAGATGGAAAGTTTGCATTGTATATAATGGAATTGAAAATCTGCTGCAGGAAATCTGCTCTGAATAAGGGTGGTCTTCTCAGGGGGGGGGGGGTGTTTTGGAGAGGTTTCATTGTATATTTTTCAGTGCAGTTAATACTTCTGAAGAAGTGCAACTATTATCTATGTAGGAAATCTTGTTTTACAATATAATTACAGATTTATTACAATGATAAACGCAATATTTATGTACATTATTTTTCTTTATGATATATAATGTTCATCTACAATGTGATAACGATCTTTTTTCATGTGTTTAGGAACGTTGTTCTTTATCTCATGATGGTTCTTTTTGTTGGTGGCCCTTTCCTCCTGGAGACGAGTGAACACAAGTGCAGGACTATTGAGCGTATCGCCTTGTTTCAGTTTTGTGAATTGACTGAAATTCCTTGGGTACCAATGGACACTCTATATCTGGACTTGGATAGTAACTACATTTCGGAAGTGAACTCTACATCATTTCCAGCACTGCTGTACTTATTTAAGCTAAATCTGGCTGCCCAAAATACTAAAAGGTTAATAGTACATAAGGATAGTTTCAAAAATTTGCCAAACCTGATTGAACTGGATATGTCCCACAATAAAAACCTGGTACTCGATCAAGACGCCTTTGTCGGCTTATCACGGCTTGAAAATCTTGTGTTATACGACAATGGATTAAATGGCTCCTTTTTGGAAAACAATTATTTTAAGGATTTGTCCAATTTGGAATTTTTAGACCTTTCATTTAACACTATCACATATCTCAAACCCCATCCCAAATTTTATCATTTATACAGATTTAAATTGTTAACTTTAAAGGGAAATCAAATATCCAGAATTTGCGGCGGAGATTTACAAAGTTTCCAACATAAAAAAATTACAGTTATGGATATTTCAAATAATTTTTTTTTTCGCTTGAATGTCACTGATTGGGAACATTGTGGGAATCCTTTTCGAAATATTGAGTTTGATACACTAAATCTGGGGGGAAATTCATTCACTGAAGGAACCACAAAAGCATTGTGCAACGTCTTGAATGGGACCAAAATTTTCCAACTTAAACTAAGTCCTCACAACATGGGACATGACTTTAATTACTACAGATTTAAAGATCCAGATAATTCAACATTTGCCGGACTCGAGAATAGTGACCTTGGAATCCTTGACATATCACAAGGATCAATTTTTATTTTGCAGTCGTACATATTTGAAAAACTCTCTAAGCTGTTACTTCTTAATCTCGCCAAAAACACGATAAATCGCATTCAGACTAATGCTTTCCATGGCCTTCAAAGCTTGCAATTCCTCAATTTGTCCTTTAATCTGCTGGGTGAGTTATATAATGATGCTTTTGAAGGACTCCCCAATTTGAGAAAGATTTTTCTGCAAAACAATCATATTGGACCAATCCAGATGTATGCCTTTAAGAACCTTTGGAAATTGGAGTATGTAGACTTAACTAATAACGCCATTGTAAACCTTAGATTCTGCGAGGCTTTGTTATTTGTACAGTTTGTGAGTTTAAAGCAAAATAAACTGAATTCTATTAAGGTCGCCAAAGTGAAGACATCAACTATTGATTTTTCAGAAAACCAATTAGCAAATCTTGCTGATTCCTTTGAATTCCTCAAATATGCGGTGATTGAAAATATCTCCCTTCGAAGGAATCGAATAAGCGACTGTACTTACCAAATTAGTATTCCTAAAAACAATTCATTCCTTTACTTAGATCTATCCGATAACATGATTCAGCTGATTTGGGAAAACGGTAAATGTTTCGACATGTTTCGGAATCTTAGTGTTCTTCAAGAACTACGCCTGTCAAACAACCATCTTCGATTCTTTCCTTATGGAATTTTTAGTGGCTTGATGTCCTTGGAAATTCTTAATTTGTCATCCAACTTTCTCACAGATGTCGGGCGAGACATTTTACCCATCAGTCTTCACACTTTGGATATATCTAGGAACCAACTGTTTTCACCCAACCCAGATGTGTTTCTTAATCTGAAAACCATTGACATAAGACATAACCAGTACATCTGTCTCTGTCCCCTTGTCGATTTTTTAATATGGTTGAATGAAACGAATACTACTACACTGGGTGACCCATGGGACATTTACTGTGCATTTCCCGATGACTTAAGGTTTCAACCACTTAATACTATTACATTTTCTGTATGTGATGAACTTACTGTATTAGGACCACTCATGTTTGCTTTATTTGTCTTCACGTCGGTTGTCATTGTGACTTTTATGACAACGGTGATTGTATATACCCATTTCCGAGGGGTTTTCTTTGGAATCTACAAGAGGCTGATACGGTCTGTACTTGAGGAAGAGCATCAAGAGGAAAAAACTTTCAAATATGATGCTTATTTGTGTTACGCCAGAAAGGATTTCACTTGGGTTGAAAATGTCTTTATCAAAAACTTAGATTCCGAGTACGGTGACCAAAACCGCTTCACTCTATGTTTTGAGGAAAGAAATTTCATTCCAGGAGAAGATCATATTGGAAATATTCGAGACGCCATTTGGAATAGTAAGAAAACCATTTGTGTTGTGACAAAGAATTTTCTGCAGGATGGATGGTGCGTGGAGGCCTTCAATTATGCTCAAAGTCGATACTTTACGGAACTCAAAAATGTCCTTATAATGGTCGTGGTAGGGTCTCTTTCTCAGTACCAGCTGAGGAAATATAAACCCATCCGGGCATATATACAAAGGTGCGAGTACTTAACGTGGCCAGAAGACTACCAGGATGTAGAATGGTTTCTAAGCAGAATTTCCTATAAAATACTACGGGAGGAAAAAGTTGAAAACAAGAGCGTAAAAGTCAAAACTATAAGTTCCACTTTAGAATTACAACAAATGGATGTTTCTTGAGTGGTTATGATTTGACATACCTGGAAATGTTGAAACATTTTGAAGCAGACTTTCCGATCATTGAGTGACATACCTCTCTGCATGATCACATCTAGATTACCACCACCTGGACCATGCTGCCATATATGAATTATTTGCACAGTATGGCCACGGTTTAGACGAGAGGTCCATCACATGAAAACTGGAGGCATTTTCCAATGATATCACGGTTGCGTTTCTAGGAGTGAAACACTTTGCCAAATGTGAATTTGTGTATAAATTATATATCATAAAGTCTCCTCCCAGGAAAGAGGTTATTGAAGTATTATATATTCCGGGATATATATGTGTATTTTTCATTTTAGACATTTGTGGCATATCTACGAGATATGCCATAACTGTCTAATAGATGCAAGTCACCCGACCCCTGTCCCACCTGGTGAGGTGGCTGCAGGTTACCGCATCCAGGTGGAGAATGAATGGAGAACTGACCACACATGTGCGCGACTCTCTCCATTCTGTTACACAAACAGCAGAACAAGCGTGTAGGGCTGTTTCTGTTGCTCCCAAAGAAGCGGAATGGGCATCGGGTGGCCCCATTCTGAAGATAGGTGCAGATCGGGTGACCTCTTTTCTGGAGATAGGCCCTGGTCCCAGAGTTCGAATTTGCATCTATCATACAGTACATTTATGGCATATCCACAGGATATGCCATACATTTCTAAGTTGGGATTACCCCTTTATTATACCCTGTTACATGTAGCATGTAAATTATATTTATATTTAATAAAATGAATGTGGAATGTTAAGGAGAAACTGTTGCCATCTACTGGATGCCCTTATAACAGTAAGTTAGTGAGTATCGATACTACTACAGGATGGCCACCTGAACTTACATGAACAATATCATGGACCTGGTCATAGCACCATTTTCTTCCAATGAGTCGAGCGGAATATGCTCAATAACATAGCATCTGCTCTTTTACGGCCCCCGTTTCGGAATTCGGAGACTGTTCAATGGGTACAATACCACACACTAGCCTGCAGTTATTGGGAAATATGGTTATTGTGTGTAGTATGCACTGGGTTTCATTTATCAACATGGTATAAATGGCAATAATATGTCATGTACAGTAATTTAAAAGAATACTCAAAATTGATACACTGTGTTAGGCATAGTGCAGGGCGGGATGGGTGGTGCTTGACACACCTCATTAGTGTTCTTTGAATCCCTGTGTCATGCACCGCCCCCTTCAGGCCCTGCACTAGACATAGCACAGTGTGTGTATTTAGCCTGGAGTGTTTCATTAAGTGGGTTATGTGGGGCCCGAAAATTATTAGCAGTGTACTCACTGCAGTATGGGACTACTCTAGCTAATATACATTCTGGTCCCCCGTCTCGCTGATTATGAGATTTTCATCAATTTTTATTGCGCTGCCGGAGGACCAGAAGTCTAGTTGCACAGTCTTCCTTGATGACGATACGACTCTTCGTCATGTGACCGGCCCCGCTGTACTTTATGTAATCGATGTCGCAGTAGTACAGCTAGTACAATAATAGATTACAGCGGGGCCGGTCACATGACGAAGAGTCATATCATCATCAAAGAAGGATGTGCGACTAGACTTCCGGTTTCCTCGGCAGCGCTATAAAAATCTCATAATCAGTGCGACGGGAGACCGGAATATATATTAGTGAGTGTACTCACATACTGCAGTGCTAATAATTTTCGGTCCCCACATAACCCCTTTAAGTATGTTTATTTTAGATCATAAAGCTGTGACCCCGGTGTGTTATTCATAGTTTCATCAGTCTAGTTGTATCGCACTATTCCATGACGGTATTTGTTTGGTTGCTTTAGGTTACAAATTTACATCATGTTACTGAATCATCTTTTAGACACCCCATAAGGATTGATCCTGGTTACAATTGCACTCACTAATATCTCCAATGTCACTAAGCAGAAGATCAGTTCCATGTTACACCACACCTTCTATGTTCCTGTTTCAGGCTTGAAACAAGAGAAGTCATGGAGTTGATGAGACGTCTTACAAGACCTAGGTACTTGGTACTCCCGCTCTTCTGACCAGAAATACCGGTGCACCCCCATGAGGGGCCCCTAGCCACAGCCTAGACTTGGTCTTATACATGCATCAGATCTCAGCAGTTGTGTGGGGTTACAACATCCAGATTAGATCTTTGGGGGACAACTAGTGAGAACAATTGTAGCTACGAGAAAAAAACAATTTGGGAATCTGGAAGATGCAGTAATCTTAAACTGGCCATTCACTTGAGATAGCGAACGATCATTCGGCCAACAGATATTATTCTCGACTCCCTCATACACATGTACGCTTGGCTCGGCCGAGTGTGCATGTGTTTTTAACAGGGAGAAGCGAGAAAGTCTGACATTGACTTAACTATTTGCAAACTAAAGGATCGGGCATGTTGAAATTCAACATGTCCGACTCTTCCGTCCCCAGACATCTGCAGTCGGGGAAGAGTCGGTACATCGCCATACACTTTAGATGGTCGGCCAGTCCCGCCAACATTGGTTCTGTCGACATACATCTAATATGTATGGCCAGCCTTAGGCCTGTTCTGGTTTCCTATGACAAAGCACTCCATAGATCCAAAGGGTATTTAATGTGATTGTTTTTTTTTATTGTGCTATTCAATACCTCATTTTTTATCTCGCTTTTTATGTGTTGTATGTGTTAGTCAATATGTACCTGTCATGTCCCTCAAGAGAGGCAGCTATATTTACTGAACTGCAGAGTCGGAATTTATTAGGAACATGTGACATTACTAGGGGGCAATTTACTACCAGTGGTGGACAGATAAGTCTCTGCCACGGACTAAGCAACAGCTCGGTATAAATATAGTCACTGAATAGATCTAAAACTTAAAGGGCTCATCTAGTTTGGAAAAATCATTTAAAGAAATCCTATTATGGATTGAGAATGGGTGGGGTCTCTTATTTAGGAACTTCATTTATTAGCTAAAGCAGAGGGTGGCTATAAAAGAGCATATCTCTCTCTAGAGGACCCGACATGTCCATGCATTACATGGACAGGCTATTAATTTCAATGGGAACTACGTAATTCTATATTTCCCCTGTGGTGGCGCTGAAGGTGAATTGAACACTTGCTGCAGGGTTTCTCCACAGAATACAGCTGACCACTAAGAGACTGAGTAGCGGGACAACCTGTGATCAGCCTATCTTTGTAGGACTCTTCTAACAAAAAGGGATCGTCTCAAGCGGATAACTCCTTTACCTTTTATTTCAAAGGTTGAAGGGGTTGTCTTTTTTGGACAACCCCTTTTTCTTAAATGGGTTCCTTGACAAAAGGGTGATGAAAAAGTTTCTCGCATCTAGTTCCCTTAGTGATCAGCTGCAATCTGTAGGGGAAGCCATCAGCAAGTGTTGAATTTCCCTGCAGTGCCACCCCAGGTGAAATAAAGCATTACATGTTGTACACTGAGGTCCTCCAGAGAGTCACTATTTGTAGCTGCTCTCTGCTCTGGCGAATTAATGGAGGTCCTGAATGAAGGAATGAGACTGCCCTAATGGGAAATTTGATAATTAGTCTTCTAAACCTAAAAAAACCCCCTATATAACATGTTTAGGTAGTGAAAAGTGTATGTAGCTGTTCTGGGTGTATACTTGTAGGGATATGACCTGTGTAATGTAAGCAGTACAGTAATTACGCTATAGTATTTGATAAGAGTTAAGTGTTCAGCCAGGCTATGAAAAGTCTGTAACTAGTATATCCCTACAAGTTCAAGGGGATAGAAAGAAAACTAGCCCCCACCCCCCCGCCCTGTGGGCAGCATGTTGAGTCCATAGGGTGAAGTTTTAGCTATTGAGTCCATTGAGTGAATATATAACTAAGGATCAAATTAAATTCACAATATTTATCACGTCAATGATACAGAATTACGGATGTTGGTTCAGTAAATACAATGGCTGCTTCCTCTATGGACAGATAAAAATATGTACAAAATGTAAAATTTTTAAAAAAATATGTTAAAACCTATTTTATAGTATAGACCAAAGAAATCCAACTTTTTATTTTTTCAGCTGTTTAATGGCAAATAAAAGCTATTTGTAAAGAAGTTCATTTCATTTTTACTTTATGTTATACTTCTATCTGTATACTTGGAAATTGTATTCAGAGTAAGATTTCATCCATCAGATGTGTCCCCCTAGTGGCTAAATAATCGAGAAAAGTAACAAAGTTTACTTATTGTTATATGATACATTTTCTTGATTACCTGGAAAGAATTAGTCCAAAATAATGAACATGGTTTAGGTTGTATGTGCCTACCCCTTGATCCGGCCCTGATTGAAGGTGACGCGTGGACCTATGATGCCATAAAGGGCCATATTTGAGGTCCCACAATAGATAGATAGATAGATAGATAAGAAATAGATATAGTTGCTGTATCATATCCAGTTGTTTTTCTGGGCCGCCATTTGGGCATCACTGTATTAAAGCTACATACTTTACACAATCATCCCATTTATGCAAGGTAATGTTCAAACCAACTTTCCAAAAATATTCCTCTATACTGTAGATTACATTCAATTTATAATATACGCGCTCTCCGCACTTTATCTGGCAATGGGCGGATAGCGTGAAACGGCTGTAGCCTTTTCTCTATATTGTATCCAACGCGCTATCCCTTTTTTTAATGATACAAATAAAGTGAAGTGCTTTTAAGAAATTCCTGGAGAGTGTTGCAACTTTATTTTTCTCTATTTTCCCAATTATGGCACATACGCAAACAGTTAATAGAAAACCAGTAGAAAATATGTCAGAGCTCTCCCAGTGGGGTGCGTTCTAAGTTTTGGTATGAGGCCCCATGATTTCTGTGAACGCCCCTGCACATAAACGTTAGTCTCCTACAATACCTTACTTTTAACTTGTGGATTCTATAACAATTTCTGGATTTCCAATTTACAGTTAGGTCCGGAATTATTTGGACAGTGACACAAGTTTTGGCATTTTAGCTGTTTACCAAAACATATTGAATATACAGTTATATAATGTCTATGGGCTTAAAGTGCAGACTCTCAGCTTTAATTTGAGGGTGTTCACATCCTAATTTGAGGAATGGTTTAGGAATTACAGCTCTTAAATATGTAGCTGCCTCTTTTTCAAGGGACCAAAAGTAATTGGACAATTATCTCAAAAGCTATTTAATGGGCTGCATGGGCTATTCCCTCGTTAATCCATCATCAATTAAGCAGGTAAAAGGTCTGGAGTTGATTCCAGGTGTGGCATCTGCATTTGGAAGTTGTTGCTGTGAACCCACAACATGAGGTCAAAGCAGCTCTCAATGCAAGTGAAACAGACCATCGTTAGGCTGAAAAATATTAAGAAATCCATCAGAGAGAAGCACAAATGTTAGGAGTGGCCAAATCAACAGTTTGGGACATTCTTGAAAAAAAAGAGCGCACTGGTGATCTCAGGAACTCCAAAAGGCCTGGACGTTCACGGAAGACAACAGTGGTGGATGATCGCAGAATCCTTTCCATGGTGAAGAAAAACCCCTTCACAACATCTACCCAAGTGAAGAACACTGTCCTGGAAGTAGGTGGATCAGTATCTAAGTCTACCATAAAGAGAAGACTTCATGAGAGCAAATACAGAGGGTTCACCACAAGGTGCAAACCATTAATCAGCCTCAAAAATAGAAAGGTCGGAATAGACTTTGCCAAACAACATGTAAAGAAGCCGCCCAGTTCTGGAACAGATGAAACTAAGATCAACCTGTACCAGAATGATGGGAGGAAGAAAGTATGGAGAAGGCTTGGAACGGCTCATGATCCAAAGTCACCACATCCTCTGTAAAACATGGTGGAGGCCGTGTGATGGCATGGTTGAGGCAGTGTGATGGCATGGTGGGGGCAGTGTGATGGCATGGTGGTGGCAGTGTGATGGCATGGTGGGGGCAGTGTGATGGCATGGTGGAGGCAGTGTGATGGCATGGTGGGGGCAGTGTGATGGCATGGTGGGGGCAGTGTGATGGCATGGTGGGGGCAGTGTGATGGCATGGTGGAGGCAGTGTGATGGCATGGTGGAGGCAGTGTGATGGCATGCTGGGGGCAGTGTGATGGTAGTGTGATGGCATGGTGGGGGCAGTGTGATGGCATGGTGGAGGCAGTGTGATGGCATGGTGGGGGCAGTGTGATGGCATGGTGGAGGCAGTGTGATGGCATGGTGGAGGCAGTGTGATGGCATGGTGGGGGCAGTGTGATGCCATGGTGAAGGCAGTGTGATGGCATGGTGGAGGCAGTGTGATGCCATGGTGGAGGCATTGTGATGGCATGGTGGGGGCAGTGTGATGGCATGGTGGAGGCAGTGTGATGGCATGGTGGAGGCAGTGTGATGGCATGGTGGGGGCAGTGTGATGGCATGGGCATGCATGGCTGTCTGGCACTGGGTCACTAGTGTTTATTGATGATGTGACTGAAGACAGAAGCAGCCGGATGAATTCTGAAGTGTTCAGAGATTTACTTTCTGCTCAGATTCAACCACATGCAGCAGGTTGATTGGACGTCGCTTCACAGGACAGCTGGACAATGACCCAAAACATAATGCGAAAGCAACCCAGGAGTTTATAAGGCAAAGAAGTGGAATATTCTGCAATGGCCGAGTCAATCACCGGATCTCAACCCGATCGAGCTGCATTTCACTTGCTTAAAGGAACAGTGTCATCACAAATTATTTTTTTATATGTTAAAGATGTTAGTGCTTTATTAAAAAAGTTTATATTTATTTTTGTGTTTGTGTTTTACTTTTTCTTATTTTTACACTTTTTCTTCCCTATGGGGGCTGCCATTTTTTGTTCCATTTCTGTATGTGTCGATTAACGACACATACAGACATGGAATACGGCAGCCACAGTTCCATAGGGACTGCGAACGGCTCCCGTCCCATTGACTTCTGTGTACGGCGTCTGTGTGGGAACTGCGCATGCGCCGCTCCCACACAGTCCAATTCGAAATTGGCGCCGTCCGGCGCCATTTTCCTGTGGACCGGAAGTCGCGGCCGGACAGTAATATTACTACTTCCGGTCGCGGCTTCCGGATTTGTGCACTTGGACCAGCGGCAGCAGACGGAGCGGACGGGCCGGAGGGAGCCGCGGCGGCAGGAGCAGGTAAGAGATTTCAATGTATGTTCGTGTTTGTGTGTGTTTACTACTGTATGTAAACCTACTACACTGTGTGTTAGCTCAAAAAATGGCGACACACAGTGTAGGAGGTTACACCGTTCAAACCCCTCGTTTATCCCGGCACTAGCCAGGATAAAGGAGGGGGGGATGCTGAGAGCTCACTAGAGCGAGGGCTTTTTACCCAATTTTGCAATGCTGCAATTTTGGGAATAGCTCCATCTAGTGACCAGAAATGGGAAATATTATAAATTAGAATTAATTTATAATATTTCCTGACTCGTGAAAAAAATAAAAAAAATTTGAACAATGTTTAATCACCCACACACTAAACGTTTAATTTAAAAAAAAAAATACATGTTTTTCTGGCAACACATTACCTTTAAGACAAAACGACCCACAAACAAGTGAAGACGCTGCAGTAAAGGCCAGGCAAAGCATCACAAAGGAGAAAACCAGGCGTCTGGTGATGGCCATGGCTTCCAGACTTCAGGCCATCATTGTCTGCAAAGGATTCTCTACAAAGTATTAAAAAAAAACATTTTATTTATGGTAATGTTAATTTGTCCAATGACTTTTAAGCCCCTGAAATGAGGCGGCTGTGTAGAAAAATGGTGGCAATTCCTAAACGTTTCACAGGATATTTTTGTTCAACCCCTTGAATTAAACCTGAAAGTCTAAACTTCAATTGTATCTCAGATGTTTCATTTCAAATCCAATGTGGTGGCAGCAGAGCCCAAATCATGAAGATTGTGTCACTGTCCGAATAATTCTGGACCTAACTGTACATGAGGATGACAACCTAGAACAGTTTTGCAATACATTAAGAGTTAATATACCCAGGACAGACATTTGTTTTCCAAGGGAAGTCAAGTGAGCTGGAAATCAATATCCTTAGACTAGGTCATTAATATCAGAACGGTGGGAGTACGACTCTTTGCAGCTCAGTCTCTAGAAGTAAATGGGACGCGGCTGCAGTACTAGGCTTAGCCACTACCAAAAGTACGGCGCTGTCCCTGGTAAGCAATGAAGTGGCTGCAAGGCTCACCGGAGCGCCGCCGCCTCTTCAATTGGCTGATCGTGGGGGAGCCGGTAGTCATATCCCCACCTATTTAATTCTGATGACTTATCCTTAGGAAAAGGTAATTAATATCAAGCCCCTTTAATATTTCCACAACTCTAGCTTTTTCCTAAAGGGGTTGTACAGAATTAGAAAAGTCTGGCTGCTTTCTTCCAAAAATGGTGCCATACCTGTCCACAAGTTGTGTGTGGTATTGCAGCTCAGCCCCATTAAAGTGAATGAGACTGAGCTGCAATACTACACACAACCTGTGGACAGGTATGGCGCTGTTATTGGAAAAAAGCAGTCATGTTTTTCTAATCCTATACAACCCATTTAAATTAACTTGAGGAACTTCTAAGAACAATGACTACAGCACAAGCTGACATTCCCGGGAAGAGGAGGAACATCATGTAAGTTTTTGTTTAAGTTTTTTTCTCCAAGGGACCCAGTCGACGGCCACAATAGCTTCCAATAACTCTGTCTAAGAAAATACTACTCGGGAAGTTTAGCCTTAAAGTGAATCTCAACCTTTTATCATCATGTTGCTAATATCCATAATTCTGAGTTGATTCAATTATTAAAATATCTATTATACTTTTCTGATACAAAGCTCCAAATCCCCTCATAGACATAGATTCAAAAAGATAACATTCTGGCTGCCTGTAGCTACCACTAGGGGTAGCTCAAGTGCCTACTGTGTTATTATTGAGTTCAAAGTATACAGTTAGCTCCCCCTAGTGGTGACTGCTGGTAGCCAGAATGTTATCCTATAAATCTATGTTTATGCAGGGGATTTGGAGCTCAATATTAGAAAAATGGAATACAGATATATTAAAAGATCAATCAGCACAGTATTTTTAACCTATTTAGAAAAAAAAAAGAAGTATTCAAGGGTGAACATTCACTGTAGTGCAAAATATCCCTCAAACCCCAATTAGCCATTTATAATAATTCTGACCCCCCCCCCCCTTATGGGGCAAAGCGAAATTTGTCTGCCCAGCTCTGAACCCGGTGTAGCCTCTGGTTGCCTTTCCAGTAAACTGAGAATTTTTCTCCCTATTTTGCAACGTTGATTCCTGCCATATTGTTTTCATTCAGGCTGAACCAGTCCATGTCCCTTCTCACCGCCAATAATGACATTGTTATACCTTTTGCTTCAATGTGTCCTAGTCCGCTCTAAGTTATTGTCAGGGTTCAGGTTAATAGAAATAATAATAGAATGGATTTGATTTTACAGTTGTCTCCTATATCCCGATGAAGGGGTAAATGTCCACTTATTTATAGACCTTCTGGAAAGGCTCCAAAACACAATATTCTGAAAGTGTTTGAGCACGGGGTGTGTTGCTTAATAGACCGGAGAACCACAATTGTGCAATCCAGAAATCTGCAAATATAATGTCACTTAGACATCTATGTAACAAACTCGGGATCCCAGTGTTTGTACAATCAAATACGAATGGAATATCCTAACAATATACCATCAATCACTATTAGTCCGGAACCCCATCTAAGTCGTAAGATTTTTATTGACTATGTGGCGATTATATTAGAAGTCTATGTGACGGGGCCATGTCATGAAGTGAGGATGGGAATGGAGAACATGGATATACTAAGAGTTAAAATTAGAGTTAAAATGCGGAAGAAGCAGAATCACCCGCAGCGCAAAGTTATTAAAGGGGTATTCCCATTTTACAACATTATCTTGCTAGTATATACCATCAATTTATCTCAATGTCAAGCAGCAGCTGCAAAAGCAAATAGGATTTTAGGGTGTATAAAAAAAAAAGAGATTAAAAACCTGTGATTCAAATGTATGGAACATGACCTCTTTATAAATCCCTTGTAAGGCCACATCTTGAATATGGAATTCAATTTTGGGCTCCACATTGTAAAAAGGACATAGGAGAACTGGAGAGGGTTCAAAGGCGGGCGATTAGATTATTAAATGGAATGGGAGTTTTCTCTTACAATGAAATGCTAGAGAAATTGGACTTGTTCAGCTTGGAAAAAAGACGTCTTAGAGGTGATCGTATTAACATGTATAAGTATATGTGTGGTCAATACAGAGAACTAGCACATGATCTGTTCCTTCCAAGGACTCTACATAGTACCAGGAGACATTCATTGCGTGTGGAAGAAAGATGTTTTAGATATCAATATAGGAAAGGGTTCTTTACAGTTAGAGCAGTCAAACTATGCAATGTCCTACCCCAAGAGGTAGTAATGACAGATAATATGTCAGCATTTAAAGAAGGGCTAAATGTTTATTTACGGACGAATGGCATTGAGAGTTATAACTAATCTAGCAATGGATGACGTGTAATTGATTGAGAAAGGTTGGACTTGATGGACCGATGTCTTTTTTCAACCTAACTATGTAACTTTATGATCATGGTGGTCCTACCTCTGGGACTCCCACCGATCCTGAAAATAAAGGAGACTCAGCACTAAAAACCTTTCACTGTTTTTGGCCACTCTGTAGTGCAGGGAACTGCTGCCCGCCCTTTTCACTTGAATGGGGGTGGCCTGGGTGCCGCTGTGCATGGAAATACAGTGAAGGGGGTCACAATATTAAATTAGTGCTGCGACGACTCCACTCTTACGATTAGTGGGGCTTCCAAAAGTCAGACCACACGATCATATAGTGATAGCATGTCCTAGCGAATTTATAAGCAGACAATGACCTGGACACTTGTGATTATGTTGGTGAAGACAGTGTCATAGTCACTAGGTGTTCATAGACTTAGAGTACAAGAAGCAGAGCACACTCCTTCATGCAGCAGAGCTGAGTAAGTAATATAGGGATGATGTGATTCCTTTGCTCAGATCCGTAATATTTCACTAGGAATTGTTACAAGAACAATCTCCACATACGTAGTGTCTTGTAAAATATTTTCCCTAGTCTATTGCACTTTGTGTGTAACGTTACGGGCGATCCCGATCTCCACGTAATAGATAGTGTTACGCCTCTATTCAGCATGGTGTCGAGTGGTGTTATCTCAGTCCTATTTACCAAGATCAAGATGATCTTTTTTTGTCCGTCACTGGGATTACGTCTTCACAGCCAATTATTTGTTCTCAAGAGAAAAAAGTGGAACACACTGACCCTCTGTGATATCATCCCGGCATTGAATGAAGGCTTTAATTCACATACACGGATACACTGACGGCACTTCTGCTCTTACAAGACTATTTGTTTTATAATGTCAGTTGTAGACACCATATTGTATTTCATTGTCTTCCCAAATTCTGCAGAATCTCAGCAAGTCAGTCTATGGGGAAACATTTTGCAATGGGATGAATACCCAGAAATTGTATGTAGCTTGTATGTTTTCGGCATGTGTTTTACCAGCATACAATATGCATAGATGCCAGTAATACAACACATGAGCGCTGAGCCCTCTGATTGGCTGCGCTCATAAGCTTCGTGCCTGTAAACAATCACTGGGAGTGTCGCCGGAGCATCAGCGATGGATCTTCGAAGGGAAGGATAGGTGAGTTCTCCTTGTTTTGTTAATTTATCTAATTTAAACCATTAGCAAAAAATCTTCAGAACCTGGATAACCCCTTTAAGGCGTTATGCACACAACCGTAGTTTTGCAGCCGTATATTGCGGATAGTATAAAACTCATGCTTTCCTATGGACCAATGCACGCGACTGTGGATTCCATGGTCCGTGCATTGCCTGGGCTCATTCAAATGGATGCACATCTCGTGAGTGCATGGTCCGTGATTTCAGATGGCCCTCGGATGACATTCCGCGGCCCTTCCACGGACCGTAGACACAGCTACGACCGTGTAAAGGAGGCCTAAGGCTTTCCTGCTGGATTTGCGGGCAAAAGAGCCGCAATGTTTTACAGTGGCAGCAAGGTAGATTGGATTTTAACAAATCTCATCCACACACAGCGGAAACATTTGGTGGAGTAATTTACCTGCGGTGCAGCTTTTTTAAATTGCAGCATGTCAGATTATGTAGCGATGCCCCAATGCTCCCCTAGTTGTTCTCTGCTCCACAGGCTGCAGTAGTCACAGAAGACGCAATGTCATCCCAGTAGTCCGGCTGCAGAGAGACGAGCTGGGAGAGCAGGGACATGTCACTATGGGGACGCCAAGAAAGGTGAGTAAGGTCTTTTTTTATTCCCTCTGCTTTCCGTAGTTGCAAATTTGGACGAAGATCAACACCAAATGAAACACAATTTGGTGCAGACTTTTGGCAAGAATTACCTGCGGAATCAGGAACGGATTTGCTGCAGAGTTTTTCACAACATATCAGACCCATGTGAAAATATCCTAAATCTGATCTGTCATTATACTATGCCCTCCTGTTTAAGTCCATCATCGTATAAGGACAGGTCTGCGCTAATATTAGTCAAAACAGCACAAAAAATATTATGTTGTTTGGCTAATCGAGCTTAATAAAGAATACAGTGCACCCTCTCACCAGTGATTAACAAGCTGCTCTGTGTACATGAAGATACATGGCAGCCTGTCAATAAATGGTAAGAAGGTCAGAGAGACATGGGAAGAGAAAAATAGGTGCGATCCCCTCATGTATACAGCAGGCTTATAATTCCATTAGCCAAACGGCACAAATAGGGCAGGATAGCATAATGACAAGTCCTCTTTGAAGTTGACCTGGGGGGTCGTCTGTATGGTATAGTATAGAGGATTGGTCAGTTCTCCTGTGTGGTGTAGTATAGAGGAGGGGTCAGCTCTCCTGTGTGGCGTAGTATAGAGGATTGGTCAGTTCTCCTGTGTGGTGTAGAATAGAGGAGCTGTCAGCTCTCCTGTGTGGTGTAGTATAGAGGAGCTGTCAGCTCTCCTGTGTGGTGTAGTATAGAGGAGCTGTCGGCTCCCCTGTGTGGTGTAGTATAAAGGATCTGTCAGCTCTCGTGTGTGGTGTAGTATAGAGGAGCTGTCAGCTCTCCTGTGTGGTGTAGTATAGAGGAGCTGTCAGCTCTCCTGTGTGGTGTAGTATAGAGGATCTGTCTGCTCTCCTGTGTGGTGTAGTATAGAGGAGCTGTCAGCTCTCCTGTGTGGTGTAGTATAGAGGAGCTGTCAGCTCTCCTGTGTGGTGTAGTATAGAGGAGCTGTCAGCTCTCCTGTGTGGTGTAGTATAGAGGATTGGTCAGTTCTCCTGTGTGGTGTAGTATAGAGGAGGGGTCAGCTCTCCTGTGTGGCGTAGTATAGAGGATTGGTCAGTTCTCCTGTGTGGTGTAGAATAGAGGAGCTGTCAGCTCTCCTGTGTGGTGTAGTATAGAGGAGCTGTCAGCTCTCCTGTGTGGTGTAGTATAGAGGAGCTGTCGGCTCCCCTGTGTGGTGTAGTATAAAGGATCTGTCAGCTCTCGTGTGTGGTGTAGTATAGAGGAGCTGTCAGCTCTCCTGTGTGGTGTAGTATAGAGGAGCTGTCAGCTCTCCTGTGTGGTGTAGTATAGAGGATCTGTCAGTTCTCCTGTGTGGTGTAGTATAGAGGATCTGTCAGTTCTCCTGTGTGGTGTAGTATAGAGGAGCTGTCAGCTGTCCTGTGTGGTGTAGTATAGAGGAGCTGTCAGCTCTCCTGTGTGGTGTAGTATAGAGGATCTGTCAGCTCTCCTGTGTGGTGTAGTATAGAGGATCTGTCAGCTCTGCTGTGTGGTGTAGTATAGAGGATCTGTCAGCTCTCGTGTGTGGTGTAGTATAGAGGATCTGTCAGCTCTCCTGTGTGGTGTAGTATAGAGGATCTGTCAGCTCTCGTGTGTGGTGTAGTATAGAGGAGCTGTCAGCTCTCCTGTGTGGTGTAGTATAGAGGAGCTGTCAGTTCTCCTGTGTGGTGTAGTATAGAGGAGCTGTCAGTTCTCCTGTGTGGTGTAGTATAGAGGAGCTGTCAGTTCTCCTGTGTGGTGTAGTATAGAGGATCTGTCAGCTCTCCTGTGTGGTGTAGTATAGAGGAGCTGTCAGTTCTCCTGTGTGGTGTAGTATAGAGGAGCTGTTAGTTCTCCTGTGTGGTGTAGTATAGAGGATCTGTCAGCTCTCCTGTGTGGTGTAGTATAGAGGATCTGTCAGCTCTCGTGTGTGGTGTAGTATAGAGGAGCTGTTAGCTCTCCTGTGTGGTGTAGTATAGAGGATCTGTCAGTTCTCCTGTGTGGTGTAGTATAGAGGAGCTGTCGGCTCTCCTGTGTGGTGTAGTATAGAGGAGTGTCAGTTCTCTTGTGTGATGTAGTATAGAGGAGCTGTCGGCTCTCCTGTGCGGTTTAGTATAGAGGAGCTGTCGGCTCTCCTGTGTGGTGTAGTATAGAGGAGTGTCAGTTCTCCTGTGTGATTTAGTATAGAGGATGTCCGCTCTCCTGCGTGTTATAGTATAGGGGATCGGTCAGCTCTCCTGTGTGGTGTAGTATAGAGGAGCTGTTAGCTCTCCTGTGTGGTGTAGTATAGAGGAGCTGTCAGTTCTCTGTGTGGAGTAGTATAGAGGAGCTGTCAGTTCTCCTGTGTGGTGTAGTAGAGAGGATCTGTCAGTTCTCTGTGTGGTGTAGTATAGAGGAGCTGTCAGTTCTCCTGTGTAGTGTAGTATAGAGGATCTTTCAGCTATCCTGTGTGGTGTAGTATAGAGGAGCTGTCAGCTCTCATGTGTGGTGTAGTATAGAGGATCTGTCAGCTCTCCTGTGTGGTGTAGTATAGAGGATTTGTCAGCTCTCCTGTGTGGTGTGGTGTGGTGTGGTGTGGTATAGAGGAGCTGTCACTTCTCCTGTGTGGTGTAGTATAGATGAGCTGTCAGTTCTCCTGTGTTGTGTAGTATAGAGGATCTGTCAGCTCTGCTGTGTGGTGTAGTATAGAGGAGCTGTCAGTTCTCCTGTGTGGTGTATGTAGCATAGAGGATCTGTCAGCTCTCCTGTGTGGTGTAGTATAGAGGATCTGTCAGCTCTCCTGTGTGGTGTGGTGTGGTATAGAAGAGCTGTCACTTCTCCTGTGTGGTGTAGTATAGATGAGCTGTCGGTTCTCCTGTGTTGTGTAGTATAGAGGACCTGTCAGCTCTGCTGTGTGGTGTAGTATAGAGGAGCTGTCAGTTCTCCTGTGTGGTGTAGTATAGAGGATCTGTCAGTTCTCCTGTGTGGTGTAGTATAGAGGAGCTGTCAGCTCTGCTGTGTGGTGTAGTATAGAGGAGCTGTCAGTTCTCCTGTGTGGTGTAGTATAGAGGATCTGTCAGCTCTCCTGTGTGGTGTAGTATAGAGGAGCTGTCAGCTCTCCTCTGTGGTGTATGTAGCATAGAGGATCTGTCAGCTCTCCTGTGTGGTGTAGAATAGAGGATCTGTTAGCTCTCCTGTGTGGTGTAGTATAGAAGATCTGTCAGCACTCCTGTGTGGTGTAGTATAGAGAATATGTCAGCTCTCCTTTGTGGTGTAGCATAGAGGATCTGTCAGCTCTCCTGTGTGGTGTAGTATAGAGGATCTGTCAGTTCTCCTGTGTGGTGTAGTATAGAGGAGCTGTCAGCTCTCCTGTGTGGTGTAGTATAGAGGAGCTGTCAGCTCTCCTGTGTGGTGTATGTAGCATAGAGGATCTGTCAGCTCTCCTGTGTGGTGTAGTATAGAGGATCTGTCAGCTCTCCTGTGTGGTGTGGTGTGGTATAGAGGAGCTGTCACTTCTCCTGTGTGGTGTAGTATAGATGAGCTGTCGGTTCTCCTGTGTTGTGTAGTATAGAGGACCTGTCAGCTCTGCTGTGTGGTGTAGTATAGAGGAGCTGTCAGTTCTCCAGTGTGGTGTAGTATAGAGGATCTGTCAGCTCTCCTGTGTGGTGTAGTATAGAGGAGCTGTCAGCTCTCCTGTGTGGTGTATGTAGCATAGAGGATCTGTCAGCTCTCCTGTGTGGTGTAGAATAGAGGATCTGTCAGCTCTCCTGTGTGGTGTAGTATAGAAGATCTCTCAGCACTCCTGTGTGGTGTAGTATAGAGAATATGTCAGCTCTCCTTTGTGGTGTAGCATAGAGGATCTGTCAGCTCTCCTGTGTGGTGTAGTATAGAGGATCTGTCAGTAATCCTGTGTGGTGTAGTATAGAGGAGCTGTCAGCTCTCCTGTGTGGTGTAGTCATGGCCGGCCTTAGCTATGTTCGACCAGTGCGGTCGCACAGGGCGCCAGCCGCCACACGGCCAGAGGGGCGCCAGCGGGTGTGTGTATCCCCGCGCCGTTGCAACTACCAGCGGGGATACACACACTAACTGCAGTCGCACCCGGGCGCTTCTTCACTTAGTGGCTACCGCTGTAGCTGCCATAGCGGCTGATAGCGGTGACACCGGACATGAGGACGGTGGCGCCGCTAGCAGCTGCTGTGGCTGCTATAGCGGTATCGACGGCACTATAGCAGAGCAGGGCGATATCTCCCTGCTCTGCTGTCTACTAGCGCAACTGTAGCTTCCTTCAGCTACAGCGGCGCTAGTAGACAGCAGAGCAGGGAGATACCTCCCTTGTTCTGCTATAGTGCCCCCCTGTAGATATCAAACCCCCCCTTCCAGGATAGCGCCACCGTAGCTCCCTGAAGGAGCGGAATCCCCATGTGGCCGGGGATTCCGGTCCTGGAGCGCTGCTTGATGCCTCTGTCCATATATGGACAGTGACATCAGGGAAAACTCCTGAAGCGGAATTCCCGGTCACAGCATTGCAGACTCTATGATCGGGGATTCCACTCCAGGAGAAGCCAATGACGTAATGGACACAGACGTCAGAAGCTTCTCTTGGAGTGGAATCGACGGTCATAGCGTCTGCAATGCTGTGACCCCCGGGGATTCCGCTTCAGGAGTTTTCCCTGATGTCACTGTCCATATATGGACAGAGGCATCAAGCAGCGCTCCAGGACCGGAATCCCCGGCCATACGGGGATTCTGCTTCTTCAGGGAGCTACAGTGGCGCTATCTATACTGGAAGGGGGGGTTGCTATCTACAGGGGGGCACTATAGCAGAGCAGGGAGGTATCTCCCTGCTCTGCTGTCTACTAGCGCCACAGTAGCTCCCTGAAGGAGCGGAAACCCCGTGTGGCCGGGGATTCCGCTCCTGGAGCGCTGCTTGATGTTTCTGTCCATATATGGACAGTGACATCAGGGGAAACTCCTGAAGCGGAATCCCCGGTCACAGCATTGCAGACTCTATGACCGGGGATTCCACTCCAGGAGAAGCCAATGATGTCATGGACATAGACGACAGGAGCTTGTCCTGGAGTGGAATCGACGGTCATAGCATCTGCAATGCTGTGGACGGGGATTCCGCCTCAGGAGTTTTCCCTGATGTCACTGTCCATATATGGACAGAGGTATCAAGCAGCGCTCCAGGAGCGGAATCCCCGGGCACACGGGGATTCCGCTCCTTCAGGGAGCTACAGTGGCGCTATCTTTACTGGAAGGAGGGGGGTTGCTATCTACAGGGGGGCTGTGGGCTGTGTGGCACTACCTACAAAGGACAACTGTGCAGGAGCACACAAAATACCCAGCTTTCCGGGTATAAAAAAAAAAAGTGTGGAAATAAACTAAGATATAACTTTTATTGAATCTAGCTAAAAGGATTAATCCTTTACTCAGTTATAACTTAGTTCATTTCCACAGATTTATTTGATAGCTGGGAAAGCTGGGTATTTTGTGTGCTCCTGCACAGTTGTCCTTTTTTGAATGCCTATTGCCGGCCAGCTATCGGTCATTTCGTAGTCCTTGCACTACCTACAAGGGGGCTGTGGGCTGTGTGGCACTACCTACCAGGGGGCTGTGTGGCACTACCTACTAGGGGGCTGTGTGGCACTACCTACCAGGGGACTGTGGGGCACTACCAACCAGGGGGCTGTGGGCACTACCAACCAGGGGGCTGTGTGGCACTCCCTACCAGGGGGCTGTGTGGCACTCCCTACAGGGGGCTGTGTGGCACACTCTACAGGGGGCTGTGTGACTCTATCTACAAGGGGGCTTTGTGGCGCTTTCTACAAGGGGGCTGTGTGGCGCTATCTACAAGGGGGCTGTGTGGTGCTACCTACAAGGGGGCTGTCTGGCGCTACCCACAAGGGGGCTGTGTGGTGCTACCCACAATGGGCTGTGTGGCGCTACCTACAGGGGGAATCTGTGAGTGGGGGTCTGATGGTCATTTTACTGAGTGGTGGGCTGATGGTCATTTTGCTGTGAGTGGGGGGCTGATGGTCATTTTACTGTGAGTGGGGGGTTGATGGTCATTTTTCTGTGAGTGGGGGGCTGATGGTCTTCAAGTGGTTTTCACCTCTGACCGCCAATTGAAATTAATAGGAGGCAGAAGATACCTGCTGCGCTCGTTTGGAGCTTTTTTCCTGCGTCTTTTGCATTAGTTTCAACAGCTTAAGAAAAAACACAAAAAAAGGTCACCCAACGCTGTCAGTTGCTGAAGGAATTTTGAGGCAGATTTTTTATGCCTTACAAAAAATGTGTGTGAACATGCCCTACGAGTGGAGTGCTTGTTCTTAGATTTTTTCTGTCTTTCTCAAAACAATTTTTGGTAGGGGGGCCCTGAGGACATTTTGGGAAACTCTGTACTAGGGTCCCGTCATGGAGCAGCTCAGTTCGTCATGGGAACGGGGCCTAGGTGAGTACAATTTTTGTTTTTGTTTGGTGGCACTGTCTACAAGGGGGAGGTGCGGGGACTGTATGGCACGATCTACAAGGGGGAGGTGGGGGACTGTATCACACTGTCTACAAGGGGGAGGTGTGGGGGGCTGTATGGCACGATCTACAAAAAGGAGGTGGGGGATTATGGCGCTGTCTACAGGTAGGCTATATGGCAAAATCTACAGGGGGGCATTATACTGTGTGGGGGCCACTAAGCGGACATTATACTGTGTAGGGGTACTACAGGGGGCACAATACTGTGGGCACAATTAGAGGACAAAATACTGTATGCTTGAAGGGGTTGTAATATATTATATTATTAAATATTATTATTATACTGTATGGGGGCACCAAAGGGGCATTATAATTTTTTTATGGGGCATTTTTTTTTAATGATGGGGTGGGGCGCCGAAAGATCATTTCGCACAGGGCGCCATCTATCCTAGGGCCGGCACTGGGTGTAGTATAGAGGATCTGTCAGCTCTCCTGTGTAGTGTAGTATAGAGGAGCTGTCAGCTCTCATGTGTGGTGTAGTATAGAGGAGCTGTCAGCTCTCCTGTGTGGTGTAGTATAGAGGATCGGTCAGTTCTCCTGTGTGGTGTAGTATAGAGAGAGGATCTGTCAGCTCTCCTGTGTGGTGTAGTATAGAGGAGCTGTCAGGTCTCCTGTGTGGTGTAGTATAGAGGATCGGTCAGTTCTCCTGTGTGGTGTAGTATAGAGGATCTGTCAGCTCTCCTGTGTGGTGTAGTATAGAGGATCTGTCAGCTCTCCTGTGTGGTGTAGTATAGATGATCTGTCAGCTCTCCTGTGTGGTGTAGTATAGAGGATCTGTCAGCTCTCCTGTGTGGTGTAGTATAGAGGATCTGTCAGCTCTCCTGTGTGGTGTAGTATAGAAGATCTGTCAGTTCTCCTGTGTGGTGTAGTATAGAGGATCTGTCAGCTCTCCTGTGTGGTGTAGTATAGAAGATCTGTCAGTTCTCCTGTGTGGTGTAGTATGGAGGAGCTGTCAGCTCTCCTGTGTGGTGTAGTATAGAGGAGCTGTCAGCTCTCCTGTGTGGTGTAGTATAGAGGAGCTGTCAGCTCTCCTGTGTGGTGTAGTATAGAGGAGCTGTCAGCTCTCCTGTGTGGTGTAGTATAGAGGAGCTGTCAGCTCTCCTGTGTGGTGTAGTATAGAGGATCTGTCAGCTCTCCTGTGTAGTGTAGTGTAGTATAGAGGATCTGTCAGCTCTCCTGTGTGGTGTAGTATAGAGGAGCTGTCAGCTCTCCTGTGTGGTGTAGTATAGAGGAGCTGTCAGCTCTCCTGTGTGGTGTAGTATAGAGGATCTGTCAGTTCTCCTGTGTGGTGTAGTATAGAGGATCTGTCAGCTCTCCTGTGTGGTGTAGTATAGAGGAGCTGTCAGCTCTCCTGTGTGGTGTAGTATAGAGGAGCTGTCAGCTCTCCTGTGTGATGTAGTATAGAGGAGCTGTCAGTTCTCCTGTGTGGTGTAGTATAGAGGATCTGTCAGTTCTCCTGTGTGGTGTAGTATAGAGGACCGGTCAGCTCTGCTGTGTGGTGTAGTATAGAGTTGCTGTCAGCTCTCCTGTGTGGTGTAGTATGGCGGAACATCATAATATACACTTCAGATGCTGCAGAACTTTTGGGAAAAAGGGATGCGGATGTTTCATATCAATCAATGGTGGACAGAAAGCCCCTTCTTACGCTTCAAAAAAAAGTACTGCAGCAGTTGATTGTCCCTTCTATTATAAATTATACCTCATATTTCGACCTGTATACATATAATGAGAGGGCCCTCCACTAGCGTTGATCTGGAACGGCGCTACATATTACCCAACAGATGTGAGTCATGGGTATACACAGCAAGATACACTGTAAGGGTATGTTCACACGGCGGGGGTCCGTAACGGCTGAAATTACGGGGATGTTTCAGCCTGAAAACATCCCCGTAATTTCAGCCGTACCGGCATGTGCAGGCGCTTGAACGCCGCGTCAATTACGGCCGTAATTAGCGCTGCTATTCATTGGAGTCAATGAATAGCGGCTCCAATTACGGCCAAAGAAGTGACAGGTCACTTCTTTGACGCGGGCGTCTAGTTACGCGCCGTCATTTGACAGCGGCGCGTAAATATACGCCTCGTGTGAACAGACAAACGTCTGCCCGTTGCTTTCAATGGGCAGATGTTTGTCAGCGCTATTGAGGCGCTATTTTCAGACGTAATTCGGGGCCAAAACGCCCGAATTACGTCCGTAAATAGGCCGTGTGAACATACCCTTATACTTCTCTGCTTTATTCCAGTATTAGTAAATATGCCGGATTATCCAATTCATTGGTTTTCTACAAGGTTGTGACCTTGGATGCTGAACATCTTTGCGCACCCAAACTTCCTAAGGGTGTGTTCACACGGCAGCGTCCGTAACGGCTGAAATTATGGGGCTGTTTTCAGGAGAAAACAGCCCCGTCATTTCAGCCGTAACGGCATGTGCAGGCGCTTGAACGCCGCGTCCATTACAGACGTAACTGGAGCTGGTTTTCCATGGAAAACGGCTCCATTTACCTCTGAAGAAGTGACATGACACTTCTTTGGCGCGGGCGTCTATTTACGCGCCGTCTTTTGACAGCGACGCGTAAATATACGCCTCGTGTGAACAGACAAACGTCAGCCCATTGCTTTCAATGGGTAGATGATTGTCAACGCTTTCAAGCCGTAATTTCGGACGTAATTCCAGGCGTAAAACGCCCGAATTACGTCCGTAATTTGGCCGTGTGAACAAACCCTAAAAAAGTGGTAAATTCTATTCGCTACCACTAGATGTCACTAGAGTCAAGCTCCCAGCACTAGACTCCTCACTTCTTGTATACAGCACATAATAATGATAATAGATGATTGCTGTTTGTAGATCCTACAGATATTATGTCATCAATGTACCCAAATCTGTGCACTGGTGACACTGGGGCACAATAATCCCCATCTCACTACAAGTCCCCAAGCAGTCAGAGCCTTGCCCATCCCTGCCCCAGGGGTTAATGTCATTCATCTCCATATATTGTGCATTGCAGGGAGTCTGTGTGAGCTGAGCCCCAGTCCCAGTGCAGTGGGGAGGGGGTGCAGAGGAGCAGCAGGGGCACTGTGCATGTCCTCAGGCTGCAGGCTAATACAGGGATTATGTCAGTGACACAGGAAGCACTCTCTCTCCATAGCTTCCTGTGCTGGGATCAGAGGAGGAGCTGGGCGGCTGTGGTAGTTGCACACTGACTGCTGCAGACCTGGTGCAATGTATCCACACAGCTGCATGGGAAGTGGATGTGGGGGAGAAGGATGTGAGCAGACAGCAGCATGAACATACAGGACACAGCAGGTATGGAGGGCTCAGGAGCTTGTCATAACCAGGTGCCTGTGGAACCACAAGTGCCAGCAGTTGTGGCTGCACACAATCTGCCCCTGGCACAGGCTGGTACATAATTGGATCATTAAAAACTTTTTTTTTTTGTCCCAGAGTAGAGAAGAAGTTTGTTGTCACTGAGGAAGTAAGATCAGATACATTGTTGCAACATGGAATGTAAATCGTGGGGACAATTCACAAATATTATTGGTTTGTGGGATGACAATGTTTAGTTCTGCTGCTTGTAGCTCTCCAGTTGCTGTAGAACTACAACTCCCAACATTCCATGTTAGTCTTCAGCTGGGACGTGTAACTTCACAGCAGCTGGAGGGTCGCAATTCCTAAAGATTTCTTGTATCTGACAGTCAGGAGTCTGGGAGAGTGGGGGCGACAACTTTGCCGTCTGTTTTGGCTTTGAATTGTCACCCAACTTTCTCATGCTCTTTTCTGATCTGCCAATCGGTGGTATGGAGGATCTGGGTGGCAGCTGTTCTGGCGGTTGAATTGGTTGTCACTCAGCTTTCCCAGAAAAGGATATCATGTCTGGATAGGATATAAACCCCTTAACGACCAGAGTGTTTGGGATTTGGTGCACGAGGTGGTTTAGCGACGCTTTATTGGACTACCCAAAAAACTTTTGCATTATTTTTCTTTTTGACACATAGAGCTGTTTTATTTTCATAATATATATACTGTTATAGATTTTTTATATATATATGTGTGTCATTTTATTTCTTTTTTGCTTTTAGTTTTTATCAAATAATGATTCTTTAATTTTATAGTTATTTTTTAAATAAGCAGATTCAGACAAAAATAAAGTGTAGAATGTGTTTCCTATTCTGTTTCGGTATTTTTGACATATAGTAGGTATAATTGTGGCACGTGCCAACCCACCTCGCAATCTGTTTTTTATTATTTTACTTATTTTTGTGTATATATATATATATATATTTCCTAGTTGAAATCCCAGGACTACGTGTCATACGTTTACAGCGTGTGGTTAACAATTGCGCCATTTAATGATATTAGAGGGAAATGTTTATTGCTTGACACGTACATAAAATATTTTGTATTGTTTTCAAATGTACAAAAGTGTTGTAAATTTGTGATCTGTATAATCTATAATGACAATACGTTGCGGTCTGTGTAATCTATAATGACAATACGCTGCGGTCTGTGTAATCTATAATGACAATACGCTGCGGTCTGTGTAATCTATAATGACAATACGTTGCGGTCTGTGTAATCTATAATGACAATACGCTGCGGTCTGTGTAATCTATAATGACAATACGTTGCGGTCTGTGTAATCCATAATGACAATACGTTGCGGTCTGTGTAATCTATAATGACAATACGTTGCGGTCTGTGTAATCTATAATGACAATACGCTGCGGTCTGTGTAATCTATAATGACAATACGTTGCGGTCTGTGTAATCTATAATGACAATACGCTGCGGTCTGTGTAATCTATAATGACAATACGTTGCGGTCTGTGTAATCTATAATGACAATACGCTGCGGTCTGTGTAATCTATAATGACAATACGTTGCGGTCTGTGTAATCCATAATGACAATACGTTGCGGTCTGTGTAATCTATAATGACAATACGTTGCGGTCTGTGTAATCTATAATGACAATACGCTGCGGTCTGTGTAATCTATAATGACAATACGTTGCGGTCTGTGTAATCTATAATGACAATACGCTGCGGTCTGTGTAATCTATAATGACAATACGTTGCGGTCTGTGTAATCCATAATGACTATACGTTGCGGTCTGTGTAATCCATAATGACAATACGTTGCGGTCTGTGTAATCCATAATGACAATACGTTGCGGTCTGTGTAATCTATAATGACAATATGTTGCGGTCTGTGTAATCGATAATGACCATACGTTGCGGTCTGTGTAATCTATAATGACAATACGTTGCGGTCTGTGTAATCCATAATGACAATACGTTGCGGTCTGTGTAATCCATAATGACCATACGTTGCGGTCTGTGTAATCCATAATGACAATACGTTGCGGTCTGTGTAATCTATAATGACAATACGTTGCGGTCTGTGTAATCCATAATGACCATACGTTGCGGTCTGTGTAATCTATAATGACAATACGTTGCGGTCTGTGTAATCCATAATGACAATACGTTGCGGTCTGTGTAATCTATAATGACAATACGTTGCGGTCTGTGTAATCTATAATGACAATACGCTGCGGTCTGTGTAATCTATAATGACAATACGTTGCGGTCTGTGTAATCTATAATGACAATACGCTGCGGTCTGTGTAATCTATAATGACAATACGCTGCGGTCTGTGTAATCTATAATGACAATACGTTGCGGTCTGTGTAATCTATAATGACAATACGCTGCGGTCTGTGTAATCTATAATGACAATACGTTGCGGTCTGTGTAATCCATAATGACTATACGTTGCGGTCTGTGTAATCCATAATGACAATACGTTGCGGTCTGTGTAATCCATAATGACAATACGTTGCGGTCTGTGTAATCTATAATGACAATATGTTGCGGTCTGTGTAATCGATAATGACCATACGTTGCGGTCTGTGTAATCTATAATGACAATACGTTGCGGTCTGTGTAATCCATAATGACCATACGTTGCGGTCTGTGTAATCTATAATGACAATACGTTGCGGTCTGTGTAATCCATAATGACAATACATTGCGGTCTGTGTAATCCATAATGACCATACGTTGCGGTCTGTGTAATCCATAATGACCATACGTTGCGGTCTGTGTAATCTATAATGACAATACGTTGCGCTGGTTTATCAATCTCTCTATGAGGCTATGTTCACACACAAACTCAAAAACGTCTGAAAATATGGAGCTGTTTTCAAGGTCATTTTTGCAGCGTTTTTTTACGGACGTTTTTGGAGCTGTTTTCAATAGTCTATGAAATATAGCTCCAAAAACGTCCCAAGAAGTGTCCTGCACTTCTTTTTCGAGGCCGTTTTTGTACGCGGCCGTTTTTAATAAGGATATGTTCACACACAAACTCAAAAACGTCTGAAAATACAGAGCTGTTTTCAAGCGAAAATAGCTCCTGATTTTCAGACGTTTTTGTAACAACTCGCGTTTATCGTGTGAACATACACCAAGGCCCAACTTCTGAAACCTGTCTAACAGAAAGACTGGCTTTGTTGCCTATAGCAACCAATTTAGAGCTCATCTTTCACTTCTGAAAGATGGCCTGTGATTGGTAATACCTTTTTTCTCTAAGTAGTGTTTTTTTTTAATCAACTTTATTTATAAATGAACTGAAAACATTTGTAAAATGTCCTCTCCTTTTTTTTTTTTTTTTTTAATATATTGAACTTAGCGGAGTCGACTTCGCTATTGATTCCGTCGGAAAACCGGAAACCTGCCGGAATGCACGTCATAAATGCGACGTGCAGAATGCCTTAGGGCCTGTTCACATCACCGTTCGCTTTCCGTTCCGGGGTTCCGTCGGAGGTTTCCGTCGGGTGAACCCCGCAACGGAAAGTGAACGGAAAGCATTAGCGATGTTTCCGTCACCATTGAGATCAATGGTGACTGAAACGGAAGCTGTGCTTTCACTTTCACTTTCGTGATGTGAACAGGCCCTAAGGCATTCTGCACGTCGCATTTATGAACTACATTTAGGGGTTATTGTCGGCGTAAACTCTAACACTGTCCATAGGGTTCCGTTAAGCTCCGTTCACATCTGCGTCGGAGGCTCGGAAAGGTCACAAACGCCGACGGAACCTATCAAAGTCAATGGGTTCCGTCGGCAACCGGCGGTGTCCGTTGTGCAAGTAGTGAAGTAGACCATGCGGTATATGTTTTTTAACATCGGAAATTATGGGGGGACATACCACCAGTCACCGGTATATGCTAAATATATACATTGGAGAGCGCTTGGGCGGGGACTTGATGCTTTGCGCGGGGACTCGACGCTTTGGGCGGGGACTCCGGCATTGTAGAGCGCCTCACGTCACTGTCCATATATGATGTCGAGAAGCTCACACTTCAGGTAGCGCTCTGCCCGCGGGGTTCGGATGACGTAACCCTCTGTATGCCTAGATAGAGGGATACGTTGCAGTCTTCGGTCGTAGCTAGACCTCAGACAGAAGAAAAAAATGTGATTATGGCCGTGTTCACACAACGTTTGGTCCGTAAACCCCTACAGGCTGTCGAGTGTCTTTTTGGCATCCGCCAGACCGGTATATGTTATCTGTTTGTTTTTTGATGTATAGAAAGCCTGCTGGGCTCTTATATACAGTTGGCCACCATAAAAAAACGTATACTGTGCGTTTTATGGGAGCCCCTGTTTAACTTAGGGAGATTTTCGCCAAATGTAAAGTATTAATATAATGTTAACAAAGCCTAACACCGAATTCTAAAAAATAGTGATGCCAAGCAGACACACGCCGCCATCTTTGACATATGTTTTACACATTGAATGCAGTGGGATACTCTGCCGCATGTTTGTATAATAAATTAATTGTTCCATAAAATGTGCATTAGCAAAATGGAGCGCCGGATGTGCGCCATATTTTGGAAAGACGGCAATTTTAATCTTGTTCTGAGACATGTTTGACAGACGTGGAAAAAAAAGATGCATAAAAGTCGCAATATTAAATGACTTAGGACATTTGCGCCAAATTTATTATGCCCAATTTTTTATGAGCATTGTGAAGTGGCGTAAGCCTGTCTAGTATACTTGACGTATTATCTAGTGTGCGCCATCTTAATATATCTGGAGTAATTGCCCCAAATTAAACATTTCATCTTTCCCTTGTACATTGCCCGATTTATGCCAGTTATTTGGACCAAGCCATGGTCTACGTGAACGCCAGGCTGGATGGTTGGTAATACATACGATATTTACTCCATGTCGACTGACTGACTCCATGTTATATTGAGAAGAGCTGTCCAGTTTCTGCTTGTGCCGTGTTGAGCCACCAGTATTTTCTGAAATCCCACATGATCTGGACATAATTTTCGGGTACTTTAGGTTAGTTTTTTTTTTTTTTGTCCTGAGAAGTCTAGGTACGGGTTGGGGCTGCGTCGGTTCTAAACTGGAAATTATGCTGGGGCCAGTTGACTAATTATTAAAAAAATAACGGGTTTTTCAAATAAATTCTCTGTAAACCTGTCAGTAGACTGTAGGTTTCCCAAGGCCGGAGATATCCCCCCAGGAGCCAACTTTTTAGGCCGTTACCTACTGAGTTCTTACTGCCAGGCCACTAAATCTATCAGATTGGCTACCTGGTATCTAAAGTCTACAGCCCTCTGTCCATCCCTATTAATATGAAGCTGCACTAATGTAGTAAAGGGGTTTTCTGTGGTCTAAGATATGAATGTGGGATCTGTGTGGATACGACCCCTGGGACCTCCACCAAACAGAAGAACGAGGGGCCCACGGTTAAAGGCTATGTACACCTTTTTAGTAAATAATGTTTTTAGTTCTTTTGAGCACTTTTTGAATTGACTTTTATTTTTTTTTTAAATGTACGATATCGATCACATCTAAGTTAATCAACTTAGATGTGATCAATTAGATGTGATCGATATCAGGTGGATCCACTTTTGTATGTGTTTGGGTACAAAACCCCTTTAACACTTAGGCCTTATTCACACGAACGTGTATTACGTCCGTGATACGCACGTGAAAATCACGCACGTCTCACGGTCCTATGTTAGTCAATGGGGCCGTTCAGACAGTCCATGATTTTCACACAGCGTGTGTCCGCTGCGTAAAACTCACTACATGTCCTATACTTAGCCGTGTTTCTTGCATCACGCACCCATTGTAGTCAATGGGTGTGTGAAAATCGTGCACGGCACACGGAAGCACTTCCGTGTGCCGCGCGTGATTCGCGCTACAGTTGTAAAATAAATGGATGAAGACCTAAAAGCACCGCCTGCTGTTGTTTTGTAAGGCTGGGTTCACACTACCTATTTTCAGACGTAAACGAGGCGTATTATGCCTCGTTTTACGCCTGAAAATAGGGCTACAATACGTCGGCAAACATCTGCCCATTCATTTGAATGGGTTTGCCGACGTATTGTGCAGACAACCTGTCATTTACGCGTCGTCGTTTGACAGCTGTCAAACGACGACGCGTAAATTGACTGCCTCGGCAAAGAAGTGCAGGACACTTATATACATTATATGCGGGACACTTATATACATTATATGCAGGACACTTATATACATTATATGCGGGACACTTATATACATTATATGCGGGACACTTATATACATTATATGCGGGACACTTATATACATTATATGCGGGACACTTATATACATTATATGCGGGACACTTATATACATTATATGCGGGACACTTATATACATTATATGCGGGACACTTATATACATTATATGCGGGACACTTATATACATTATATGCGGGACACTTATATACATTATATGAGGGGCACTTATATACATTATATGCGGGACACTTATATACATTATATGCAGGACACTTATATACATTATATGCAGGACACTTATATACATTATATGCAGGAGACTTCTATACATTATATGCGGGACACTTATATACATTATATGAGGGGCACTTATATACATTATATGCGGGACACTTGTATACATTATATGCGGGACACTTGTATACATTATATGCGGGACACTTATATACATTATATGCGGGACACTTATATACATTATATGCGGGACACTTATATACATTATATGTGGGACACTTATATACATTATATGCGGGACACTTATATACATTATATGCGGGACACTTATATACATTATATGCGGGACACTTATATACATTATATGCGGGACACTTATATACATTATATGCGGGACACTTATATACATTATATGCGGGACACTTGTATACATTATATGCGGGACACTTGTATACATTATATGCGGGACACTTGTATACATTATATGCGGGACACTTGTATACATTATATGCGGGACACTTGTATACATTATATGCGGGACACTTATATACATTATATGCGGGACACTTATATACATTATATGCGGGACACTTATATACATTATATGCGGGACACTTATATACATTATATGCGGGACACTTATATACATTATATGCGGGACACTTATATACATTATATGCGGGACACTTGTATACATTATATGCGGGACACTTGTATACATTATATGCGGGACACTTGTATACATTATATGCGGGACACTTGTATACATTATATGCGGGACACTTATATACATTATATGCGGGACACTTATATACATTATATGCGGGACACTTATATACATTATATGCGGGACACTTGTATACATTATATGCGGGACACTTGTATACATTATATGCGGGACACTTGTATACATTATATGCGGGACACTTGTATACATTATATGCGGGACACTTGTATACATTATATGCGGGACACTTATATACATTATATGCGGGACACTTATATACATTATATGCGGGACACTTATATACATTATATGCGGGACACTTATATACATTATATGCGGGACACTTATATACATTATATGCGGGACACTTATATACATTATATGCGGGACACTTATATACATTATATGCGGGACACTTATATACATTATATGCGGGACACTTGTATACATTATATGCGGGGCACTTGTATACATTATATGCGGGACACTTGTATACATTATATGCGGGACACTTGTATACATTATATGCGGGACACTTGTATACATTATATGCGGGACACTTGTATACATTATATGCGGGACACTTATATACATTATATGCGGGACACTTGTATACATTATATGCGGGACACTTGTATACATTATATGCGGGACACTTGTATACATTATATGCGGGACACTTGTATACATTATATGCGGGACACTTGTATACATTATATGCGGGACACTTGTATACATTATATGCGGGACACTTGTATACATTATATGCGGGACACTTGTATACATTATATGCGGGACACTTGTATACATTATATGCGGGACACTTGTATACATTATATGCGGGACACTTGTATACATTATATGCGGGACACTTGTATACATTATATGCGGGACACTTGTATACATTATATGCGGGACACTTGTATACATTATATGCGGGACACTTGTATACATTATATGCGGGACACTTGTATACATTATATGCGGGACACTTATATACATTATATGCGGGACACTTATATACATTATATGCGGGACACTTATATACATTATATGCGGGACACTTATATACATTATATGCGGGACACTTATATACATTATATGCGGGACACTTATATACATTATATGCGGGACACTTCTATACATTATATGCGGGACACTTCTATACATTATATGCGGGACACTTATATACATTATATGCGGGACACTTATATACATTATATGCGGGACACTTATATACATTATATGCGGGACACTTATATACATTATATGCGGGACACTTATATACATTATATGCGGGACACTTATATACATTATATGCGGGACACTTCTATACATTATATGCGGGACACTTATATACATTATATGCAGGACACATATACATTATATGCGGGACACTTATATACATTATATGCAGGACACATATACATTATACGCGGGACACTTCTTTGCAACGTAATTTGAGCTGTTTTTCATTGAACTCAATGAAGAGCAGCTCAAGATTTACGAGCGTCTCAGACACCTCGCATAATGCGAGGAGGAGCTTTTACGGCTGAAACGAGGCAGCTGTTTTCTCCTGAAAACAGTCTGTCATTTCAGCCGTAAAAGCCAGCTAGCGTGTGAACATACCCTCATCATAAAAACAGTGTCATAAAGCATTGCATATGCGTGAAAATCACGCAGCCACACAGCACATACTGATGACACACGGAACAAAACCGCACTGTCCATGCTTGTGTGTCTGGCATTGAGCTATTCAAGTGAATGAGGCTAAACTGCACTACCAGATAAAGCCACATGGATGAGAGCGGCGCTGTGTTGGGTAAAAAAAAGGTTTTTTTTCCGGGATTTTTATATTGATGACGTATCCTTTAGGATAGGAAATCAATTTTTGATTGGTGGGGGTCCAACTCCTAGCACCGCACCTATCAGCTGAGTAAAGGGGTCGTGCAGCTGCAGAACCAGGCACAGCATCAACCGTATGTATGGTGCTTTGCATGGGTAAACAATGAATGAGACCTTCCTTCAGCTAATCGGCAGGGGTGCCGAGAGTCGGAAGCCCCACCTATTGAATATTGCTAAAGATAGACCTTCAATATTAGGCTTCGTACACACGTAGTGGACTTGCGGATTTTTGCAGCAAATCCACTATGGAAAATCTGCACCAAATTGTGTGGAATTCACTGCAGAAAAACAAGTGTCTGCAAAAAAAAAACAAAACTTGGCGCTCCCATGGCAACACTTCCATGGGTCTCTGTACACCCGGTCTCTAGCGACCATGTTTCGTCACATGGGACTACTGTAGACAATCACATGTGTTCGTCGGATCGTGGGTGTATGGAGACCGAGGGAAGCGGTGACGGAGGAGCGCCAGGGAGGTGAGTATAGTGGTTTCTTTAAACTTTCTGGATTTGCAGATTTTGCTGCGGAACCACAGGTAAAGGGTCACTCCGACTCTTCAAGGGAGTGATTCCGACACCAGGCAAATATTAGGGAATTGCCGTCTAGCAGTTTTGGGTTTAGTTAACTTCACTTTACCTACATTTTAAATTCTGCTCGTTCACTGACTAACAAATCGATGAAGTTCTTTGCCGCTATCTACAAAACTCCCATCGACACCGATACCGTTGTGTTCATAGTCCACGCCTCGTCCTCTTGATGACATCACAGAACTGGTTCTACCCTGAATTTGCAGAAAAATATTATTGCCCCCCCTCCCAGTGTTAAATATTGAACCTTGTGTTTTGCAGGAGCCCTCTCTATGTGGTGTTGGCTGAAGACTGATCTGCTCTGAGCTTCTGTGCGGACTCTCACATATCTGCGAATACGCCCCAGACATTCCTCGCAGGTACGGAATGCATTCTGTGATATGAATTACAAACACAGCGTGTGGGTGATGCGCCCATTGTCTGCAGTATTTGCTGATCCCTATTCTGCCTATGAAATGCTTCCAGTATTTTTCTGCGGAGGTCAGTCCACGCCTCATTCCAGCCTTATCGCCCCGCAATCTTTGCCTATGCTGCTTATTATCGGACAGTAATACATTAGGATCAGATGTTATATGGGAAAATCATGTAAAGAGCATTTCATGGCTAATGACCTAAATCCCTACGGCCCATATGAACCGCACAAGTAGCGAAATTTAGATTTCTGCACCAGTGGGATTTTGAAAGAAGAGAAGCAAGTAGAAATCCCAAATTATTCCAGAAGGCCGCTCTTCGATCCCAAATAAAATGTACTTTTTGTGTCTTGTCCCAATTACTTGCCTTGCGCCAGTCCCCAATCTGGAACAGGCCAATAATACTGTTCATCCTGAGCCTCCTGGTTCATTAACCTAATGCAGAACTGCTATGACACCGATAGATCCTGAGGATAGATGTAAATCTGCAAGAATAGAGATTTATTTGCCATTTAGGGTCTCTGAAAAAGTGGGTGACAACCTCTACAGGCAGTGTAAGGGTATGTTCACACAGGCTATTTTCAGCCGTTTTTTGGGCTGTAAACGTCCCGAAAAACGGCTGAAAAATCGGAAGCAGAACGCCTACAAACATCTGCCCATTGATTTCAATGGGAAATACGGCGCTTTGTTCCGACGGGGCGGTTTTTTACACCTCGTTTTCCAAAAACAGCACGTAAAAAGACGCCCGCGATAAAGAAGTGCATGTCACTTCTTGGGACGTTTTTGGAGCCGCTTTTCATTGACTATAGAAAAACAGCTTAAAAAACGGCCGTAAAAAATGCGAGTTGCTAAAAAAACGGCTGAAAATCAGACCTTTTTTTAGTAATCGTGTGAACATACCCTAGTGGTTGTCATTAGTGATTGTCACCTTTGGAAAACTCAGCTGTGTAGGAGATCAAGATAACCCAAGAACAGCTGGGGGCAAGTCAGATTTTGTCAATTGGTGATGTATGTAAAGGGGTTGTTCCGCTTTACTTTTATAACCTGTCCAATTAGAATCGAAGCATATAATAGGTTTGGGTCGTACTTTTGGGATACCCGTCGTTACAGAGAGTGTGGGGCCCTAAACTGTTTCCCCACTTTGTTTCTGCACGGAGCGTGGCTGTGCACATGCGGCCAACACTCTTTTCAGGACAGAGACCTGAAGCCCCACGTTCTCATTCTGGGGTCCCCACCTATCGTATTTTATGACCTGTCTAATTGTAGGGAGCGGGGCTGTCGTGGGTCAACCTGGTTGTTCTAGATCTGCTGATGTTCTGGTTCCCGATGTTTAGTTGTGACTAACAGACCTAGAAAGTTGCCTTTTTAGTCCTATTTGGGGTTTGGGTAATAGTATTGACTATTTTTGAAAAATGTTTTTTAAAGCCTCAGTGATCTGACATTTTTGCCATCTCCCTTTCTGGGTCCACTCATACCTTTCCACAATCCCTATATCGCTCTACAGAACTCTACTCAGTTTTGCTACGTTGGGATTATCGCTTCACAATTTTGGGGCTCAGGTTGTGGACTTGTCGGGGGGCAGTGGAGGACATGATTGGGTTAGCGACTTTCTGTGAGATGTTTGTCTGTGCTCTGCCAGCACCGTAATGGGGGTACCAATCCTTCCCTATTTTTTATTTTTTTAAAGGAAGGATCCTTTACATTACCCAGAGATGTACACATCCAGATTTTTGTGCACGTTCCTCTTCATGAGTCTCGGCTTGTGACCCCCGTATGGGACGTGGGATCATCTGGTTTCTGTCTTTCCTGCCTCTTGTACAGGATGGGTTGTGATTTCCTGATCTCATGGGAAGCAATCTAGGAGTCTGGGATTAGGGGAAGCTTGAGTTATATATATTGGATGGGGAGATAACGGGAGGAGGTCTGTCTATTCGCAGTTGTCTGTAAGTGTCGGAATGTGGAGGACTTGTCTGTAATCGGGAGAATTTACCTATTATTTCTCCATTTATTTATATATTTTTTTCAAAATGGTCACTAATACCCAATATTCTTGAATGATATATTGCAGTGGTCTCCTACCTGTGGCTTGCTCTCCAGCTGTTGTTTTAAAACGGCAGCTCCCAGCATGCCCCTACACATGCCAAGCTTGCTGGAGGGCTACATCCCCTACCCTACAGTAACTGACATAGCGCCATCTATATTTACTCATTTAGGCTCATTTACATATTCAGCTGAGCTGCAGTACCACACACAACCACATGAACAAGAGTGGCGCTGTGCAAGGTATTACAGTATTAACGCAGTCGCTGACCTTCTTTCTGCTAAACGGTGGTGGTACCAGGAGTTGTATCACCACCAATAACTGATTGAATGCCTATTCTTGGGTTTTGCCACCAATTCTATATACTGGTAAACCCCTGTAAGAGAGTTTTTCTGGGATATATCATTGGAGACAATCAATGTGTGATCTATGGGCGTCCAATTTTTTCCCCCCAGTACAGCCACTGATCTGCAAAACAAAGCACTGCCCCTTTACTTCAGTAACTAACACAGCGCCGTCCATGTGGCTGTGGCTGGTACTGCGGTTCAGCCCTATTCAAGTGAATGGGATGTGATGCATTACCGGACATAATCACATGGAGTAGAGTGGAGCTGGGTTGTGTACTACAGTAAAGAGGGCATAGACCCTTATTTCTGCAGATCGATGGCTGTCCTATGGGTATGGACTCCCACCAATAATACCTTCCTGGACTATTCTAGGAATAGACCACAAGTGTTTGAGACCATTAATGAGTAATCTGTGAGGAACCAACCCTCAGGATTCACGCTCTTCACTACAGTTATTGACATCGCACCGTCCATGCGGCTGTGTTATCTACTGCAGCATAGCCGAATTCAAGTCATTGGGTCTGAGCTGCAGTACCAATCACAGCCACAAGGACAGGAGTGGCGCTGTCTGGTAATGCAATAAAGTGGTTGTGGCCCCTTCTTTTGACTGATCGGTGATCATAGTGATGGTGCGACCAGATCACACCTTGATGGTCTCCGTTACATCTCAGAAAAAGCCCTTTTATAAGTCTTGGATACAACTCTTGACATCAGCCGATACACAAGTGACTTTGTCTCTTTAGAAACCACCAAGAGACAAATGTCTGTAAATTTTTTCCATATCTTCCGCTTTCGGCACCATGAATAGATGCTTTGGACATGGAGTTTTTAGTGTGTGCTCAATTTTTTTTGTTTCTCTAGTTTGCTGTAAGGCAAAAGGATTAAGTTACAAAAAATGGGAACTTTTTCTGCCTCCTTTGTTATGAATTCCTTGCACTGAATGGTTGTCATAATAAAAATGAAAAAAAATTGAAGTCCCTTCGATTAGATACGGTACAATGTGCGATGCTGGAACATGTTGCATTTGTGCCGAACACTGAAACGCGTCTCATGTCTGCGTCTGTCAAGTCATTGTTCTTTTGTGTCTCTGATAAGTCTAATAAATAAGCCCGCGTTGATTTTCCAGGGCCGTGATGTGCTGTATAATGGCTCTGAGGATTTGGCAGGCTCTCCGTATTACCCACTTAAATCTCTCTCCAGCAGAGCCGCACATTACTGAGAAAATGCTGTTTGGAACCGTTACAAATTTCTGTTTGTCTAACGCTAATCGTCTGCAAATGTTACAATTTGTGCCGGCAAAATAATATTCTTAACTAATTTATAAAATTGTCTCCGAGAAGTGGATGAAAGTCAAATAATTTTTTTTCTTATAGTCCTTTCTTATATATCGATTTCACCTTATAAGATGGCTGCTGTTTTTATGGGGAGCACTAACTTGGACTCTTTTAGAAGTTTTTATAGTTACTATGGCATCTAAATACGCCTTTGCCTACTTTTCATGGTGACTCTTTCGGCTAGGAGTGATGATTACGTCTCCTACTTGGTCTAGGGTTGACGTTGCAGTCCGCAATCTCTTACCTGGGGTTCTGTGATGAATAGATGTCAGTGGTTCTCCTCGCTGGGCTCCTCAGGGGCGTGAACATTGTATAATCTGCATAAAGTGGTCACATGATACTCCTCAGTATTAATATAGCCCTTGCATGACACCACTAATGATGTTGATAATTTCATACTCTTTAGGAGGACAGCCAGGTGAACTGCTAAGGACTACTTACCCATGGTTAGACTACATTTATACTTCTGTATTAAAGAGGTGGTATGAGTTAAAAAAAATAATAATGGCTGCTTCTGGAAAAACAGCGTCACACGTATCTTTGGATTGTCTCTGGTATTTAAGAGAGAGGGGCTAAGCTGCAATACCAGGGGCAGCCTTTAGACAAGAGTGGCGCTGATTCTGGAAGAAAGCCGCCATATTTTTCTAATCAACCACTATAACTTGATAAAATGGTAGGGGATTACTTTTTTTTTTCCAAGAAGCATACATTCCTCTAGTGGACTGTTAATGGGCTTGTCCGGGGTTAGTAAACCATGTCTGCCTTCTTCCAAAAACAGCGCCACACTTGTCCACAGGTTAGGTGGGGTATTGCAGCTCAGCCTCATTCACGTCAATGGAGCGAAGCTGCAAAACTAGACGCAACCCATAGACAGCTGTCACATTTTTTTAAGAGCAGCCATGTTTTTCTAATCCTGGGCCACGCCTTTAATACATTAGTATGTATGTGCAGTCTAAGTAAGATTATAGGTCTTACTTATTTACATGTTACTTATAGGCTATCCATTTTATCTCATTAGTCTTCGAAACTCCAGGAAAAGCCTTCCTTCACTACTATGGCTGCAGTGCAGACCAAGCCAGCTAAGCCATATAGGTCATCAGTGTATAATCGGGGCTTGCACCGATCAGCTGCTTTGGGCACTAGACGTCCATTGCGGAAGCAGATGGCTCCTGTCACGGAAATCAATGGGGAAAACTCGCAACAAATTAGAGCGATTACGCAAATGCAATTGACACACAGCGGATTAAAAAAATACACCGCAGGTCAGTTCTTGGGCGTTTTTTCCGCTAAGCGTTTATGCAGCGTGTGGATGAGATTTCAAATCTCCACTTTCTCCTACTATATTATGCTGCGGATTTTCCGCAATTAAATCTGTTGCGGAAAATCCTCAGTATTTACGCTACGTGTGAACTTACCCCAAAGTTGTAGCCCATCGCAGACAAACCCTTTTATAGGGGAGCCGGTGGGACGATCAACAGATCACTTCAGGACCGTCTCCCGCGATCCCTGGCTGATTTTGCCCGGGAAAGCCTCAGCTAGCCAGACGTTTCCCCTGTAGCGGCCACTTCAGGGGAAATGTAGTATTACATGGTGGCCATACGGAGCAGCTCTCCCCTCTATGATGTCCATATGCTATAATGGGGAATATCGACAAGGTTTGTCTTCATGAGACAGCCCTTTAAGGCCCATTCAGTTTAGACGCTTGGAAGTATTGTAGGTTGACAAATAAGGCCTCATGCACACGAACATGCTTTTGAGGCCGCAATTCCCCCGAACATCCACAGGAGAATTGTGGCCCCATTCATTTCTATGGGCCCATGCACACGACCGTGGTTTAAATAGTCTGTGCATGGCCCAGGAGCCTGGACTGCAGAAATAACGGACATGTCTTATTACGGCCGTGTCCTGCGGTCCAGGCTCATAGAAAATAATGGACACGGCCATGTGCACGGCCCGTGGGTTACACTCCGCGGCAGGCCAACCCGAAAATCACGGCCGTGCACATGGCTATGGTCGTGTGCATGAGGCCTAAGTAAATGTTATCTGTCTCTGGTCTTTCCCTCATTTATGTTTAAGTTTAGCGATCCTTTAAAGGGAAAAAGGCCTAAGACACGAAAGCAATGGCGAGTAGTAGACAACACGCAGATGGATTGTGTCTTTGGTTTGTTCTTCTTCCGGCAGCGGGTGAACATACTTAACCTATTATGTATGGCTTATACTTGTGAGTAAGGTCAATGTGGCATTGAAGTGAATGCTAATGAAATACACTGGACTGAATGTTGCAGAGCATTTCACTACCCCCCCCCCCCTCCTTTCCTCTTACTTGCCCATTGGGATGGTTACGGAAAAGTTGCAAGCTGTAAATAATTGAGAATAAAGTAAAAATTCCCAATAAGAGATTTCTTGGCTCACAGCTGTGTATAATTTCATGGTATTCGCTTTATGCATATGGTTTACCAGCAATTGAAGACAGCTTTTGGATCGAGGAAATGGGGGCAAGTCGCTGCCCTCACAATTGTACTACATAAATATGGGGTTCATTATGTCTGTCCATAAAGAATTCGCATCATGTGACCAATCACCTTGGCATTTCAATTTTAGTTTTGTGCATGCATAATTTGTGTATGTAGGTATGTATATATATATATGTGTGTGTGTGTGTGTATATATATATATATCTACGGCTTTATACTTGTATCTTGTAAAAGGGTGAGAGCAATCATAGAAATTTATTAAAACCAAATATAATGTTCTTCGACAACCGCAGTGCATTTCCTAGAGATGCTTTTATTCTGAAGTTACTGAATTATGAATCAGATCAAAGGCATGATGTAAGTGGGGGCGCTGTTCCATTGGTGTCTACAGAAAGTTTTTGAATTTTCCACTGGTGAAAAGCGGTACTGCAGGTTAGAAATTGTAGGAAGATTTGTCTATAATGCGTCTTCCACGCCTGAAACGGCATGAATGTCGCTTGTAAAAATCTCCTCTTTTAATGAGAAACTGCCTTGTTGTATATAAGGGGGAACATTTTTACCAGTCGGAAGTGCAAACCGCCTTGAAGGGGGAAAAAAAAGGACGTCTCTTCTTGATGTGGTTTCTGTGGCGTATTCCACTGCAAAAACTGGGTCTGGTAGCCACACGCATTTTATCCCCAATGGCATGGGGCTAATCTGCGTGAAGAAACGTGGCTTTTTTTTAATGCAAAAATTAGGCAGAAATCCAAGCATCGGCTTCCAACGGATTCTTGGCCAAATCCGCGTCCAACTTTTTTTCCCAAGTGAAATCCTTTGTCCATGGGGCACAAGTGTACTATGATTGATGTTGTTATGGTATTCAGGGCAGTGCCAGGGATCCTGGACTGTCTCACACTTAGAAAAAGTCCCCTAAACTATAGAGGTCATCTCCCCCTGATGTCATGTTTTTATAGGAGGTGATAGGTTCCCTTTTAAGAAGACGAATTTTAAAGTAATTTTATAAGATTTATCATGGGCCCTTTCAGCATAGTTGTCATAGTCCCATCATCCTAGCATTCGGAGACTAATCCTATGATGGATCTTATCACGGCTTTGTGCTCTATAACTCATCCTGCAGCGGTTTTTCCCATCCCATCCCCCCCCCCCCCCCTCTCTTATTGTGGTTCACAATTATTGCAGGGGCCATTATATGTTCTGTTCTTTTGAAATTCAGAGAATGTAGTAAAGTAGGATCGTTTGGTCGAGTCACCGGGTTTGCAGAGCGCGCTGATTTTGATGTTGGATGTCATCTTTTTCCCTTCTTGTCTTATCCTGCTCCTGAGCTACTACAGCAGAATTCTAAATGCAGCTTTGGATGTGACTGGAGTTGTAACTCAAGATCAGTATATGTCTATATTCACATCCCCTTTTTTTAATTTTATTTTTTTATTTTTTAACTATATGCTTTGGATGATTAGGCTTTAATTGACTGGACGTATGCCAAAAGAGTGTCCTAGATTCATGCCATGACCGTTACATTCTGTAAAGTCTGTCTGTCTCTGTCTGTCTCTGTCTGTCTCTGTCTGTCTCTGTCTGTCTCTGTCTCTGTCTGTCTCTGTCTGTCTCTGTCTGTCTGTCTGTCTGTCTATCGCTGTTGTATTAAATGGACCATTTATAAAGAACGACCTTCACTAAAACTGAAGGAAAAGGGTTGCGGTTGCCCATAGCAACCAACCAGAATGCTTCTTTCATTTTCAAAAGTGCCTCTGAAAGAGCTGAAATCTGATTGGCTGCTATGAGGAAGTGCTTTTCCTAGCACTGGTTTTATAGAGAGCGTCCTCTCCGCCGTGCAGCGCACTGACCTGACCTTGTTCTCTGACACTTTTCAAAGTAAAGTGTTAATAAATGAGTTGCGCTCGGTGGGGCTGTGGAGGTGCAATGACCGCAAGTATGGAGATGAAGATAGGTAAACCTCCCAACCGTCCCATATCCGGCGGGACAGTCCCGGTTTCTCACCGCTGTTCCGCCGTCCCGGGCGGTCTGCAAAATGTCCCGCTGGGCGCTGCATCAAAACAGCTAATCGCTGCTAACTGCAGCAGCGATCAGAAGAAGGCAGGAGTCTTGCGGCGGTGTTCTCACTGGTGTCGATGCCGGCCCGGGAGTGGACCAGTCCAGTCACCTGACCTGTCATCCTACCCCACCGGTCAGGTGACTGGACTGGTCCACTCCCGGGCCGTCATCGACACCAGTGAGAACGCCGCCGCAAGATTCCTGCCTTCTTCTGACGGTGAGTGACGTTAAAGCAGAGCGGAGAGTGGCAGCAGTAGGGCCGGCTACCTCTACCGCTCTCCGCTCCGGCGGCAATGTGGCACAAAGTATAAGGGGGTTGTGTTACGCTACCTACAGGGGGGCTGTGTGTGGCGCTATCTACAGGGGGCTGTGTCTGGCGCTATGTACAGGGGGGCTTTTTGCAGCTATCTACAGGGGGCTGTGTGTGGAGCTATGTACAGGGGGCTGTATCTGGCGGTATGTACAGGGGGGCTGTGTGTGGAGCTATATACAGGGGGGCTGTGTGTGGAGCTATGTACAGGGGGGCTGTGTCTGGCGGTATGTACAGGGGGGCTGTGTCTGGCGGTATGTACAGGGGGGCTGTGTCTGGTGGTATGTACAGGGGGGCTGTGTCTGGCGGTATGTACAGGGGGGCTGTGTCTGGCGCTATATACAGGGGGGCTGTGTGTGGAGCTATATACAGGGGGGCTGTGTGTGGAGCTATGTACAGGGGGGCTGTGTGTGGAGCTATGTACAGGGGGGCTGTGTGTGGAGCTATGTACAGGGGGGCTGTGTGTGGAGCTATGTACAGGGGGGCTGTGTGTGGAGCTATGTACAGGGGGGCTGTGTGTGGCGCTATGTACAGGGGGGCTGTGTGTGGCGCTATGTACAGGGGGGCTGCGTGTGGCGCTATGTACAGGGGGGCTGCGTGTGGCGCTATGTACAGGGGGGCTGCGTGTGGCGCTATGTACAGGGGGGCTGCGTGTGGCGCTATGTACAGGGGGGCTGCGTGTGGCGCTATGTACAGGGGGGCTGTGTGTGGCGCTATGTACAGGGGGGCTGCGTGTGGCGCTATGTACAGGGGGGCTGCGTGTGGCGCTATGTACAGGGGGCTGCGTGTGGCGCTATGTACAGGGGGGGCTGTGTGTGGCGCTATGTACAGGGGGGGCTGTGTGGAGCTATGTACAGGGGGGCTGTGTGTGGAGCTATGTACAGGGGGGCTGTGTGTGGAGCTATGTACAGGGGGGCTGTGTGTGGAGCTATGTACAGGGGGGGCTGTGTGTGTAGCTATGTATAGTCGGGGCTGTGTGTGGAGCTATGTACAGGGGGGGCTGTGTGTGGAGCTATGTACAGGGGGGCTGTGTCTGGCGCTATGTACAGGGGGCAGGGCCGCCATCAGGAATTTCAAGGCCCCATACAGCTACATTTTCTGGGCCCCCCTACCGTGGCACCGCCTATCAACGGTACTCCGTCCAGCACTATATCATGCTACCCAGGGCCGCCATCAGGGGGTTATTAGGGGTACTGATGTGAGGGGCCCGGCCAAACCTAATTGAAAGGGGAGCTCGGCAACTGCCGCGACTTGCCTTTGGTAGAAAAAAAACAGGCCCCTTCAATGGGGCCCGTTTTTTTCACCAAAAGAATGTCGTGAGCTGCGGGCCCTCCCTCTCGTCATGGGGGCCGCCAAACACCGATCGCGCTTACCCGCAAACTCCCGCGCGCACCTGCGACTGCCTGGAACCGCGCACCAAATTTTGAGGAAGATTTTGACCTGCCCACACTATCTTGCCGCGTTTTTTGCCCGCGGCGATTGAGGACAGCAAACAAAAAACACAGTGAAAAATGCATTTTCTGCCTCCCATTGATTTCGATGGGAGGTCAGAGGCGGAACCGTGGCAAGAAAGGACGTGCTGCTTTTTCTTTTTTCCGCGACTGGCTCCCATTGATTTCAGATGAAATCAATGGGAGGCGGTTTTGTAAGTTTTTTTGGTGCTGATTCTGACGCAGTGTCCGAGTCAATATCAAGGCCCAAAACCTCTGTGAACTGGGCCTTATTGTTAGGGCTTATTCAGACGAACGTGTAATACATCCGTGCAACGCGCGTGATTTTCACACGCCTCGCACGGACCTGTGTTACTCTATGGGGCCGTGCAGACTGTCCGTGATTTTCACGCAGCGTGTGTCCGTGTGTCCGCTGCATAAAACTCACGACATGTCCGATATTTGTGCATTGTTCGAGCATCACGCACCCGTTGAAGTCAATGGGTGGGTGAAAATCACGCCCAGCACTGCCGCAGCCGTATAAACTATGAATGAAAACAGAAAAGCACCGCGTGCTACAAACATACAAACAGAGTGTCATAATGATGGCGGCTGCGCGAAAATCACACAGCCGCGCATCATACGCTGCTGCCACACGGAGCGATTATGGACCTTTTGCATGCGCAAAATGCCACGTTTTTTGCGCGCGCAAAAAGCACACGCTCGTGTAAATCCGGCTTTAGGGTAGGAACACACTAGGCATGAACACTGCGGATTTTATGCAACACATTTTATTGTGGAAAATCCGCAACGTATTAGGGTATGTTCACACGCACTAATTACGGACGTAATTCGGGCATTTTTGCCCCGAATTACGTCCGAAAAATGCGCCTCGATAGCGTTGACAAACATCTGCCCATTGAAAGCAATGGGCTGACGTTTGTCTGTTCACACGAGGCGTATATTTACGCGCCGCTGTCAAATGACGGCGCGTAAATTGACGCCCGCGTCAAAGAAGTGACCTGTCACTTCTTTGGGCGGAATTGGAGCCGTTATTCATTGACTCCAATGAAAAGCAGCGCCAATTACGTCCATAATGGACGCGGCGTTCAAGCGCCTGCACATGCCGTTACGGCTGAAATTACGGGGATGTTTCCTCCTGAAAACATCCCCGTAATTTCAGCCGTTACGGACGCTGCCGTGTGAACATACCCTTACAGTCGCAGCAGAGCGGGTGAGATTTGAACAAATCTCATCCACACGCTGCAAAAAAAATGGACCTGCAGTGCGGCTTTTGGCTTTTTAAGCCGCAGCATGTCAATGTATTCTGTGGGATCGCCGCTCCTCTGTTGCGGTTCTGCCGCAAAAATCACAAATGAGAAAAAAAAAAAGGTACTTTTCTAAATTTATAAAAAAGTTTAGACTTGCCCCGGCCGTAGTCCTGGCGACGCGATCCTCTATTCTTAGCGCAGCTCGGCCTCCTGTCATGACATTTCATCCCATGTGACTGCTTTCGCGGGTGCGCGCGCGGGCGGTTTGCGAGTGCGGGCGTTCGCGGGTGCGCGCTCGCGAGTGCGCACACGCAGGAGTTTGCGGGTGCGCGCGATCGGTCGCGCGCGGTGTTTGACGGCCCCCATGACGAGAGGGGGGGGCCCTCAGCTCACGACATTCTTTTGGTGAAAAAAACGGGCCCCATTGCAGGGGCCTGTTTTTTTCTACCAAAGGCAAGTCGCGGCAGTTGCCGGGCCCCCCTTTCAATTAGGTTTGGCCGGGCCCCGCACATCAGTACCCCTAATACCCCCCTGATGGCGGCCCTGACAGGGGGGCTGTGTCTGGCGCTATGTACAGGGGGGGCTGTGTGTGGAGTAATCTACAGGGGGGGCTCTGGTGGATGATTTTTCCATTGACCGGTAGCAGAGTTACACTACTGGAAAAAAAAAATCCCCATCATGTAACTCTGCTACCTGTCAATTGAAAAGTCCATTTTATTTTTTCCTTATGATGACCTGTATACGTTCTTCACAACATTTATTTTATTTACCTTTCTTTTATTATCCATATTATTTTGAATCCCATTTTCTCAAAATGTTAAAACTCATAGGAATTAACAATTTAATTATTATTTGAGACTTTAACTATTTACTTCTACCTGCGAGTAGAACTGTTCACATATATTTTCTGACGTCTCAACTGTTTATTAAAGACATATTGAAACAGAAAAGTCATCCACCACAGGGTCTCCCTCTTGACTTTCATTGTTCTCAGCCCTTTGGTTTGTCCTGCAGCCGCTGCCGCCGTGATGAGCAAATGTTATACCCAAGATAGGAAAAGTAACATAAAGACGATATAACCGGATCCATAATATCTGTGATATCCAGACAGTCCAGAGATCCGCAGTGAGAATGTGCGCGCGTTATTTGCAGAAGGATCTGGCCGTGATTTGATGTGTTTATGCGGGATATTGGGCGTGGTTAGGGGCGTGGCTTAAAATGTCCCTCTTTTCCGAATTCAAAAGTTGGGAGGTATGGGTAATACGATCGTTCGTCTCCATACATTTGCACCTTGTCGGCAGCACTTCCTGTTTACACGTGGTGTTGTACTCCCGACAAGCGACCATTTTTTACGCATAAAAGATGCGATCAGCCGAGAATGGCGCTCCGAATGGCTTCTTACCTCAGTTTGCAGTGGGTTTTTTGGCCGTGTTTGTCTGTTTGTGAAACGCATTAACTGTGCGGACTCTACTGGCCCATATCCATAGACCCAAGGGGTATATTCACGTGGTGCGGTCAAATAGCGGTTTATTACCACGATTACCACAAAATCATGGTAAAATGCTGCAGTTTTACCGCAATTTAGCAAAAAATATGCTACTTTGTGGTAATTGCTGTAATAAATTGCAATTTGACCACTCTGTGTGAATATACTCTGAGGCCCCATACCCCAATTCTGACCCGTACTTAAGGGCATGGCCGACCGCGGGCAGCCGTCCACATTTACAGGCCGTGCTACCGTTCTAAAGTATGGGAGCACGGTCCATATAATAAAATAATAGGACATGTCTTATTTTTTTCTGAAAGTACTTTATACTGGAAAGGCGGAGGCCAAAAGGACACACTTTTCTGTATGCCGGAAGGTTTCTTTACGCATACGCTAAATGTAAACAAAAACATGATGTGAACAGGGCCTAAGGAAATTCGCTAATATAAGTGAATTCAAGAGGATCCCTCGGCTTTCCTGACATGTTTGTTTTAGTAAATACCTGTATTCCATATAAAATAAATGTCAAGCTAATTTTTTTTTTTTTAGAACTGTACTGTTCCTCTGATATTCCTCCTGGAACTGTATTAATGCAATGACAACTGGTGATTTGACCGTGTCAGACTGTGTAGGGATGCTCTCTACTGACAAGGGGAATGGTAACAACCAGTGGTCAATTTATTCTTACATTTCCAGGAGGAGTAACAGAGGGACGGCACAACACATTTTTAAGAAAATGCTCCAGATTTATTATTTTTTTGGGAGTTGCAAATATTTATTAAAACCGTCATGTCAGGAGTCCTCATCTCTGAGTCGTCCTTTGTTCTATCGTAATTTATTTATATTCTTGAAGGGGGGGTGTCCCATTTGAAACCTGCTGAAGCCGTGTGACTACTTGTCAACTAACAAATGTCTCCGGGAATCCACACTACAAAGGAATGTCTTGTGAGTTTGTGATCCGGGTGGATAAATATTTACCAGTGACGCAACAATGGCGGAAGAGGGAGGAATGTCATGTTTCCTTTAACCCTCCTGACACCTGTAATCGTCCCTTACAAGATGTGGATGTGAGCGCCGGCCCTCCCTGTTGTCATTTATGTCTCTTTGTATGTGTTTGGAGTAGACAGTGATAGATGGGGCTTGTGGTGTAAATGACTGTGTACATGAAACAGATGAAAAATAAAATCAGACATTTCCGTTGGTACGAAGTGTAACGGGGTCTCCAGCGTAATTATATATAATATATAGGACCAGCTTACCATTCAAGGGGTTTACAGTTTTATGCAAATTATGTTTAAAAACTGTATAATGTAAAGTTCTGCAACTTTCTAATATACATTGTGTTTTAATTCTTCACCATTTTCAAGATCTCTGTTTGCTGTCAAGGAATGGGAACATTTTGTATTACTCTCCGAGTCTGAAGAACTGTACAGATCTGACACTTCTCACAGGGTTTGTTACAATTGTATCCAGTTTAGACAATCCTCTGTGAGCTAAAATTGCTGGACTCGAGACTGAGTCAATTGTAACAAACCCTCAGCTCTTGTCTGTAATGACTGTCTCCTACTAAAATCCGGATTGTTTTCACTATCTATTGGCTCAATCACGCGGCCGTATCACGAATCCGTGTTTCTATGAATCCATAATACGTGACCTTACCCCTCCCCGCCCCATTTGTCTTTGATGTCTTACTTCAATTGTCACATATACTGAATAGTAAGAATCCGTGTCCCGGGGCCCTGCTGCCTCTTTACTACAGTGCAGCGTCATCCATGTGGCTGTGTCTGGTACTACAACTCATCACCATTTAAGTGAATGAGAATTAGCTGCAGTACCCAACACAGCCATGAGGTGAGAGTGACGCTGTGTCAGGTACTGCAATGAAGGGGTCCGTTCTTTCTGCTGATCGGTGGAATTATTGGGGTTAAATACGCCATCAGTTTTATATCCTGGAAAAACCATAAACAAATTAAAGAGAAATCCTGCTTGGTGCCCATCCCCGGTCTCTCCAGAGGGTACATTAGTCATCATGTCACAGGGCGGGTTCCTCTCCGCTGGTATTGTGGGGGCAGATGTCTGGTCCATGAAATGTCACCATTATAAGGAGCGGACGCTTCTGTTGGAATCCCTTGGCGATCGCCCGAGGTTTCATGTTTTCATGTTGTTGGTTTTCCTGCGGACTAAACATCACCTCCCAAGTCGAGCTCTGGGTAAAGTAACGTTCCTGAGCTCCATCCAGCTTAATTGCTGCTAATTGGAAACTGACACTCCCTGCCAGGTGGAACGTTTCACTGCGGAGTCCAGCGTCATTCAGTGCCCTGCCGGGAGCGGCAAAGTGGGATTGACACATAGACATGAAAAAATCCTGAACAATTGTGACTTTGTGTTTTTGTATTCTGTGGATTGTATCAAGTGTCCGGAGATAGCATGACTCTGTGTGTGACTGGAATAACATGGAGAAGTGTCCGCGCCCAAAAAAGAGACCATAAGATACACACTAAATATGCATGTAACACAGTGACACTTCCCACATTCTACATGCTGGATGTCATTCTTATATACAGTGACACTTCTCACGTTCTACATGCTGGATGTCATTCTTATATACAGTGACACTTCTCACGTTCTACATGCTGGATGTCATTCTTATATACAGTGACACTTCCCACCTTCTACATGCTGGATGTCATTCTTATATACAGTGACACTTCTCACATTCTACATGCTGGATGTCATTCTTATATACAGTGACACTTCCCACATTCTACATGCTGGATGTCATTCTTATATACAGTGACACTTCTCACATTCTACATGCTGGATGTCATTCTTATATACAGTGACACTTCTCACATTCTACATGCTGGATGTCATTCTTATATACAGTGACACTTCTCACATTCTACATGCTGGATGTCATTCTTATATACAGTGACACTTCTCACATTCTACATGCTGGATGTCATTCTTCTTATATACAGTGACACTTCTCACATTCTACATGCTGGATGTCATTCTTATATACAGTGACACTTCTCACATTCTACATGCTGGATGTCATTCTTATATACAGTGACACTTCTCACGTTCTACATGCTGGATGTCATTCTTCTTATATACAGTGACACTTCTCACATTCTACATGCTGGATGTCATTCTTATATACAGTGACACTTCTCACATTCTACATGCTGGATGTCATTCTTATATACAGTGACACTTCCCACATTCTACATGCTGGATGTCATTCTTATATACAGTGACACTTCTCACATTCTACATGCTGGATGTCATTCTTCTTATATACAGTGACACTTCTCACATTCTACATGCTGGATGTCATTCTTGTATACAGTGACACTTCTCACGTTCTACATGCTGGATGTCATTCTTATATACAGTGACACTTCTCACATTCTACATGCTGGATGTCATTCTTATATACAGTGACACTTCTCACATTCTACATGCTGGATGTCATTCTTATATACAGTGACACTTCTCACATTCTACATGCTGGATGTCATTCTTCTTATATACAGTGACACTTCTCACATTCTACATGCTGGATGTCATTCTTATATACAGTGACACTTCTCACATTCTACATGCTGGATGTCATTCTTATATACAGTGACACTTCTCACGTTCTACATGCTGGATGTCATTCTTCTTATATACAGTGACACTTCTCACATTCTACATGCTGGATGTCATTCTTATATACAGTGACACTTCTCACATTCTACATGCTGGATGTCATTCTTATATACAGTGACACTTCCCACATTCTACATGCTGGATGTCATTCTTATATACAGTGACACTTCTCACATTCTACATGCTGGATGTCATTCTTGTATACAGTGACACTTCTCACATTCTACATGCTGGATGTCATTCTTATATACAGTGACACTTCTCACATTCTACATGCTGGATGTCATTCTTATATACAGTGACACTTCTCACATTCTACATGCTGGATGTCATTCTTATATACAGTGACACTTCTCACATTCTACATGCTGGATGTCATTCTTATATACAGTGACACTTCTCACATTCTACATGCTGGATGTCATTCTTATATACAGTGACACTTCTCACATTCTACATGCTGGATGTCATTCTTCTTATATACAGTGACACTTCTCACATTCTACATGCTGGATGTCATTCTTCTTATATACAGTGACACTTCTCACATTCTACATGCTGGATGTCATTCTTCTTATATACAGTGACACTTCTCACATTCTACATGCTGGATGTCATTCTTCTTATATACAGTGACACTTCTCACATTCTACATGCTGGATGTCATTCTTATATACAGTGACACTTCTCATGTTCTATATCCAGATGCCGGCATCCATTATATTGTGCCGCAAGAAATAAAAATTTTAAAAGGTATATATTTTGGAATAAATATATATAAAAAATGGATATAGGAAGGCGCTACTCAAAGGAAGGATAGGCAGAGTAATAATAATGGGTGGATTTATATTGCAAAGAAGGGCAACGCGTTTCAATACAGAACCTGCGTCTTCATCAGGCCGAAAATAGGTAAAAACATAACAGAACAAACCTCTTAAATACACGTGTGGATAAGGGGGAGGAGATCAAAGGAAAAAAGCGCCAAACACCAGCAATCCATTACACTGCCCACAACTGATATAAATGACGTCATCAGGGACACAATCAAAATTGAAACCGGAAAACATCAGTAAACAAAAGATATGTAAGAAATGATGGAGGATCAAACGATGAAATACAAAACATAAATACAATGTAACAAGTTAAGGTGGTATAAAATAAACACATATTCAGAGCGTAAGATCTAAAAATAGAGACATCGGCAAACAAAACAAAAGGCTACAGAAAACCTTGCAGATGGAGTCGGGATGAGACGTATTTACCGGTATTCCGAACAATCGTGCTCAGCAAAGACGTGGAAAAGCCAGATGTAGCGGCACAGGGGAAAGTAGGAGCGAGAAAACGGGCCGCCGGCATCAGCGTAGTCAAGGAAACCTGAGGAACTACGGTGGCCGTGGAGGTAAAAAAAAAAAAAAAAGTAGCAAAAGCGAAAACAGATCCGTCATTCTACCGGAGGAGAAGGAGATGCGTATGCAGGGAGCATGTAGAATGTGAGGAGGGCGAGATGAGAGAGGTTTGTTACAGCTTGGAACTGTTGTTTGTCTGGAAATTGGTGAAAAAAGAATAGGGAAAAAAATATATATTTTTGGAAGGGAATATATGTATATGTAAAATAAAAATAATGATCATACTATGCTCATTATCACTTTCCTAACTGACAAATATCTAATATGAGTGAATGTGCATATATATATATACACATACACAGACTAGATACCAAAAATGCGTCACCCGTTGTTATGACAACCAGGGAGCTAAGGAGGCCAAAGGACAGAAGGGTTGAGAGTGAGAAAAATGTAAAAGAGGTATATAGGTGTTCGGAAGCACAGTAATAAACACATATATGTATAGAAAATGAAGGAGAGCAGGATGATATTTCATTGAGCTGCATGATGTCATTAGATGCATAAGACCAGACAGACAATATATCCAAGAAAATATGGAATTTCATAAGACTATAACATACAGAAGAATAAATATGACTCTAAGGCTATGTTCACACAGAGTTTTTTTGCAGGCGGAAATTCTGCCTCAAAATTCGGTTTGGAAGTATAAGGCAGATTTTCCTCTCCCTGCACGCCGATTTTCACTGCGTTTCTCGCAGCATTTTTCTGCCGCGGCCATTGAACGCTGCAGGCATAAAACGCAGCGAAATACGCTTTCTCTGCCTCCCATTGATGTCAATGGGAGGTCAGAGGTGTAAACGCCCAAAGATAGGGCATGGCCCGTCTTTTACCGCTCGCGGGGAAAAGACGCCTTTGCCTCCCATTGAAATCATTTGCGGCTCGGTTTCCGCGTAAAAAAAACTCGTTCAAAAAACTCTGTGTGACCATAGCCTAAAGGGAATATCAAGGAGTGAGCACATAAATATAAGGCATGGTAGAACAATATTTAAAACGGGCATAAATATTCGATAGGGGTGACAAGAATATTTCCAAATTTATTATTACGGACAGTAGAAAAATGTCATGAAACACTATGTTTTAGAAAAGCATTCTTCACATTGTTGGGCGCTTCTCCCCCCATACTGGAGGTTAATAAATATATAACATGGTTATTGCTGCAACTCATGTAGGTTTTAATCGGAAAAGACTCATTTGTTACAGAAGAAGTGAAGGAGATGCGGCCATGTGTGATGTTACTACAACATAATCTGATGGCCACATCTATAGGAACCGATGACAGGTGGTAATGGATTCCGCATTTTCATCTCCAAAGTCTTAGTCTGCTGGGTGCTATGTGGTTGCGTTTGGCTTGTGATCTCCTATAGGTTATCCTAGGTTTTTCGGGCAGGATCTCTTTAAAGGGAATGTGTCGCTAGAAATTATTATTTATTTTTTTCAGTTAAACAATTAGTATTTAAGTGATTACACGTTGTTTTAATTTTTTCACAAGTCAGGAAATATTATAAATTAGATTCTAATTTATAACATTTCCATGTGCTGGCCACTAGAGGGAGCAGATCCAAAAATTGCAGCATGGTCACTGTGGTAAAGCAACCTCATTGATGTATGCTGCAAATTTGGGGTGGACACACTTTCCTCTAGTGTCCTCACACAATCCCCCCTCCCTTATTTTGGCTAGTGCCAGGAGAAGGAGGGGTTTGAATGTCTACACTGTGTGCCGCCATTTTCTGAGCGACTGCACAGTGCTAGGAGGATTAGATACAGTGCTCAGCAGACAGTATCACACAAACATAATACACACATCACATACACGAACATAAATTACCTGCCATCTACGCTTCTCTGCCTTGCGCCTCGCTTCGATGAACATATGGCCGGAAGCCGGGGCCGGAAGTCTTCATCTTACTGTCCGGCAGCGGCTTCTGGTCCACATGAAAATGGTGCCGGATTTCGTTCTACGAACGAGCTTTGTTTTGGTCTGTGTGGGAGCGGCGCATGCGCCGTTCCCACACAGACGGCGCCCGCAACTGAGAATGGAACGGCTCCCGTTCGCATTCTCCATGGGGTTGTATGTGTCGTATTCCATCTCTGTATGTGTCGTTAATCGACACATACAGAGATGAAAAAAAAATGGCAGCCCCCATAGAGAAGTAAAAGTAAGAAAACATAAAAAAGTAAAACATGAGAACAAAATTTAATACAATTTTTGAAAATATTACATTAAAAGCAATATGATAAAAAAAATAATAATTCATGACACCTTCCCTTTAAGGTAGGGATCACTTTTAAGTATATGGCAGTGTTTGTTTTTTTTATAATATTCATGCATTACTGCCAGAGCTGAATGTGGTGATGAAATTGTGATTTTGTTTTACAAGGGTATGTTCACACGTCTTAACAAATGACGTCTGAAATTACGGAGCTGTTTTCAGGCGAAAGCAGCTCCTGAATTTCAGACGTTTTTGCAAGCACTCGTGTTTTTCGCGGCGTCCAATGAAGTCAATGAAAAACGGCTCCAAAAACGTCCCAAGAATTGACATGCACTTCTTTGACGCGGGCGTCTTTTTACGCGCCGTCTTTTGACAGCGACGCGTAAAATTACACCTCGTCTGAACAGAACATCGTAAGACCCATTAAAAGCAATGGGCAGATGTTTGCAGGCGTAATGGAGCCGTTTTTTCAGGCGTAATTCGAGGCGTAAAATGCCCGAATTACGTCTGAAAATAGTGCGTGTGAACATACCCTTAGGGTATGTGCACACACACTAATTACGTCCGTAATTGACGGACGTATTTCGGCCGCAAGTCCCGGACCGAACACAGTGCAGGGAGCCGGGCTCCTAGCATCATACTTATGTACGACGCTAGGAGTCCCTGCCTCTCCGTGGAACTACTGTCCCGTACTGAAAACATGATTATAGTACGGGACAGTTGTCCTGCAGAGAGGCAGGGACTCCTAGCATCGTATATAACTATGATGCTAGGAGCCCGGCTCCCTGCACTGTGTTCGGTCCGGTACTTGCGGCCGAAATACGTCCGTAGATTACGGACGTAATTAGTGTGTGTGCACATACCCTTACAGTGAAGTGAAGTGAAATGCAAGAATCTTGAGTCAATACGGTGGCTTTAGAGATGGCTCCTTGTATAAGACTTGTAGGGAAGTGCTGATCTTTAAAACTTTATTTATTTATTTTTTTAAACTGTGCATTCCAATTTAAATTGGCAATTCAGGCGTATCGGAAAAAATTGCTCGAGCACCAAGCAATTTAAATTGGAATGCACCGTTTTAAAAAAACATTTTAAAGATCAGAAACCTAATCACGCCAGTGTGAACAGAGACTTATATGGCCCACGTTACAGTTCACACTGGGGCTGTTACTTGGGCAAATCAATTTGTGACCATGGGATTTATAATCTCTTATCCAGGCAGATCTGCCATTCAGGGTTGTGGAAAAGCTCGGTGACCGTCCTCTAGCGCGTCACATTCATTCTCAGATTCCCAGCAGCAGATATTACTAAAAATGGCTGAATATAATTTTTTTTAACCATCTCAAGAAGTGATAATTGTTCAGGTTTGAGGGAATTGCTCTTTAAATGTTAGACTTTCGGGATCAGAATTGAATTAAATGTTCTAGAGAAATAGATCAAAGGCGGAAAGTAACACAAACCAGCTCTGCGGACCCCCCCCCCCCCTGGACGCAGGAAGAGACTAGAAATGACATGTCACCTTCATATCCTGACTTAGTGACCCTGTGTTCTCAGGGGGCTCTTCCCATCCCAGCTGTTACCACTAAACACATAGCCCGCGGGGTCACACAGGGAAGGAGGCCTGGCCCTGCGTCCCTATTGGCTGCATCCGCCTGGAGTTCTCCATCCCTTCATGACCAGCCTGTGGATTCAACATGTGCTTGTCAGTCCGGCTCCAGCTGCAGCGGTGGTAGGACTTCTCCAGACTTCTCCCTCATCCATGTGCCATAGAGACAATCGTTCTGTAATGCAAACTATGGGACACCTGTGGAGGACGGGCCCGTGACTGCCCACAGCTGGGGCTTTGGAAGGTACAGCCATTATACAGCTGATTGTTTGTTTCACTGGATTAGCTGTAAGCAGATCCCAGGTTCCTTGCAGACAGGGGGGAAAGATTTCAGGAATGTACTTGGTGCTGGTGCTGCGAGGCTGGAGCTGCACTTCTTATTACACGGCGAATGCAGAAACGGGAGAATATATAGATTTCTTATTTATTTATTTTATTTTTCGGTTTTAACTTGTTTGTTCTCCTTTTACTGAATGCAAAATTCTACATCTATCTATCTATCTATCTATCTATCTCATATCTATCTATCTCATATCTATCTATCTATCTATCTATCTATCTATCTATCTATCTATCTATCTATCTATCTATCTATCTATCTATCTATCTATCTCATATCTAACTATCTCATATCTATCTATCTCATTATCTATCTATCTATCTATCTATCTATCTATTACGGTGCTGTTTTCAGGAGAAAACAGCACCGTAATTTCAGCCGTAATGGCATGTGCAGGCGTCTTTCGCTTCGTCCGTTACGGACGTAAATGGAGCTGTTTTTCCATGGAGTCAATGGAAAACGGCTCTATTTACGTCTGAAGAATTGACAGGCACTTCTTTGACGCGGGCGTCTTTTTTTACGCCCTGCCTTTTGACAGCGGGGCGTAAAAAAAATGACCGTCTGCACAGAACATCGTAAGACCCATTCTAATGAATGGGCAGATGTTTGGCGACGCTTTGGAGCCGCTATTTCGGACGTAATTCGGGCCAAAAACTCGCGTAAATAAGCTGTGTGAACATACCCTTAGACGCAGGGACTTTTTAACTGCATCTATCATCTATTTTAAAAATTCCGTTAATCCGGCATTATTAAGAGCTACAGATTTCGGATTATCAAATAATCTATCTTGAATGTTGATGGATAAGTATTTATTTAACGTTTGGGTTCGCTTAAAATGTAAATTTTGTAATATACTTGTATTAGTTGTATGGTCTGGAGCAGCCGTTCATTGCCTCATTACAGCTGTGAGGGGCTCGAATTCCGCATTGCCTTGCCCGTTTTTTAGCAGCTTAAATGGCGGCTTCCATTGATTTCCGGCGCCGTTTCTCCGGGTCTGCAGCATTTTCTTGTCCATTCTATATTAGATAATGTAATGGAGGGTTTTGTCACTCAGGTTCTGCAGCTTAACCGTGTGTAACAACCGTCTCCACAATCCCCTCTGGCAACAACAGACATTTGATGTCCCTGTTGATCTGAAAACATTCATGACCATCCAACTCTAAAAACGTCTCTCTGCTTGCTGTTCGTGAATGGAAACATTCTTGTTTACATCCAGACACTGAAAACCTAATTCTTCCCCCAGCTGTGGGGTTGCTATTTCATGTAGGCAGGGGCGGACGTACAGGTGAGGTATTCTACAGCAAACCTTAAAATCAGCCCCTGTCCCCTTCTCGTGCTGGTTAACGCCATATCTCTAACCACCTGGAACAGGAGCACTCATCTTCCCAGGATCCATGGATTGATTCCCACACCCTTGTTTGCTTGCATTGCAGGGCCCGTGGAGAGCGGATCCCTGCACAGATTCTTGCCACTCATTAAAAAAAAGGGGACCCCATACCACCTAAATTGGCTGCCTCTCTGCTACGTATGTCCTTGGGTGTAGGCAATCCTCTGAGAAAATCAGGACAACCCCCAAAGTGAGAATGTGGAGGCTAAAAAATGGGTCGTCACGTGCCTGTCGTCTCTCTGAGCTCCCTCCCGCCATTCAGCAGAGCTTTATAGGGTTAATATGACAAAGTACCCCTGTGCCCCCTTATTCTGCTGTCCTAAATAACATGTCAAGTGTACCAATACGCTCACTAGTGCCTACTTCATAGGACATGACCTACATGTCCTAATCTCTTGCGGTGATAATTTGCCTTTAGGCAAGGGCTACAAGGCGAAACGCGCTAGCTTTAACATCGCGGCACTACCACAACCTCAACGTCTCCCTATCCCAATATTAAATGAGTGGTTTTACCAAAATTGTTGGCCAATTTGCTGGTGACCATATGTTACTCTGTAACCCGAGTCTTAGAGGTAAGCGTTACCCAAAACTTGTGTGCCACCAACCTGCTGCTGCACAAGACTTAGTATATTTTTGTAAGAAAATGTCGTCATCTATGTAGGTGCAAGAACAGTCGTGGTCCACCCTGAATATGAAATGGTTTTTGTGATATATTTAAGGTGCTTTGCTCCAGTGAGTTGGAGACGTGCTGCCAGGTTTTTCATTTCTGCGGAAAACTCTGCGTCATAGGTTTTGGCTTTTTCTTCTGGCTGCCAGTGAAGGAAATTAAATCATTTTAAAGTGCTAGACGCGCTGGCACGGTGCCAGGCAGAGATGTAAGGTTTAAGGTAACTTTTATATAAGTCTGCTCAGGCCTACGACTGTGCGGAGATTTTCCGACTTACAAGAGGCCAGACGTGTACCCAGAGATCACTCGTACGTTTCCTTACAGAAACCCCATTCATTTCTGAGACAGGAATGTGTTCAAGTCTTGTGCGCAGAACAAACACGCGGTCCCCAGACAAACACGTATCGTCCTGAGGAACAACTTAACACTTCCCCGCATTCATTATCACCGTGTTACATTCATGATACATCAGCAGCGAAAACATCAACCCTCTGTATTACAATCTGCTGCGTTTCCGAGTCTCGTGTTCTCCCGGCTCTGCGCTACTTTATTTAGGGAACGCTCATTGACTTTTTATTATATGCAAATTAGGCTAAAATGTGGGACAATCACGAAGTGTCGATCTCAAGTAAATTTTTTAAATTGATTCTATATGTTTAAGTAGGCGAAATATAAGATCATTGCCAGCCAAAAGTTGTCTTGGTAGATATAACCCATGATTCCCAACCTAAAGGGTTGCATGAGACTTGCAAAAAATTATTCGTTTGTTTTCCAAAAACAGCGCCACTCTTTTCTACAGGCTATTTCTGGTATTGCGGGCCGAAAAGATTTGCTTAAAAAAAGCCAAAAGGCTCCTATATACACATCCGATTGGTAGTGGCCCAGTGAAAGACAGCAGCATTGACAACTGAGCCACCCTGCTTCCCGCCTCATTAGTCCCACAACCTCCATAGTCGAATCAAAGTGGCTATCAGCGCCCACTTTTCCCCATTTGAAATCAATGAAATGCGGCCACCTCCCCATTGATTTCATTTGAGAAAAGAGGCTGCTGGCGAACAGAGGTCATGGGATCCCCGTTCTACCGGTAGGTGGGAGCCGCGTCTATCGGGCCTTAATTGCTTATGCTGTGGATTAGCCATAAGTGCGGAAGATGGGAATATCTCTTTAAATTGAATGCCAGTAGCCACTGCGCCAAGAAATTTGCCACCAGCCCTAAACATTTTTGTTTATTTTTCTATTGCTGTCTCTTAAAGCTCTTCTTTGGCTACTAAAAACTCAGCCTGGCTCCTGGAGTGGTCTAACTGACCCCTTAAGTCTTCAAGTAATTTGTCCGTCCAGTTTAGGGAATCTGAAGGTTTCTTGGATTTTTTTTTTTTTACTGTAATTTTGCTGAACTTCTTAAAGAGAACCTGTCACCTCTCCTGCTATGTCTGTTTTAGTAAATAATTGTATACCCCATGAGATTACAATTCTGGAACATCTTTTCTTCGAACTCTGCGTTGTGCCGTTCCTCTGTTATTCCACCTAGAAATGTATGAATAAATTGACAACTGGGTGTTACCAGTTGGGGGTGTGTCCTTACACAGTCTCTCCAATCAGGGCTGACCGAGTCAGATTGTGTAGGGACACGCCCTATTGACAAGGGGATTTAGAACACCCAGTTGTCAGTCTATTCATGCATTTCTAGGAGGAATAACAGAGGAACGACCCAATGTAGAGAGTATACTGTATGTAATTACTCACATGGACATGTCCGGCGAGGTGTCAGGTCCTCTTTAAGGACTTTATAGTGGAGGATACATTATGCTCTGTATAATCTAATCCGGGAAACACATAAGTGTATTCACCGGAATTCCCATTTGGCTTCAAAATCGGTCTGCCTGGCTTCTGAATTATTACAGATTTTAAGGAAATTCTCTCACCCACACGTCTGGGAGACTTGTCATGTCTGAATTTTTACGCCTACAGGGACATCGTAATCTCAGGGAGGTGTCCACATCTTATCCTAAAATAACTCTTTCCGGAAAGAGAATCTAAATGACTGTTCAATGCTGGAAGAGCGGCTATCAATATTATATACACTAGTTCGGCAGCTATTTCTCCTGACCCCTCCCCCATAATTATCAGATTGGTCGGGCATTCATGTTTAATTCAGTGCGGGGAGGGGAATAAGCAGCTGTCAGACACTTCTTGGGCTGCTTATCTCCCATGGCTCCACGAATCGGTCATATTGAAATCCGACGACCTTCTATACCAACAAATTTGCATAAAATGTCACTCCCATCATGCTTTAGGATAGAGCGCAAATTTCATATTTTTATTACTCAGGGAGGATCTTTCTTCTGTGCTCATTGTCGCCCCCTGCTGTATAATACACTTTATATGACCTGCCAAGAGGAGTGGGGGAAGGGAAGTGACCACTGCTTTCATTGTATTTCCAGTTTAGGGAAATAGTTGTCAGTTTTTTTAGTTTATTTAACCATTGAAAAGACCAAGTAGGATATCAATACTACACCAGCCCAAACTTCGATAATACTGCCCCCTATGGGCGGTAGTTTGTAGAAGTGGCGACTTCTAAAATCTTTTTCTTTGTCTTCGCCTTCTCCGTTGATAGGATTTTCCATCTTTGTTCCGGCTGTGATGAGTCGTCTTCTTACCACAGAATCGTGGGATAGTTGCGTTTCCTTAATTTCTTTTTGTGTTGCGAAGGTTCACAGGATAACACGTGGCGCCAGGTGTTGGGTGCGGGCGTATTGGGAGAAAGCCTAATGATCCATCAAGATGGCATTTTTGAGGAATGTGGGATGTTCCGATGCTTTGTTTCTCTATTTGCCCTTAAAGTCGACATAATTGGCATTCCCCGAAACCCACTCTGTCTATTACGTTGCATCTGGGTTATGTTTTCAATTTTTTGGCATGCATATCTGAACACCATCTTATATTTAAAATGGTTTGTTGTCTGGCAGACAAAATGTCATTATATATCGTCCGTGCTACAAGGGTGAGGCAAGACGTGTTGGAAAAAAAATCTGCACGCGGACTTTGCTGTGGATTTGCAGCAGATTTTGCTGTGGATTTGCAGCAGATTTTTGCTGTGGATTTGCAGCAGATTTTTGCTGCGGATTTGAAGCAGATTTTTGCTGCGGATTTGCAGCAGTTTTTTGCTGCGGATTTGCAGCAGATTTTTGCTGCGGATTTGCCCCAGATTTTTGCTGCGGATTTGCCCCAGATTTTTGCTGCGGATTTGCCCCAGATTTTTGCTGTAGATTTGCCCCAGATTTTTGCTGCGGATTTGCCCCAGATTTTTGCTGCGGATTTGCCCCAGATTTTTGCTGCGGATTTGCCCCAGATTTTGTTGCGGATTTCAATCCAAAGGGTGAAATCCGCCATAAAAATCAGTGACTAACACGCAGCCGAATTGACATGCTGCAGATTTAAAACCCTGCAGCATGCCCCGAATTCCATGGAGAATTTTTTACACCACATTTTCAAAACGCTATGCACATGTGTTGTTCTGTAAAATCCGAAAAAATTTTGAAAATCTGCAATTTGCTTTGTTTTGGGGCTTTGTGAATAGGATGTTGAAAAAAGGTATTAATGGGATTGGAGGGGGTGGGGGGTTAAAGGGATTTTTTTTTTTAGGAATATAAATTGATTAGTGGGTTTCTGATCCCCTGAACCTCCACATCAGCAGAATGGAGAGGCCCGGCACCCAGAATGTTTATCCAGGTACAGCAGCTGGTCTGTACACATGGCTGTGCCTGCTAATGCGGATTAGCGCCATTTAAATGGGTATGACCATTAAAGGGGCCACAATGCCACGAATAACGAAGGATAGTTAAAATGTGCCCCTTCTTTTGAGCATCATTTTTCAGTTTAATCATCTTATTACATTTAATAACTTTGCACATAACATTTTCTTGTCTTGTTATATCATGCCCTTTACTCCAGTCACTGCCCAAGCAGCATTCAAAATTCTTCTAAATTGCTGTTAGCTCTGTCTGCAGCACCTCCATATGTTACCTGGTTTAGCATACTGAGCTGTCTGTATTAGACACTGTATGTTGCTCTAATGTATAAAAGCTACATCTACCAGAATGCAATGCATCGCAGCCCAATATTGCTCATGTCTTCTTTTTCTCCGTAGACTCTTCCATGATTGTAAGGCGTTGAGAAGATGGCAGTGAACAGCAGGAACAGTGATTGTGTGACTCACAGCAATGGTAGCCTTCCATCCAAAACGCATTGTACAGGGCAAACCACAACCGGCGATGGAGACCAAACGCCTCCGACCACGGAGGAACCAAGACTTAAAGCGAGTCCCAATGGATGCATTTCCCACAATGGTGCAGCCAAAACTTGCTCTATGTTTCTAGAGCACCAGAGACCAACGATTGTCCCCCAGTGCTGCCACCACTGCTCCTATCATCCTCCTTTGACCAGCCTGCAGGACTGTGTTCCCCGTAATGGAGGGACTGCACCTTGTGCACTGAATTCTGGGTGTTCCCAGCAGCATTCTCCAAACTCTGTCTGTCCAAACCATCCACCTGTGTATCACCCTGTCTGCTGCGTGCAGCCCCCCACGTCATTCTGTCTCCACCAATGGCGCGACCATTTTCAGCACCAGCAAGTGCCGCCTCATTTAGTGAACATCAGGTCAGTGAATTGTACTTTTATATTGTTTATGACCATATTCATCCTCTGTGTCTTTACAGCGGTGTCCCTCTCTGGGTAATAAAGGGTATCCCAGGAAGGGGGACTATCCTTCTATAATGTTGCTATATTGACAAGGGATGTCCTGATGGTAAAACCCATTTAAATGGATTGTCCACTTTAAAAAAAAAAACTTATTCATAGACCCTTATTATGAGATAATGGAGGGGTGTCCTCTGTTTAGGATCCACATCCCTTGGCCAGAGCGGAAAGCGGTTACAAAGAGCATCTTTCGTTTTGGAGGACCTGTCCTGTTTGGCATTACACAGATGATAAATTGATATGAATGGACACTGTAATGCTTCACTTCTCCTGTGGTGGCACTGCAGGGAAATTGAACACTTACTGTCATGTTTCAAGGATGAATGGATTGTCCAAAGCGGTGAACCAGTCAGTCTAGCCCCATCCTAAGAAAATGAATGTAGACACCAGAAGGTTCCTAAATACAAACATAACCTTTTCTACTGTCTCTCGAGAAAATAATTTTCATTACAAACCTCTGCTGTCATGTCTTCTACAGTAGATGAGAATAACAGCACTTGAGGCACTGGCTTCCTTCACCTCCCCCTCCTATCTTAGATGAAACTCGGGCCAAGACTTTCTGTTGGATAATTACATGTTAAAATCCGATTTCACTTCATTCTAGCTGAACAAAACATAATATAACTTGATCCCGCTGAGCTCTTCCGCGGGGCTTTGAGGTGACTTATTTCGACCCTTTTTGGGTGAGGCCTTTTTTGACTTTTGTTGGGTTTGTGTCCTTCTTCTGCTATGGGAATTCTCAGGACAATTTGTAATGGGGTATTGTGAAAAAGCAAAAAGGTACAATCCCATTTGTCTCCGGTTACAGTACACAAAATATGTTGACAGATTCTTTGTGTAGTAAATATCTCCTCGCTGGTGACCCGGGGGAACTGTCTGCCGAATAATCTTCCCAGGAGTAAATTACAAGAACATGATCATTCCTCGGTGACATACACTAAATAGAGCCGTCCATTCATTGTCAGAGATGAAAACCTGATTTATCTGAATTCATGAGGCCCAAACCTAACCATCAGTATTTACCAAAAATAGTGATCACCATAGACTATCTGTCCTTGAGTTGTCCTCTTCTGTCCCTACGAAAACTGGGTGACAACCAATATGACCACTATTTAGATGTCACCTATCTTTTCCAAGCTCCTAAATGGCAAGAGGGCACAGTTGTGCAGTGATACATCCTTTGCTTCCTTAGTGCCATTTTTCACGAGCCTCGAATGAACCATTATAATTCCAAAAACGCCAATGTTCTACAAGGAGGATTATTTATCTTTTTTGTGGAGGGAGATGCTTTGCATCCTTTTGGGAATGTTCTAATCTTTCCAGAACATAATCCGTTGGGTACACGAGAAGAAAAAGGAAAAAAAAGTTCTCCACCTCTAGGGGATGGCTTATCCCAGGCAGTAGATCTCCATTTATCTCCTCAGGGCCTGGAGCACAGCAGATGACACCACGCCTGGGATAATGTTCCCCTGATATTTCTAGGAACCTAATATGGTAGAAGATCTCAGTTTCTCCATCTGCTCCAACAGAATCATTTTTCTGGGTAATGTCCAGACCTTGTACTGCAATTATATTGGCAGACAAATAACAGACGGTACAGAAGTAATAAGGAGGAGACCCGGCTACGACGTCAAGTACTGTAGTTTATCCTCCCAAAGATGAGATATTATTGACTCGACTCATGTAGCATTACAATAATTGTGACCTCATTATAGGAATGATTTGATTTTAAAGAAATTTTCTAGGTACAAGTAATTTATACAATAACTGATCGTCCAGAACTGCTGATAATCCAGAACTCAACATAGAATAGGTCTTTTGGGATGACATCCTGGGTCAAATTGTACAACTGCCTAATGATCTACACTCATGGCTTAAACTCTTCAAGACTAGTCATATGCTTGAGCTGGCTGTCTCTCCCGACTTCCCTATAGACATGCATGCTCGGATCAGCCAAGCATGCAAGTTTGTTTAGAGAAGTAGCGTAGGATACCAGACGCCCCATGACACTTATCTCTAAGGGAAACACATGATCGCTGTGAAATCCAGCATAGCCGATCCTTCTTGCCTCTTGACGACAGGCATCAAGGAACGCTTTGGTTGCCCCCATACACATTACATCCTTAGTCAACATAAAGAGGCTAAAATAAGGGCCAGCTTAAAAGAATTTGTATCCCTTACATCCTCCTATGGCCCAAAGTTGTTTCCGCCAACAAATGTCACAGATCGTTCTCCACATTGATATTAATAATCAATACCTACAAAGAAGAGGCAGCAGATGCCTGGCATTCTTGGGGTGGAAAAAGGGACAATATGATTGACTTTGAAGATCAAACATCTCATGTCTCCCTCATAGTGGACGCTGGATGGGTATTAAAGTGGCCCATGGAGAGTAGTTTTTTGTTGGCCCTCTTGAGATAACGCCCGTGATCAACTAAGCCGGACATGCACATTAATGGAGGAATCAAATTTATTTTTTGCCAGGTGTAATCCGACTACAGAATGCCTAGATTTGGCGAGACAGCCAGGAACATCGATCATATTGCACTGGTTGCTAAAGGCCTCTAAATATGCAATGACTTTTTCAACCACCGATTTGTTCATCGTTGTTGACCAGGATCTGATGGGAATTTCCATCAGGATGATCCTCGATGCTGATGGGGAGGAAACTCCTCCCTGCCGAGCAAGGAGCGCCTTTGCTGCCTACGGAATGGTCTCGCGAGGCTTTGTTTTAGATCAGTTCAGTTCTTAATAGCAAGTAGCCTTCAAGATGAAAAAAGTTGAATAAGGTTGGTGGACATGGAAGGTAAATGCAATCACTCTCCGATACAGCTCAATCTAGGCTGTAGGTCACTGGGGTTTAAGTTCTGCTTTATTTTTGTTCTTTTTATATAGTTGTATAATTTGTTATATTGAACCGTCGGTCTAACCATCACACATCAAACGTGACCGTGGACACATTTTGGCCTCCTCTTGGTATTCTTCAGTAGGACGTGTGCAGGACTTTCTCTTGAGAATATCCAGTTGCGATTTGCAGCTGTTCTTAAACAAATGTGTTGCACAGACGGAGCACCTTTTAATGTAGGATTTTATTTCTCGTGGATAAGTCCGATATAGAGAAAGTTATTTTGATGATAAATTATAAAAGATTCCTCTAGTGCTGCGCTGCCCTCTGTTCCGATTTTTTTGGCTTCTTTTCAAAACGTGACTCATGGAGGCATTTTAAAAAGCCTTTTTATTGTTCCTTCAAAAGCTTTTATTTGACTTCCAGAGCAGTAGGCATCTATCCCGATGAAATCAAAGTGTTTTAGAAGAGAAACATTCCCGTGCGGACTTACAGCCGATGACGTCTGGGTTTGAAAAGTGACATGAAGCAAATGTCGGTTTCCTTAATCTTTTGCACTTTGTTTTATCAGTTTCCTCAGAGGCTACTTGTGATTTGTTCTGGTGGGAACACAATGAGCGAGTTGTAACATTATTTTACTTTTTTGTATTCTTTTTTTTTTTTTTTTTTTTTAGGGTGAAAATTATCATTTATTGGACAGTATTATAGTAGTTATATTCTTGTATATAGGAGCAGTATTATAGTAGTTATATTCTTGTATATAGGAGCAGTATTATAGTAGTTATAGTCTCGTATATAAGGGGCAGTATTATAGTAGTTATATTCTTGTATATAGGGGACAGTATTATAGTAGTTATATTCTTGTATATAGGGGGCAGTATTATAGTAGTTATATTCTTCTATATAGGGGGCAGTATTATAGTAGTTATATTCTTGTACATAGGAGCAGTATTATAGTAGTTATATTCTTGTATATAGGGGCAGTATTATAGTAGTTATATTCTTGTATATAGGAGCAGTATTATAGTAGTTATATTCTTGCATATAGGGGCAGTATTATAGTAGTTATATTCTTGTATATAGGGGGCAGTATTATAGTAGTTATATTCTTGTATATAGGTGGCAGTATTATAGTAGTGATATTCTTGTATATAGAGGGCAGTATTATAGTAGTTATATTCTTGTATATAGGAGCAGTATTATAGTAGTTATATTCTTGTATTTAGGGGCAGTATTATAGTAGTTATATTCTTGTATATAGGAGCAGTATTATAGTAGTTATATTCTTGTACATAGTGGGCAGTGTTATAGTAGTTATATTCTTGTATATAGGGGGCAGTATTATAGTAGTTATATTCTTGTACATATGGGGCAGTATTAGTTATATTCTTGTATATAGGAGCAGTATTATAGTAGTTATATTCTTGTATATAGGGGGCAGTATTATAGTAGTTATATTCTTGTATATAGGAGCAGTATTATAGTAGTTATATTCTTGTATATAGGAGCAGTATTATAGTAGTTATATTCTTGTATATAGGGGACAGTATTATATTAGTTATATTCTTGTATATAGGGGGCAGTATTATAGTAGTTATATTCCTGTACATAGGGGCAGTATTATAGTAGTTATATTTTTATATATAGGAGTATAGGAGGCAGTATTATAGTAGTTATATTCTTGTATATAGGAGCAGTATTATAGTAGTTATATTCTTGTATATAGGAGCAGTATTATAGTAGTTCTATTCTTGTATATAGGGGGCAGTATTATAGTAGTTATATTCTTGTATATACGAGGCAGTATTATAGTAGTTATATTCTCGTATATAGGAGCAGTATTATAGTAGTTATATTCTTGTATATAGGAGCAGTATTATAGTAGTTATATTCTTGTACATAGTGGGCAGTGTTATAGTAGTTATATTCTTGCATATAGGGGCAGTATTATAGTAGTTATATTCTTGTATATAGGGGGCAGTATTATAGTAGTTATATTCTTGTATATAGGGGCAGTATTATAGTAGATATATTCTTGTATATAGGAGCAGTACTATAGTAGTTATATTCTTGTATATAGGGGGCAGTATTATAGTAGATGTATTCTTGTACATAGGGGCAGTATTATAGTAGTTATATTCTTGTATTAGGAGCAGTATTATAGTAGTTATATTCTTGTATTTAGGCGCAGTATTATAGTAGTTATATTCTTGTATATAGGGGGCAGTATTATAGTAGTTATATTCTTGTATATAGGAGCAGTATTATAGTAGTTATATATATTCTTGTATATAGGAGGCAGTATTATAGTAGTTATATTCTTGTATATGGTGGCAGTATTATAGTAGTTATATTCTTGTATATAGGGGCAGTATTATAGTAGTTATATTCTTGTACATAGGGGGCAGTATTCTAGTAGTTATATTCCTGTATATAGGAGGCAGTATTATAGTAGTTATATTCTTGTACATAGGAGGCAGTATTATAGTAGTTATATTCTTGTATATAGGGGCATTATTATTGTAGTTATATTCTTGTATATAGGAGCAGTATTATAGTAGTTATATTCTTGTATATAGGAGGCAGTATTATAGTAGTTCTATTCTTGTATATAGGAGGCAGTATTATAGCAGTTATATTCTTGTATATAGGGGGCAGTATTATAGTAGTTCTATTCTTGTGCATAGGGGTCAGTATTATTGTAGTTATATTCTTGTATATAGGGAGCAGTATTATTGTAGTTATATTCTTGTATATAGGGGCAGTATTATAGTAGTTATATTCTTGTATATAGGGGCAGTATTATAGTAGTTATATTCTTGTATATAGGGACAGTATTATAGTAGTTATATTCTTGTACATAGGGGTCAGTATTATTGTAGTTATATTCTTGTATATAGGGAGCAGTATTATAGTAGTTATATTCTTGTATATAGGGGCATTATTATTGTAGTTATATTCTTGTATATAGGAGGCAGTATTATAGTAGTTATATTCTTGTATATAGGGGCAGTATTATAGCAGTTATATTCTTGTATATAGGGGGCAGTATTATAGTAGTTCTATTCTTGTGCATAGGGGTCAGTATTATAGTAGCTATATACTTGTATATAGAGGCAGTATTATAGTAGTTATATTCTTGTATATAGGGACAGTATTATAGTAGTTATATTCTTGTATATAGGGGACAGTATTATAGTAGTTATATTCTTGTATATAGGGGGCAGTATTATAGTAGTTATATTCTTGTATATAGGGACAGTATTATAGTAGTTATATTCTTGTACATAGGGGTCAGTATTATTGTAGTTATATTCTTGTATATAGGGAGCAGTATTATAGTAGTTATATTCTTGTATATAGGGGGCAGTATTATAGTAGTTATATTCTTGTATATAGGGAGCAGTATTATAGTAGTTATATTCTTGTATATAGGGGGCAGTATTATAGTAGTTATATTCTTGTATATAGGGGCAGTATTATACTAGTTATATTCTTGTATATAGGGGGTAGTATTATAGTAGTTATATTCTTGTATATAGGGAGCAGTATTATAGTAGTTATATTCTTGTATATAGGGGCAGTATTATAGTATTTATATTCTTGTATATAGGGGGCAGTATTATAGTATTTATATTCTTGTATATAGGGGGCAGTATTATAGTAGTTATATTCTTGTATATAGGGAGCAGTATTATAGTATTTATATTCTTGTATACAGGGGGCGGTATTATAGTAGTTATATTCTTGTATATAGGGGTCAGTATTATTGTAGTTATATTCTTGTATATAGGGAGCAGTATTATAGTAGTTATATTCTGGTACATAGTGGGCAGTATTACAGCAGTTATATCCTTGTTCATTTTTTGGGGGTGGCAGTGGATGTGGAACCTGTTTTCTATAAACCTAGAACATTTATTAATACGAATAGAAATCGTTTAACGCCCTAAACCATGTGATTAGAAACTTTTTCTAACTATAATAAAAAGCCTTTAATCTGGGAGATAACAGTATGGGAAATATGGTTCCATGGTGCAGAATATTCAGGAAGCCTGGTTTTTATTACAGTAAACTCCCGCTGGTCTGACAGATACTGGGCTAATGAATTTTTACAGTATAGATAGTTTAAATATATCTTTAAATAAAGTATAAAATCATAATGTAGGGCTCCTGAGCATATTCTATATGAATCTGGCATCTCGTTCGGTTTAGTTATTCCCGGTGTGTTGTCGTTCTGTCCTTGTCTGAACACTCACTTGCTGCATTGCAGGGGATTTTCGCACGTTTGTCTCTTTTTGTGCACTCACTTAAATTGGACAATTTCAGATAAAGCCAAAAAGTTGCCTCCTGAGCAGCTTGTCCGTTCTGCTCGCTGTAACATTAATGCACAGTATCCGTTTTCAGCCGTGTCCAACATTAATGATTTATGGAAATATGAAACTGATTCCTCTATGCAGAAAAATGTAATGATCAGCAATAATTCTTATATTGGTGGGGGATAGGTGGAGCAGACAGTTAATGGGTTAATGTGGGCTGAAATATTGTCCCTATCAATATATCCATAAAAGGGTTTGAACACTTTTCCAACTAATGTCTTTTGTATTGTTTCGTAACATCTTAATTAAAAAAAATTAAACAACTTTGCAAATACTCTTGATTAAAAATCTACCGTTTTGTGTATACAGCTCCTATGCAAACCTATGTGTTTGCACTACATATCTCCCCCAGTCCTCCAATCAGAGAGCTTAATGCTGAAAGTGTGTTTTCATGACACTAATGAAGGAACTTAAGTAAAATTAGATCATATTTCACTACTCCCCCCATTCTCTATCTATCTAATCAATCTCGATCTATTCTATCCTGTCTATCCATCTATTTATTAAAATTCCTTCAATCAGGAATCAATGAGACCAGTTGCAGGATTATTGGACGGTCATAGAAAAGTATAAAAAAAACTAACTTGTAAGGGTGGAGAACTTTCTGGAAACAGACCAAAATAACATGTGATCATAAGATCTTCTACGATCACTTAGGGTTTTAATCAGAGAAATTGTTTCAAATTTTTAGCAGGAAACAAGTGCCAAATTATCAAATTTTCTGAATTGTCAGATGCCGGAATAAAGGATTTTGTTATATTATTTGTTTACCTGTGCTTCCTGTATGAACCCGCTGCGTATAGGGAAGTTTATGGTTTTATCATCTATAGCTCTATGAAAAATATTCATATAAATATATGCCCCCCCTTCCTTTAGCTTCAGTGCTCCCCCGATTCAGCACTCGAGATCTAGTTTATAACAAATATCAGGATCTTTTGGCACAAAAAGTTTCACGCTAGATCTTGGGAAATTGTTGTTGCTGTTCACCGGCCCTAAAACAACCCAGATGATGAGATGAGAAGATTGCGTCCCGCATGCCCTGATATTTCTAATACTGTGAGTAAACCCAAAATATAACCAAATGAAAACCATGTGATGATCCAAGGACACACATAATCCCCGGAATGATCCCGCATTGTGTAATCCCATCCCTTCTGCTGTTCTCGCTGTGACCATTCAACCTGTAAACAAAAGTTTATGGTCGCCTCAGGCCCGCTGCTCGCGAGGAATTTAATTTAAAAAGTCAAACTTCTGTTTCTGTAATTTAGCTTGAGCTCTTTGATGCCAAAGGGGTAGGAGAGGCCGAGTGTTTAGGGACACGGAGAGGAATGTGTGACGGCTGACTGTCCACAATAGGAAAATCTATACACAAACAGCTAAGACATTTTTTGACTTTTTTTGTGTCCTCGTTGAGTGGATTACCATAGTAGACGGGTCACTGGTCTGTAAGTGTGTGAAATATATTGTTTTCAGGATATTTTGGATGTTCTAACTTACTCAGGACATCAGGTAGCTCAGTACAACCCTACCCTGTGCTGATGAGACCGAAAGGTGAAACAGATCAGTACCAACTAACCAATTAATGGGCCAAAGTCATGAACTGACAGGTTGACTTACAGGGTAGACTTGCAAATAAAATTTTAGAGGTCGTTTTTCTGATATAAAAATATAAAGAACTGCTCTGTATGTGTTGGGTAATTGACAGGATATGGCTACCGGGGGAGAGACCATTGAAATCTTGGATTTTTATCCATAATTCTTTATAGTCATTCCTCGTATTGTCACGGCCGTGGTCGAGGACCGCCGCCGTTCCTTACCTGGCGACGCCGGTGACCACAGTCCGTTGTCTTCCTGCCGGCGTCTCGCTCCTAGGAGACGGCAGCTCTTGCGGCCGGCTGGTCCTGCTCTCACAGGTAAGGTGCGCGCACGGCCCGGCCTTAAAGAACCAGCGCGTGCACATGTTTAAAGTTCCCTAATAAACCCCTGCCGATCCTGGACTATAAGAAGGACTCAGCTCTTCCACTCCCTGCCTGAGCGTTGTTGTAGTTTTCCCATATTTGTATTGAAAATGGTCCCTTAGTGTGTTCCTGCTCCCAGTGTTCCCTTGTCCTGCCTCCTATATCCTGTATCCCATGCTGTGCCTTGTTCCGAGCCTGCTGGAATACTCCACGTCGGCTGTCGCCTATCATTCTGGATACCATCCGCCACGTCTGGCGCAACCCACCAGCTCCAGCCCCATCTGTGCTAGAGCTCTTGCCGCCATCTGGACTATCCCAGGTACCCATGTGCTACACTCCTACCATAGACTATGTGCGTAGTCTGTGAGTTGGTCCGCTGCCTCTCCGCTACGGCGGAGCGGCCTAGTGGGTCCACATACCCCTAGATCATGACACGTATTCGAGAAGTCTCAGCGTAACCCTTTGTCCTAACATCATGACCATGTTAGATACAGCCCTGTTCTCCTCCTCGCATGAGTGGACAGGTCACTGCCTGCCTCAAGATCAACACCGTCCTCTCCTGCTGCTGTCACCATTATTATAATGTGATTGGTTACAATATGCCCACTTAATAACTATGTCCAGGTCACCATGAGCCTTGTAATCACAATCTGCCTTTCTCACAAGATCGCCATTCTCCTGAAATACTCTGTTATGCTTTGGACACTCTGATAACAGATTGGCTAGATGGTGTTTTGCTCACTGTGTTTACCTGGCAAGAAAGAGATGAAGAATGGATGTCTTTACTGCCAACAGCTTTAGGGAACATTCGACAAGGGTAGTCCCACCGCATGTCTCACTGCAATGCCACCAAGAAGAGAGAAGATTTGCCATCATTTAAAGACCTTTTTCTGTATGCCCGTCTACACATATGGACCACATGCAAGGGAGGGCAGTCCCCCACTCTTGACACCCCTCCCTTAGTAGCTAGAGCACAGCCGTGATGGACCCGGCCGTTTCTGTATTACGGGGTCCGTCATCCATTTGGGATGGAGTCTGTGGTGGTGCAGGGAAAATAAGAACAGGTCCCCTGGCTGATTTTCGTGGGTCTCAACGGCAAGAATTCAAATATCAGCTCATCATTGCCAAAGGATGTTTTGAAGAAGAGAGGAGTTGCCTAAACTGGATATCCCCTTTAAGTTTTTTTTCTTGTCACCACATGAGGGTCTATAAAGCTTGCTCTGTAGAAGATTTCTTAAAGGGGTTGTCCAGGGTTTAAAAATGATGTCTGCCTTCTTCCAGAGCAGCGCCACATCTGTCCCTGGGTTGTGTTTGGTATTGCAGTTCAGCTTCAATTAAGTGAATAGGACTGAACTGCAATTCCACACATAACCTGTAGACCGATGTGGCGCTTTTTTATTTTTTTTGAAAGAACGCATCTGTTTTTTGTTTTTTTTTCCCAAACAGCCTCTTTAGGACTACAGATTAGGAACATGGAGGGAGACGGCTTTCCCACCAGATGTAATAAGGGTCCTGACAGGTGGAGATTTTGAGAAGCCTCCAGTTTCTGGGACTATGTCATGTTATGTGAGATGCTAAAACCTGGTTTATGTGGCCTGTTCACAGCTCATAAAAATGTGTGAGATGTCGCAATGCAATCTTTTCACATGAGGTACCAGAGACTTGGCATTAGCGCCCTGTATGATGTCATGCTTGCTTAGCAGCTATACATTAAGTTCTATTAAATCATTACACTATTTTTCCCTTCAATTTGCATTTGAAAAGTCTCATTTATTGATTTTTTTTTAAAAATAAAAAAAATTCTAAATCAAATCGCAATGGTGAAATAAACCTTCCAATGTTAACCAGCGATATTGTAATGTACAGTATGATCCATCACCGATCGCTCAGGCTCCCCCTTCTGCCTTCAATGGTACAATAAGCCTTCTATGTTACATGGTAACAATTATTTTATTTTTGAGAATTCTTGAAGGTCACTCCCATTCTGCCTCCCTCGTTATGAAGAACAGATTAGTCTCCACTCCACTGGTTTACTTTCTCCTGTGCGCATGATCCCCCTCTTGCTACGTAAGGCAATTTGTGTGACCAAAGAGGAAGCGGGGGTGGGGGAGTGACAACTGTTCTGTGCACATTTTATGGTGTAAATGTAGTTGTCACTTTTTTGTCTTGGTAAAGCGAAGCTGAATATCTTTATCTGACAAGCATAATCTACAGTAGGACATGGCTTGTAACGTGGAGTCCCTCACTCCGTGTACCGCTATATACGGCATCCGACGGAACATGGCACAACTTTTTATTTTCTCGTGGATTCATACAAAAATATTCTGTTTGTCTTCATATGGAATAATTATTCTTTCAATTAGTTTTCCCATTTATTTTAATTCTGGACGTATAATTTAGACATCATGCACACAGGCGTATTACGGATCCATGATGTATAGATCTGTAATTTGGTACCCATAGATATATATGCGCCCATACTATACCTTTTATTCACCTCTGATTTCATACGCATGGCATATTGCATAGGTGTTCTCCCTAGAAGCTTTGCGTCCAGGGGAGAATACGGTACCATACAGCGGCACATGGTGTAAAGCAGAACTGTAGGGAGACGTGGCGCTGTACATGCCCTGTGCCAACACTCCGTAAACTGCTGGTGGTTTTGTGACTATGAAGTTGTGCTCGCATGCTGTGGTTATATGCGGTCAAACCCACGATATGACCTCAACGTGTAAATACACTCTCGATGTCCACACATGACGGTACATATATCATTGACTGGAGCGATGGTGGCCACGATTGCCCTCTAGGTGTATATGTAACCCAGGTCTGGAGGTCCAGCCGTTTACTGAGTGTCCGGGACCTCTTCACATCATCGTTGGAGTTCCTGCTCCTAAACTCCCACACATTTAACCTTCCGATATGTCTAAAAAAAAAAGTGGTAAACCCTATTACATGCTTTATTGGTTCTGGTCAAAAAGTGGCATTCAAAAATGTATTCTGGTGGTGTGCCCTATAATCTAGTCATTCGCTAACACGTCTACCATATCATTTATCTGGTATCCCTCCCTTCTACTTCCAGCCTCTATTATGTCTGAAATAGATCTGTAATGAGCGAGGACTCACCAAAGCGCTAATTCCAAAATTACAGATCTGAAGTCAAATTGCCGGGTGCCGTACATCTTCTTAACCCTATAGTGACTCTGGAAATTCCTCCGCTGAGCGGGGGGAGGAGATGGACGTCGCTCTGCATTTCTCAACAGAAGAGCATAGCAAAATAATTTCTAGAGATGGTTTAAGGGGATAATATTCCTTATTGACCGGCACCATAAAGACCCCATGATAACAGCTGCAGGGTATTGGGTTCTCCGGTGGAATGCCTTTGGTGCGCACATATTGTTATGCATCCTTTTTAGAAGCAATTTTTTTTAATGATAGCAGGTGTGACCTCTGACCCCGCGCTTAGTGTCAGGGCTTGTTTTACTGAATAACATGTACAGGTTAGAGCCCTGAAATACGTTAGTCTTGTAGACCGTGTGCTCTTCACAACATGTCAATGAGGTTCACTAGACCGAACATCCACAATATAGCCGTTATCTTTTTTTTATGTGGGCCAGGGGGCGAAAAATTATTTTTAAAGACCTGCACGGAATCTGTTCTCAATGATTGAGCAGGAAAGCTGATTAGAAACGTACAATCATGTGTCATTAAGAGTGTGTCTCCGCGTTGGACAAGCTCATGTCAAAAGTTTTACATTGGTGGGGGTCCCGGCTCTCTAGGGTGAAGAGCCCCTCAGTACATTTAGAAAAACTTGCACCCTTTGGCTTTTGAATCAAGAGTACTTTGAATCTCCCAATTAATGTTGATGGAATGAACACATTGAACATGCATGTACGTTTTGAGTTACATCCAGAGCTGTATTCATAATTCTGCTCGATGCCACTCTGATTGGAACCAATCAATATTGTGCTTGACACACTTTTTATTGGCTAACTTGAGCTACTATAATACACTAAACATGGAAATAACAAATTTCCATGGACTGTAGGTACCTCTAAGATCATTTGAGGAGTCCGTTTAGCGTTTTTTAGTAGCCAGGAAATAAAAATGTCTTTAGAAATCTGTAGAAAACAATCCAAATATGTGTGTGCCAGTTGGCTACCTGGCTCCTGGGATTTGACCAGTCCTTCACTAAACAATGGAGGATTCAGGAATCAGAACAATTCCTACACTAGAACACTATGTAAAACTGCATCTCCAAGAATCCAAGATGCAGAGATTTGAGGTCCGGAGTAAAAAGTCCATATAGTTTTGAATCCAGTTTTGGACGTGAATGGTCCATATGACCTGAATTAACTAAAGATCAATATTGCTTTAGCCTCTATACTTTAGATGACATACGAGACTTTCTTTGAAACCAGTGGTTGGTCAGTCCTGCAGATGTGTAGAGTAGTGTTGGTGGAGCCTGGTGCACTGGAGGTGCTCAACTTGTTGTAAGTCAACTGTTGCCAATATGAGTCCGCTATACTTCAGATGTTAAAGGGGTTTTTCTCGGATATGAGAAGGTTTTATTAATCTTGATCCCAGGACTGGAATCCTCAATGATGTCTGGAAAAAATAGGTCCCCGAATTGGGAGAAGTGGCTGGTACCAATGGTGGAAAATTACTATCAATTTGGGAGCCAGTTGGAGAACTTTTTAAGTGCCAGGCAATTAAATTGCCATAGACATTAAAAGAAATCAATCCAAAAAGTTAGATGCCAACAGCGATATACTTGGCGCACTGACCACCTGGCTCCTGGGATCTCTCAAGTTCTGCCTAGAACCTTGTGTTATAATGCATACAACGACAAGTTTTTGTGACACGAAAGACCTTGGCAGATATCTATGGAGAAGTCAATCTGCTGTCTTGGATTTTTCCGGTCTTTTTGGGTGTAGCTGTTCGCATACTTTAGAAAGTCATTTTTGACAGATGTGCACTATGGCCATGCTCTAATATGAGGTGGGATGGGTCTACAACCTCCGACCCCCATCAGTAGAAGTGGTCACAGATCAAGGCAGACGTCGATCTCTTTTAACATATCGCTCTGTGATCCAGAAAGACAACCATTGCAGATCAACCATGAACGACAAGTTGCTCAGAAAATAACAGTCTGGATTCTGTAGTTTATGGCCGGCTTAAAAGTTATGGAGACCTATGCATCTAAGCTGAGAAAGTGCTGGGACCCCTTTTATTCTAAACATCTTTGGGGTCCTAGCTACTGCCCCTTCACCACTCGTGACCTATTGACATGTCTAAATGGAATCTAAAGTTGAAAAACCCCTTATTAAAAAGTATTATATGGTATTGGTATGTATTATTGATAGTCCTGAAACCAAACTACCGCTAACCATATGAGTGTAAGAATTCCAGCCACTCCACCACTTGGATCCCGTCCAGCAGTCGGATATTGATGGTCTGAGCTCCCGTTGTTTTGAGCTCTCGTTGTTACAGTAAAGGGATTGTGTTCTGGAGATTGTAGGACTCGACATTGACTTTTCTTCTCTCCCACTTCTCCTCGAAATAAACTGCGATGAAAAAAAAAAGCCCGTAAATCAAAAGCTCTGATTAAAAGTATAGCAAAAAAGTATTTATCTCTCAGAGGTTCTTCTTAGCATTTCACGGGTGGTTTCATAGATTTGTATCTTGGTTACTCTCCGGGAGCCGCTCTGAGCTCTGTAATTTGGTTTGAAGGAAATGGTGGCGTCTGTATAATTTGCTTTTATGATATGTTTTGTATGATGTAAAATGCAGAAATGGCGCATTTACTGTTCATCGGCCACCCGTGGCTCTCCGAGATGTTTGGAAATTACAACTTTGTCAAAAAAATACCTCCTAGATGCACTTTTTTATGGTGCCAAATCCCAGAGGAGGTAAAGTACAGTAGAATAAGCCATGACAAATTTATGGACCTATTGGAAGGAGCCTCGATTTTAAAGGGAACCTGTCATGTTAAACAAATTGTCTGATCTGTAGACAGCATGTTATAGTGCAGAAGGAGCCGAACAGATTGATATATAGTTTCCTAGGAAAAGATTCAATATAACTTTTATATTTTATTCATTTAAATCTCCTGCTCAATCTGGGCATGGGAGTCCAGGGGGCGGACCTACTCAGGGCGGGGAAGTCTGTCAATCATTGTCACTCCGCCCACTGGACTTATAAACTCAGAATTAGCAGGGAATCAAACGAATAAATCAGAAGTTATACTGAATATATTCCCACAAAACTATATATCAATCCGCTCAGCTTCTCCTGCTCTATAACATTCTGCCTACAGTTAAGAAAATTTTTTAAACATTGTAAGTTCCCATTGAGATCTTATGGCAGTATTTAAGGCCCATATTCCAATTTTTGAATTATTATTTTTTTACAAAATCGGAATTTGACCCTAACAGGTGGAAGAAGAAAAACAATGGCCCATATACCTGTCTAGTTTGGATTTCCTTCTTCCCTCTGATGGGATCTAATTTTTATTCCGGGTAAAAAAATAAATAAAAAAAAACACTAAATCCAGGATATGTTTGGCCATGTGAATAGGGGCTCTTGCACATGACCGTTGCCGTTTTGGGGACCACAAAACACGGATCCTAGTGGCTTCCGTGTTCTATCGTTTTTTGTTTTGTTTTTGTGTACCCATACATACTATAATGTGTGGAACGGACACACGGATCTGCAAAAAAACAAAACGGATGTGTGCATGGCCCCATAGAAATGAATGGTAAAGTATGCTATTCGCAAAAAAAAAACGGATAGGACACTGAAGAAAAGTGCGTAAGTCCTTATTCTGAATTTGATACCCATTGGTCATTTAAAAAATCGTTCTGAGTTTCGACAACCCCCAAGATTGTACAGATTTCGATGGATCAATTATACACCGCAATTTAGATTAATATTCGTCCGATAATTGAATCTCGATTCCCCGTGGGCTGCTCTACTTGTTTTAGTTGATGTTCAATCCCCTCTTGTTTTGTTGCTCTTGGTACATCAGGATTTGCCGCATTAGTTTTCCCTTTGCCGTTTTTTGGCTTTTGGGTGTCACCGTAAAGGAGTATTCTGATGCAGCAGAGCTGAGTTTGTAATTTGTTGATCTCATGATGTGTTGTCTGTGGATTTACATGGGACTGCAGGTAAATCTTTTTATACATGTTCATCTTAGACTTAGTGTTACTGGCCTGAAGCCGTTTGATGACGATCTGACCGTTCTACGCGGATGGAAGAGCCGCCCGCTGAGTTCCAGAACTAATAGTATAAGCTGCAGACAAGTAGCCATTTGGATCTGCAATAAAGTATTTAAGTTTGGAAATTTAAATGATTAGAAGAAACGAGATCCTCCAGTTCCACCTAAAGCTGTATAACATCTGTTGGCGCGTTCCCTGGAAGCTTCAAAGGGATTTGTGGTCTCCGCAGGGTTATTCTGTAGGGTTATGATTCTCATATGTGCTGTCTGTTTTATTACCTGTGTCACGAGTGGTCGCCATTGATCTGGTGCCCACGCAGATTAGTATTATGGCACGTGATGGCGAATGTTCATTTTTTCCATTGACTTAGTACAGTGTTTTTTGTTTGTATTGAAGTTTCAGGGACGGAGGGGGGGGGGGGGGTGTCACATAATTACACAATGTCTTTCCCAAGCTGTGACCTTCCATTTGTTGCTGAGAACACAACAGGTTTGTGACATTGAAAGCAGCTGGGATTTATTAGTGACTGGTACCATGAAACACAAATGGCCAAGGCAGGGCAAGGCCGCGGTGTGTACGAAGACCCATACGGATAAGCAGGTTTTATTCATATTAGTGCAGTTTTTTTCAACTTTATTGCTAATGCCGGTCCGGTTTTACAGGTAAACAATAGTTTTAGGCTGTGTTCACACATAGCGGTCGAAACGCACATTTTTGCAGCAATTTTTTTAAAAAAAAACGTTAATTGACCGCTTTGTGTGAACATGGCCTTACTGGCAAAACCTTGCAGCCATTAACAATCCGTTTGAAAACCGTATGTTGGTGTGCTTTTTGGCCCCATCCCAATTTCGCATATTGTGCCTATTGAATGTTAAGGGTTATAGTCCCATAATGCAGCCGTTTTATGACCACTGTTCATTTATGTTAGAGTTTGTACTATGGATGAGATATGAGGAATATATATATATATATATATATATATATATATATATAGAGACCGCCAGCATTATAGGGTGGGTACTAGGGCACGTACCCAGGGGTCTTTACCACCTCACCGGGTTGGGAGATCCGGTAGACCTGGGCCGGAAGAAGCTAATGGCCTGCACCACTGAATGCTGATGTTGGAATGGGGACTGGTAAATATAGTACTGGCTTTTATTTTTTTATTTTTTTTTAGGTCTCCTTGACTCCGGTGGAGAGGGCACATACATGCCATATGTGGCTGTGATAGGTCAGTTGGGGCTCCCTGAGGTGGGATTGCGGCCCCCAACAAATATTTTGCCCTTGCCCTCTCCATCCCTGCAGTCTGTGATGTTAATTTAATATTACGGTTTCCCTTTTTATCTTTTGTGATTAATCTTTATCATATATTGTGTATTTTTCCATATTTTATCGGTTTGTTTCAATTTTTTTTGTTTTTCTTCACAGAACCGCAAAACCATTCCAGCTTCCCAAAAGGTAAATGAATATTTAAGTTCACAATGTTTTATATTTCCCTCGAGTAGCAGCTACTTCACCTGCGTGGGGTGACATTCATTCAGAATATTGGTTGTCACATCTCCACCCAGAATATCAGCATCCCTTCCCTTTGGTCCCCTAACCCCCACTAAATCCAGAGCTCCTGTCCCGGCCGCCACCTTCTACTCTTTACCAGCTGGTGCCAGTTCTGTGAATTTGTGCCACCAGCCTTTCTACTTGAAGGGGTTGTCTCACCAAGACAACCTGTTTTTAAAAAGAAGCCTCCAGAAAAGTGGCGTAATATGCGTTACAAAAATGAGGCAAGTGACTTGTACCCCATTTGTGAAAGAAGTGCGCCACTTTTAATATTGTTCTGCAATATGTATGACAAATTTGCAAAAGGGGCCAATCAACTCACGACGGCTGCGCAAAATGTAGAAACTTGTTCAAATTTTTTTTTTTTTCATTTTGCCCCAGAGTATTTTTGAAGTCGTGTAAGGTAAAAAAGTATTTATTGGTAAATCTCCTTGTACAATGTTGAGCGTTTTTAGTTTTTCCAGAATTCTTGCCCATTTGGGTAATTATTTCCAAAATAATGTCCAGTTTTGGCCCTCCATAGCGCAGATTCTGCAGCGCCTCTTGTCTGTAGGTGGTGATGCCTATCCTCTACACTGCCTGTCATTTGTGCTAGTTTTTTGAGCATCATTTATATCACTGGTCTCCAGCTGTTGCGAAACTACAACCCCCAGCATGGCCTGACAGCCGCAGGCATTCCTATGTGATGCTTTCCACTCAATCATACAAAGATATTTTCTATTTCTTATGCGAGAGTCAAGCTAATATTTACTTAGAGCTATTCAGGGCTATGTTTTTCCTGCCGCTGATCTGTGACTAACATAACGTGACCAGCGTAGCCTGTAAATGTCAGCTGAGAGTATTCTACATGAGTGGGCGTCACAGCTGAGCGTTTTATGTGGGAACTGGTAATGTCCCGCCGGAATTCACACTTGACTGTGTCATTACACCACTGACTTGTAATGTTATTTCAACATTTGTCATAGTTTTCCAACATGGATCTAACTTATCTCTTCAGGTTGTCACTGAGATACGATTTTTCGGTTTAAAAGACCCAGGCGACGGCCTTTAATTATCGTGAAATCCTTCAGGGTCTGCAATGGGTTTGTCTGGTTTTGTAAACCCATATTAAAATATCCTATTCCCGAATTCAGAGTCTGTAGAGAGGAGCTTAAAGTGGCTGCAAAGAGCGTTTCTCTCAGGAGGACCCATCATGTCTGTGCATTTCAGAAACAGCCCATTAATAGCAGTGGGAACCATGTAATACTTATTTTCCCCTGTGGTGGCACTGCAGGGAAATTGAGCGCTGATTACTGATCTCACGCAGGTTACAGCTAATTTTTAGGGCTCCCAGTACAACCTGTGATCAGCTCATTTTCAGGGCACCCTTCTAACAAAAAGGGTTCTTAAAAAATTGGACAACTCCTTTAAATCCATCTGTATAAATAAAGTTTATTGATGCCGTACATGCTCACACATTGTTATATATGGAACATACACCTATAGCACAGTTTTCAGCTTTCGAGAAAAGCATATATGCAGCTCTATTCTTGCGGTCAAAACGATGGAAACCATGACAGAACCCTGGCGAACCCCATTGGGATGTGTAATGCAACGGATCCGGCATTGCGTCCTGACTTCCGTTATAAATGGATAAATAAAGTGAATGATATTTCAGATTAATACCACTATGCTTAGAATCTACTATAAAAATCTGAAAAAAGGAAGTACAATAATAATGTGAATTCATATATGGAATCGCCGCTGTGTCTAATACAGCAGTAAAGGGGCCGCAGTGCCCCAGCAAGCATTGAAGCCCCTTACTACTGTAACGTCCATGGTCGCTGACCACGAACTCCTCTCATCGTGCCGACGCCTTTCTCTCCAGAGATTCCAGCACATGCAGCTGTCCTGTTCCGCAGTGACCCCTAGGGTGCGCACACGAGCTCAGTCCAGCTTTAAAGAGCCAGAGCGCACACATGTGTGAGATTGAGCTGATTGATCCCAGATCACCCTGGACTGTAAGAAGGGCCCTGCCCCTTCCTACATTGCCTGAGAGTTGTTTGTACCTACCCGTGTCAGTCTCTGCAAATGGTCCCTTGAGTGTTCTCCAGTTCCCAGTGTTCCCGTTCCTGCTACCTGTATCCTGTATCCCGTGCTTCCGTGTTCCTGTGCTGTACATAGTTGGAGTCGTGTTGTGTCGCCTGCTACACCCGCTGTGTTTCACCGCACCTGTTGTCTGCCTGCTGCCAGAGTTCCATCCGAGCCTACATCGCTACTGTCTGTATTGCCACAGGTACCTTTATCCGAACTATAGACATTGACTTTGTACCCTGTTTGGCCAGCTGCTATACCGCTAAGGCGGTACGGCCCAGTGGGTCCACATGCCCACAGATCGTGACAACTACTGATCATCGAGATCCTGGGGGTCGGACCCCACAGATCACCAATTAATGAAATAGACCATCAATTTAAAGTCCTGAAAAACCCCCATTTATAGGGAACCTCCTGTTATGTTGCATCTTCTGTCAGAAGATTAAAAATTATGGCGGGAGACACGGCCGGAAGAGCAGTTCGTCTGGTTTTCTAGTCATCGTTATGACGCGGAAAGCTCCTCTTGCAAAAGAGCTTATATGTGGCTACCTTGTCAATATCATCCCTTCAAAGGGGTTGAACGAGATTAGAACAAGGGTCTACTTTTCCCAGAAACCGCGCCACACTTGTCGATTGGCTGTGGCTAGTATTTGGCACTGTTGAGTGGCGCTGGCAACCAAAGACCCCCATCTATAGGCCGTATAATATAAGTATCGAGATACGCATCCGCATGGAATATACGTATCTGAGTAGGGCTTGGTAACACTACACAAACACTGTGGGGGTCATTAAGTGGAGGCGAGAGTAAGAATCGGCGCTAGGACTGGGTCCCCATTTTAATTAGCTTTTGCCCCCTCCTTCTCTTTGTATTTCTCTGGTTGGTTATGCTATGGGTTTTGGTTCCCCCAGTGCAGTCACTTGTTGGAGATTTGAGTAGTTTCATGCCATGTTTGTAGACCTTTTCTAGCACCATTTTATTTATAGACTTGAATTAATGTGACTTCCTGATGGAAATTGTTGTATTTGAAGAGAAGAAATAGATTAAAAACCATGACTGCTGGGTCTGTTCTTGTAGCTCGGTGTGTGGGTTCAGATCGGGAAGCTTGTGGCCTATATAAAACAAAGACCCCTATGTAGAGATGACTGAAATCTACTGACGGAAGGGTTATCGAAGTTTGTAGGACTAAACAAGCTTCTTAAACTTTAAAGGAAAAGTAATGTAAACACATAAACAGGGTTCTTCACTTTGAACAATCCCTTCTTATTAGAAGGGTCCCCTCACAATAAGCAGATCATAGTGTTCCCCTGCTGGGCCCACAGTGATCAGCTGTAATCTGTGGGGAAACTTTGCAGTAAGTGTTAATTTTCCCTGCAGCGCCACCACAGGGGAAGTTAAACATTACACCGTGCCCATTCACATCAGTAAGTTGTATGGGTAATACAGGACAGGTCCTGAAGAGAGAGATCTTCTTTGTAACTGTTCTCCACTTTGGCCAAGAGATGAGGATCCCGAATGAACATAGGACCCTCCTATATATCGGTCATAATGAGGTGTTTCTCTCCGTGACTCAGGAGTTCCGCATTTAACTCAAGTTCCTCGTGGTTGTCCTTGAAGCCCATCACCAGGGCCAGCTTTAGGGGTGTGCAACCTGTGCCATTGCACAGGGCGCATCACTCCAGCAGGAGGAAGGGTGACGCTGCACTGGCTGCCTTCCCCTGCTTGTTTCAGAAGCGCCCGGGCGGAAAGGCGGCTGCTGTAGCAGCCAAGGCGGCTGCTAGCAACGACACTGGGCATGAGGGTGCCCATGTCACCCCCCCTAGCGGTAGCGATGTTACTATAGCAGAGCAGGGAGGTATCTCCCTGCGCTGTGATCTACTAGCGCCACTGTAGCTCCCTGAAAGAGCGGAGTCCCCGTGTGGCCGGGGATTCCACTCCTGGATGGAGCCCTTGATGTCTCTGTCCATATATGGACAGTGGCAACTCCAGCAGCAGAATTCCCATCCACAGCATTGCACACTCTGTGACCGGGGGCTTCCACAAAAATGGACAGATGTCAGGGGCCTCTCCTGGAGTGGAATTTCCGACACTGTGACCAGGGACTCCACTCCAGGAGAAGCCAGTGACAAGACTGTCCATAAATGGACACAGACGACAGGGACTTCTCCTAGAGTGGAAGCCCCGGTCACAGCGTCGGCAACGTTGTGGACGGGGATTCCGCTTCAGGAGTTGCCCCTGATGTCACGGTCCATATATGGACAGAGACATCAAACGGAGCACTCCAGGAGCGGAATCCGCGGCCACAGGGGAACTCCGCTCCTTTAGGGAGCTACAGTGGCGCTATCTACAGGAAGGTGGGGTGCTATCTACTATTGGGCTGTGGGCTATGTGGAACTACCTACAAGGGGGCTGTGTGGCACTACCTACAAGGGGGCTGTGTGGCACTACCTACTAGGGGGCTGTGTGGCACTACCTACTAGGGGGCTGTGTGGCACTACCTACTAGGGGGCTGTGTGGCACTACCTACTAGGGGGCTGTGTGGCACTACCTACAAGAGGGCTGTGTGGCACTACCTACTAGGGGGCTGTGTGGCACTACCTGCCAGGGGGCGGGGTGGCCCTACCTGCCAGGGGGCGGGGTGGCCCTACCTGCCAGGGGGCGGGGTGGCCCTACCTGCCAGGGGGCGGCGTGGCCCTACCTGCCAGGGGGCGGCGTGGCCCTACCTGCCAGGGGGCGGGGTGGCCCTACCTGCCAGGGGGCGGGGTGGCCCTACCTGCCAGGGGGCGGGGTGGCCCTACCTGCCAGGGGGAATCTGTGAGTGGCAGGCTGATGGTCATTTTAGTGAGAGTGGCGGGCTGATGGTCATTTTACTGTGAGTGGGAGGCTGATTTGCGTTCGCTTCAATGGCTTGAAAAAAAAAAAACGCAAAACAAAAAGCAAAAAGATCAAACAACGCTGTTAATTTAAAATCTGCTTCAAAATTCCTGAAGGAATTTTGAGTCAGATTTTTTTTGCCTTCCAAAAAGCGCTTTGTGAACATACCCTAAGAGCGTGGTGCTTGTTTTTAGCCGTTTTCTATCTTTCTCGAAAAAAATTTGGTAGGGGTGCTATGAAGAAATTTTATTTTTCCAATGGTGCCTCGTGTTCGAAAAGGTAGGGAAACTCTGTACTAGGCTACAGGATCACACCGGCCTACGCAAGGATCCCATGGAGCACCTCAGTTCGTCGTGGGAACGGGGCCAAGGTGAGTACAATCTTTTTTTGTTTTGTTTGGGAGCACGGTCTACAAGGAGGAGGTGGGGGGGCTGTATGGCACTGTCTACAGGGGGGCACTATCTACAAGGGGGGGCTGTGTGTGGCAGCCAGGGGAGGAGGGCATTATACTGTGTGGGGGCCGCTAAGCAGACATTCTACTGTGTAGTGGCAATATACTGTGTGTGGAACTTATGGAGCATAATACTGTGTGGGCATTTTTATAATGGGGGTGGGGCGCCGAAAGATAATTTTGCACGGGTCGCCATCTATCCTAAGGCCGGCCCTGCCCATCGCTATCTATCTAACTATCTATCTCTTCTAGAGTATGTCGCTATCCCATCCATCCATATTGTATAACCTTATATATACTGCAGAACTTATAATAAGATTAATCCAAACTGCATCCAGAGTTATTAGTTATTCAATTTGTCTATATTTGGGTCTCATACAGTGGTTTGAGTTGTACTTTGGCTGCTCCGTCCTTACATTTCAATCATCTGGAATTTGTAGCTTACACCTCTGTCTACTTCATAAATGTCTGTATTGGAACACTGCGCTATAAAGACAATCCCTTGGATGAGATCACCGGCGACAATAGAATGCCAAGTTATAGCAGAGCCCCCAGCTCATGCTCTGTTTTTAAAATTGGGCCGACAGGAGACAAATACCTGCTTAAAGGTCACTTCCGCATTTGGAAAACCCATCACATACACCTAAAACTCCACTTATTTCTTCTACTTTCACCACATACTGCACTTTTTATTGTTACACGATGTAAGCTGGGCTCTTATGGCAAATTTATAGGGGCTGTCTGGTTTACAATAACTTTTTCCATGCACCCTTTTAGGGAGTTCTGAGTTAATAGAGGAGGGGGAGGTCTCCCCTTCAGGATCCTCATCTCTTAATGAGAGTGGAGAGCAGCTTCAAAGAGCTTCACTCATTCTAAAAGACCCAGAATGCATTACACGACTAGCCTATTGATTTAATTCTGAACTGTGTAATACCTAATTTCTCCTGTAGTCCTGCTGCAGGGAAGTTAAACCTTTGCTTCCAGATTCCCCTACAGAACACAACTGATTGTTGGGGGTCCGAGAAGCAGGATACCTTGTGATCCACTTGTTGTCAGAGAACCCTTCTAACAAACAGAGATTGTATGAAGCAGAGAATCCCTTTAATTTTGGTCATGTATTGCAATTGTTTCTTAGTAAAAAAAAATAAAAGAAAAAGAAAAGCCAGAGTAGATTCCAGTGAAGAGACAAGGATTAAGGGTTTTTCTTGGAGTTGTGTCCTTCTCTTTTCTCTGGGGTCTATTCCCGATTTATCACAATGGAGGAAAATTCTGGCGTCTGAAGTCAAGCAAGGAGAATTATACTTGGGTTGGACGTAAAGACGAGGGTGTGACTCTATTTGTTGTTTATGTTCGTTTTATGTTAATCTCTCTAAAATTGACAAAAATGTGGGAACATGCAATATTGAGGCCTTCCAATAGTCGGAAGAACATGTTCTGTTCCTTGGCTCTCACTATATTGGGCTTTAGAGCAAGGTTGCTTATGTCTCGCTAAAAGGGAAAGCTCGCCTACAATCATAGAAACATGTCCTAAGATCACTTACCTGATGGCCCTAAATTCGGACCTCTGCCGATTTCCGAAAACTCACGAGCACCAAACCCTTTTTCTTTTTAACATTTCATGCTTGATTTGACCACATACGTAGCATAGCGTCCTAGACAAATACTATGCCCTAAATTACTTCGCAAAATATTATGTTACTGATACTTGGGACTGGAATTACCTGAAATTATCTGTTGAAGACCCAGAATGATAGTTTTGCAGTTACAGGACAGTGGAGTTTGTTGGACCACTGACAATTTGCTGACTGCTAAGGCCCCCATACCAATAACAATATGACCGTACAATATGTTCCGACCGATGCAAATCTCCACTTCTTGGAACGCTGGTTTGATTGGGGGCACATGCTAACAAGAACGGCCAGCTTCTCTTACAGAAATTTAAAGCGGTATTTAAAGGCGTTGTCCTATCTGAGCAACTCCTTCTTATAATGAAGCCGCCAAAGCAATTATCCAATAACCATGGGTCTGGCTTTTCTTATTCGCAACGTTCAACTGATATCTTAAGGGGAAGCTATTTTAAAGCCACTCATTACATAGCGCCAACTGAATGGAATGGGTGACCATGTGATATATGGTCATACTGAGTCCACCAGATCGGGAGCAGCTCTCTTTAGCTCCTTTTTGCTCTTGCTTTCCTCTAGGATATCCATAAGCCCTAATAGGACATATGGACAGGAGATGTTGAAATTGGACAACCCCTTTTATGTAAAGGTTTTAATTTGCCATGATTTAATTTCAAGCAGATTTAAAGTTTGATAACATCATCTTTTATCTTCTAGTTATGCTGCTTTAATCGCAGATTGGCCCGTGGTGGTTCTAGGAATGTGTACCGTACTGATAGTGGTCTGTGCCCTGATTGGCATCTTAGTCCCTGACCTCCCAGACTTTTCTGATCCGCTCCTGGTATGTATATATGTATGTATGTGTATATATTACTGTTGACTGCACTGTTATTCATAATCCAAATGACCTGTATTTAATGGAGTATCAAAACCTTTTCAAATGATTATTCTAATTTTTGAAAAAAAACACACCCTGTGTTACATACTATAATACATAGAAAATCCAATTTATACTTCCCATAAACTGCTAATTTGCATCATGTAGAACAATATGAGTTTATGCAGAGGTGTAAATGTGCCTCAATGCAACATTTGTAATAGAGACCCCCCCCCCCCCCCCCGACCCCACCGACCATGTCTTCTCCTTGGGACCTCTTGCCCCTCTGGGTACCAGGGCCTTGGGTGCTACTGCTACCTCTGCACTCTCTATAGCTACACCCCTGATCAGAGGAGAAATCAGGTGTTTGGTTTATCTGGTCAAAGAAAAGTTTAATTAAAAAGTTTTAAAAAATAATAGAAATGAAAGTTTTTTTTTTTGTTTTTTTTTGCTATCACAAATTGGAAGCACGCAATCATTCTTAGAAAAATATGTCGAGCTGAAAGCTTATTATTGGAATTGTATTATTTTCTTAGTATTTTGTAACAGAAGATGTTTTATATAAAATTTCACTAAGCTAGATTTATCAGGATACCATTTGTAAAGTTTGGCTATAAACAAACCGTTTTGGCCAATGGTCTCATAATCTTTTTGGAATAATAATTGTTCCAACACCCAACAGATATCAGATTCTCGGTCTCTTCTTTGGTGATGATCGGATATTCTTCAGCTTGTTGGCCGATGATGAATGACAGCGCTTTTCAATGGGAGCTTTGTGGGTGAACTTCATGTAGGGCTCCAGGGGCTGACTTCAGATGATGGTGAAGTTTTCTATGTCCTTGAGGGGTAATGACTGAATGAATAGCCGGCTGTGAGTCGGCTTACTGAGCATGTTCGATGATCAGCAAGTGGCAGTTGTAGTCCCAGGCATTTAATATACTGGAGTCATCAGTTGTCATCCACCTGTTAGGAGGCAATAACCCCTGACCTGTCGGATCTGACCTCTTTCTGCACATTAACTTGTTTGTGGTTCCTTTGTTGTCATCAGTGACGTTCCTTTTATCTTATCTTGCAGGGGTTTGAGCCCAGAGGGACTGCCATCGGCCAAAGACTAGTGACATGGAACAACATGGTGGAGAACACCGGATACAAGGCAACGCTGGCCAATTATCCATTTAAATATGCCGATGAGCAAGCAAAAAAATAGTTACGTCGTTTTAATTTATCTTCTCCGTCAATGCTTGTTCCCGTTACATTTTTATAAAAATTTCATATTTGGCATTGGATCATTTTAATATATTTTACTTGACGGAATCGTTTTTTAATATAGCGAATCGTCAAGATCGAGTAAAATACGTAGTCACGTTTTTGAGACCATTGAAGCAGCTGTAAGGTACTAAAATGTTAAGGCATTCGGATCTAGTCTTATGTCGTCACGGTGTCCCTTATTTCATAGTTCTACTACCTTCTTAGGAATATAAACCAAATATGGCTGCTTCTTCTGTGTGTTGAACGTACTAAATTGAGCCAAGGAAGTACAGGTTAATATAGGGTACCCCTAATATTGCTGGTGTTGGCTTCGCTCACCAGAAGTTAAAATTTGATGGTGGGAGAGGCAGCCGGCTGGTTTCTCGGTACTGTTTCCGAGCTTTGCAGGGGAGTTTTCGGGTGCTGTACACTTGCCTTGGCGACGGTACTGCCCAAATTGATGGTGCAGCCTCCCGCCATCCGATTCAAGCTTCTGGTCAGGTACCCTGTAACTTGAAAGTTTATTTTTGTCTGGCTTGGGGTCATCCCCTTTGCCATCACATTGCTAAAATCTTAACTGGGGTATCACCACCCCATCTTTAGGTTCATCTAGCCCGCTTTCTCTGGATTATTTGACTGATACCACTGACAGCAAGCGGTTATACCGATAATCCATACAACATGAAAAAATGATAAATGACGCACACCATTGGTGAAGGCCATACACAGATTATACTCAATCTCATTTTTGGAGGATATCTATTGGGAACCGTAAAATATTTCCAAACAGCCATTGGATGGAGTAGTCAAATTTGGCCATTATATATACTTCTATCTATTGTGTATGGGTAGTTAAGGTCTGACATTAGAAGTATTGGCTACTTGACTCCTGAGATTTGTCTGGCATGAGATACAAAGTAAATTCATAATGATGATTTCCTCTTGTATAGTTCATGCTCAGTCATATCAATGATTTTGCAGTGCCTTTAGGTACATGCTGAGTCTTGCAATAAGAGACGTTTGTAAGTAACAGCAGGGGGGAAGCTTCTCCGAACAAGGAGGACGCTGCCTAAGAACAAACAAAAGCTTCTACCCAAAACAAAGAACAAAGATGTCAACTGTTCCCATCTCCAGGGTATACAAAGGTTTACAAATGCAAGAAAAAAAATCCCAAATCCCCCCCCCCCCCCTGGTGCCTGCTTGGAAACATTTTTAACTTTCCTTCTTGATTCAAGCTCAGAGGTCCCAGTGAGCAATTTCCCCTGAAAAATCCTGGGTAGATCTCCTTATTGCCACAACAAATAAACCAAAGGATAGTTGTATAGGTTGATGTTGACGACTTGTTTTTCTAATATATAATTGTATTTATCATCTTGTCTCCAGTCACCAGGCCGACAGATGGTCAGAAGATCACTATGAAAGGGAAAAAAGACAGGTTGACTGGGACTTCCATAAGGACAGCTTTTTCTGTGCGGTTCCGAGTAAGTCTATCCTCCATGTTGCCATGTTTGTATGTTTTACACAAGCACTCCATTTTTTTTTCTATCATTAGGTACCTGTTCCCTCAATATATATACTCAGCAAGTATTCAATTATTTTGTTCTTCCTTTCTATCTGAAGTTGCTCTTTTACAGCTGTATAACATAACATTGGGCCAAATTTACCTAAATTTGCATTGCTCTTAGTCTCATCTAAACACCATCCGAGACCATCAAGATGAGAGCAGTGACTGTAGATATTGTCCATTTCAAGCCAATTATTTTTGATCGACCTGAAGATCAACTACAATTTAAGCTTTTTCCTAAGAAACCCCTGACCGAGTTCCACAAAACCCTGGTTGGGTAACAATTGACATACAGTAGATGAAGCATTTCCAGTATGGATCATCGGGACAATACCCTTTGGCGTCATGGCCAGGAACACTGTTTAGAGTGATTGTATGAACACTTAGTTTAATAAAGCTAAGGAGAAGAAAAAATGGAAACTCTTTACACTGGAGTAACACATAAAGAGGCACTCCGGGTATTTTTATCTTCTCTCATTAGACACCTATCCCCCTATATATATATACTCAAAAAGTATTACCTTATTTAGTTACTTATTTTTTTTCAAGTAGGCGGTTACCCTTTATCAAGTGACTGGTGTTACCCGCCCACTTGACTGTCAAAGGCCTCATTTGCATATCGGGCACCAAAATTAACGGCACCGATATCTCAGCAACGGTGGGTGCTAGAAGAAAAAAAATAATAAGCGGCAGAATCTGTGAGACACCTGCAATCTGAGATGTCAGCTGCAGTTTTTTGGAGCTGTTTTCAATAGAGTCTATGAGTAAACGTCTCCAAAAACGTCCCAAGAAGTGCCCTGCACTTCTTTTGATGAGGCTGTAATTTTGACATAATGACAGGTCGTCGGCACAGTACATCGGCAAACCCATTGAAAGCAATGGGCAGATGTTTGCCGACGTATTGGAGCCGTCTTTTCAGGCGTAATTTGAGGAGTAAAACGCCTCCATTACGCCTGAAAATAGGTCGTGTGAACCCAGCCTAAAAGAGCGACTATAAGTGCATGTGACTGATTTATGTTCGTTGGGCTTCCTCAGGGTAGAAAATTGGCAAAAAGGTTGGAATTCATTGGTCTACGGGATAATCAACAGAGGGAGTGTTTCTTATACAGACTGGCCACTTGAGAATCATATCCTGAATTTTTTTCTCTTTTAACTCCAAATTCCACTTGCAATATTCTGTTATCAGGTGGCGCTGTATTATATTTAAGCTGTTGTGAGCCCCGTATCGCTGACGTTTGAAGCTGTATTCATATGTGAAGTTAAATCAATATGAAATTCGTAATTTATCTTTTTTCCTCCTTTCTAATTTTCAGATGACCACTATTCCCGAATTGTATTTACCTCAGTGAATGGGCAGAATCTATGGAATTTGCAAGCCATCAAGTCCATGTGCAATATAGACAATACAAGGGTTAGTACAAAAATGTCAAATATTTCATGCATTCCTGAAATTCTCTAAATAAAGTTTTTGGATTCTAAAACAAACACTCAGGTCCCACTACATCCTGGTTATATTATTTTCTTTCAATGGATGTCTAGGGGTTGGGATATTTGGATAGTCTCTGTTATTTGTATGGCTCACATGGATAATGTTTGAGGGTAAATAGGGGGGAGGGGTGGTGGCAGCTTCCTTTACAAATCTTTCTATATGTCTCCAGGGCAGAAAAGTAGCTGAGTGACCAAAGTGCCGTTCCCACTGTGATTTGGAGAATCCCATTAAGTTGCTAAAATCCTACACATTCACACTATGATGCGGAATTCCACAATGATTCCCTAGAGCAAAGTTGTTGACTGGGCAAAAGAAGAATAAGATGAAATTCTTACAAAAATTTTTCGAGGAGAAAAAAAGTTTGTTACATGTAGAAACTAATAAGATTACAGATAACCCAAAGGTTCATTGGAAAAGAGTGATAATCTGGAATGTTTCCTAATCCAGCACCTGGTTCCATGGATAGATTAAAGGAGAATATATTCAGCTCCAAATTTCAACCCAAAAAAACCCCCAAAATTTACATTCTCCCCAATTTTTTTTATGTATTTTTTTTTTTTCATTTAAAGGGACAGTAAACCTAAAGTTGGCAGTTTATAGAAGTGGGCAGTATTATAAGATGAGCTGCTAATATCAGTCACACACTTCTATTAATATGTCGGAAGGATCTTACCGCCGGAGATGTTAAATATTTCTGGAATCCCGGTTTTCTAGTCACTACACTCAGTCTCTACCCAGCCTGAAATGGCTGATAACATTGAACAATAGATAGTGTTCACTTACACAGGGGATTATCATAGACCTGAGTTTAATTTGGACTTAGTTTTGTCCCGTTTTGCGCCTAGAATATTTAAAGTGGCAGGGGTTAATTTCAGCATGAGGAAACGGCTCACTTACCAGGGTAATTATGGTCAAGTCGCTAATGAAATTCAGATGCCGAACATTCCTAATTTAACTTTTTTTAATCACTGTAGGACACACAGGCAATTAAACATGAAATACAAACTGTTCAAGCCCTTTAGTTATGGTTCACGCCACGCAGTTAAAACAGCCTCATTACAGAGGGCGCTGGGGCTGGAAGACATTGCGTTTAACCCACTGATATGTATAGATATCAGCGTACAGGGAGTGCCTGAGTACAGGGCATATATAAAAACGTTTTCTGGTAAAAAAAAAAATTATGGCGGATCAATTCAGATTTGTTAATGATAATTGAAGGGCTACATCTTGTTTTTATACCTGCGCAGTTTTTCCAGAATACAAAACCTCATGGAATTAAACGAGAATTCAAAAAACCACACCGATGTGCGGTAAAATGGGTGCCACCCTAAGGATGTATACATACGTGGTTGTATCTGGGTTTTTGCCGTGATTTTCAATAAATCGTAGCAAAAACCCTATATGACTGAGAGTCGAGGAATCTTACTATCCCAGTAGTATCGCAGAAAGTTTAAGTCCAATCAATTGTTTTATCTTTATTATTTTAGGGTTTTTTTTCATAAATTTTTTTTTTGGACATCAAAAACTTTAAAATTTTGCTAAAACCGAACCTTATCTGTGTAATAATCACGGGTCCTACTAGGCCAGTCGGGCTTCGTTTTCTAGATGCCAGCAACTTTAGTTTATTGCACTTTCTTCTGCCTGGACTGTGAAAATATAGTACGCCCTTTATTGAAATTGTAATAAAAACTTTTGTTTAGAAAAAAGAAAACGAAATGGCCCAATTTGTTCTTTGAAAATAGCCCAAGCCTTACATTCGAAATGTATTTATGCTATGATGTTATCAAAAAGGAGTATAAAATGTGTCCAAATGTTCCTGTTTTCCTTTAGACATTGATAAACTCTTTTATTCCTCCGTAGAGTAGGTCGCCTGGTTTACAGAGTTGTAATATGATATATAACCAGTATTAAGACTGAGTCTTCTATATTTCATCTCATCCTTCTATCTTCTGCCCTACAGATCAGATCCCACTTGCAGTTTTCAGACCTGTGCCAGAGAACCACCGCAGATTCATGTTGCCCCAGCTGGACCTTAGGAAACTACATTGCCATTCTTAACAACAGATCGTCATGCCATAAAATTGTAGAACGGGACGTGTCTCACACGCTAAAATTAATTCGTACTTGTGCCAAATATTACCATAACGGAACATTGGGACCAGACTGCTGGGATATGGCGGCCAAGAGGAAGGACCAGCTGAAGTGTACAAATGTGCCTCGAAAATGTACCAAGTATAATGCGGTCTACCAGATTCTCCATTACCTGGTTGATAAAGACTTCTTCAATCCAAAGAATGTGGATTACTCCAATCCAGTTTTAAGGCACAGTATGCTTTTCTCCCCAACCGAAAAAGGGGAGTCGATGATGAACATTTATCTGGATCATTTTGAGAACTGGAATTGTTCCGATGGTGTAACGTCCGTCACGGGAATCGAGTTTGGAATCAAACATAGCTTATTTCAAGACTATCTCCTAATGGATACTGTGTATCCGGCAATTGCCATTTTAATAGTTCTCTTGGTCATGTGTGTATACACGAGATCAATGTTTATCACACTGATGACCATGTTCGCCATAATTAGTTCACTGATTGTATCTTATTTCCTCTATCGTGTCGTATTTAACTTTGAGTTTTTCCCCTTCATGAACCTCACTGCACTGATCATTCTCGTTGGAATTGGGGCAGATGATGCTTTTGTCTTGTGTGACGTCTGGAATTACACAAAATTTGACAAACCTCACGCGGAGACCTCCGAGACTGTTAGCATCACCCTGCAACATGCTGCTCTTTCTATGTTTGTCACCAGCTTTACCACCGCTGCGGCCTTCTACGCAAACTACGTCAGCAATATTACCGCTATAAGGTGTTTCGGAGTGTATGCTGGCACGGCCATATTGGTTAACTATCTTCTCATGGTCACGTGGCTACCTGCCGTAGTTGTCCTACATGAACGTTACCTTCTTAACATTTTTACCTGTTTTAAAGGTCCTCAACAACGACCTTATAATAAGCAAAACTGTTGGAATGTAATGTGCCAGAAAGTACAGGAGCTGCTCTTCTCCGCTTCGGAAGCATCAAGGATTTTCTTCGAGAAAGTATTGCCGTGTATTGTTATTAAATTCAGATATGTTTGGATGTTTTGTTTTCTGGCCATAACTATTGGTGGAGCATATATCGTATGTGTTAATCCAAAGATGAAACTCCCATCGTTAGAACTTTCGGAATTCCAAGTGTTTAGGTCTTCCCATCCATTTGAGCGATACGATGCCGAGTACAAAAAGTTGTTTATTTTTGAGCGGGTCCATCATGGGGAGGAGCTCCATATGCCCATTACAATTGTCTGGGGGATCTCCCCAGAAGACAATGGAGATCCTTTGAATCCAAAAAGCAAGGGCAAGCTCAAACTGGACAGTAGCTTTAATATTGCCAGCCCTGCCTCACAACAGTGGATTTTGAATTTTTGCCAAAAGTTGAAAAACCAAACTTTTTACTATCAAACAGATGAACAGGACTTTACCAGCTGTTTCATTGAGACCTTTAAACAGTGGATGGAAAATCGGGACTGTGATGAACCTTCACTGTACCCATGTTGCAGCCAGTCGGGGTTTCCATATAAGCAGGAGGTGTTTGAGCTCTGTATCAAAAGGGCTATAATGGAGCTTGAAAGAAGCACCGGTTACCATTTAGACAGCAAGACTCCCGGCCCAAGGTTTGACATCAATGACACTATCAGAGCTGTAGTTTTAGAGTTTAAAAGTGCTTACCTTTTCACCTTTGCATATGAAAAGATGCACCACTTCTACAAGGAGGTTGATGCTTGGATTTCGAAGGAGCTCCAGTCTGCTCCCGTTGGTCTCAGCAATGGATGGTTTGTCAGCAACCTTGAATTTTACGATCTACAAGACAGCCTTTCAGATGGAACCTTGATTGCCATGGGATTATCTGTTGCTGTAGCTTTTAGCGTCATGCTCCTTACTACCTGGAACATAATTATAAGTCTGTATGCTATAGTTTCCATAGCAGGCACTATATTTGTTACTGTCGGGTCCCTGGTCCTTCTCGGATGGGAACTCAACGTTTTGGAATCTGTCACTATATCCGTTGCTGTGGGTCTATCAGTGGATTTTGCCGTACATTATGGCGTCGCCTACCGTCTTGCTCCAGATCCAGATCGAGAAGGGAAAGTGGTCTTCTCTCTAAGCCGCATGGGTTCTGCTATAGCCATGGCTGCACTGACGACCTTCGTGGCAGGAGCAATGATGATGCCTTCAACTGTTCTGGCCTACACCCAGTTGGGTACCTTCATGATGTTAATTATGTGCATTAGCTGGGCATTTGCAACATTCTTTTTTCAATGTATGTGCCGTTGTCTAGGTCCACAAGGGAGCTGTGGGCAGATTCCTTTGCCAAAAAAGTTACAGTTTAAAGCCTTTTCACAAGCATTGTCATCGGGCACAACAGAACGAGGACCGAACAAAGCGAATCACAGTAATAAGTATCCGCTAGACACACGAGGTACAAAGACTGAAGTGGAACATGAACATTATGAATTAGAACCTTTAGCATCACATAACAGTAACACATCTTGAAGGACAATTTGCAGAAAACACTTTTTATCGAGATATTGTTTGCGCGCACAATTTTTCGTCTTCACCACCCTTTAAAAATTGTAAGCGTTGACGTATGTTTCTTCACAGACTATATGTACTGGGACCATCAAACTAGTGCATTAATGCATATGCCTGTATGATTCATTGCTTGCCACATACACCTCAATGTTTTATGAATGTTTCCAGTTCTTTAGCCATTAGTTGACTCACTATGGAACTGACTGGTCATACCTAATCACCGTTAATATGATGCTCTGCACCCTCCGTCTGAGCTGAGTGAATGCATTATGACACGTGGCATGTTCTGTGAGGTTCCTATGTAATCACATCAAATGCCCATGGGCTGTACTTGGCAAATAATACTACCATGCTATTCGGCCAACCTGTGGATCCAGTGTTTTTGTTGTTTTTTGCAATTCTTATGCCAACACTAGAAGTACAGTTTTAAGGTCCAAGCTTGGAAGGACCCCAACCCTTCTACAGAGGGCGAATAAACCAGTACCTCAATGTGTGTGTGGTCAGAGGTGGGAAGAGTTATTTAACTAGGTTCTGCCCATGATAAGACCATGGTTCCGTTTTGTAAAGTAGACGGCTAAATATGTTTTTGGCCAGATAGTCTATTACTGACTTGTTAGAAGAACGCTCTGGGCAAAATTAATTATGCCTAGTTCAGTGACTGAGGGGGGCGGTTCCCCTTTTTTTTTTTTTTTTAATCCTTGTGTCATGCTCCCCCTCCCTGCACCAGGCATAGCAGAGTGGATCAGACTTTACCAGAGAGCTATTGGCATTTGAATTGATCTGTGCCAGCAAGACAAAGTGACATTAGGGTGCCAGCATAACAAAGTGACATCAAGGTGGCTTTTTCATTTTTATTTTTTTTTCAGAATTCTACATTTAATAATTTTGATTTTGCCAGTTGAGCCCATAAAAGCATTGTTAAAATCTAGAAAGATGTGAATAAAGGGAGAGAGACGTATTTATGAGTAAAACAAATAGCACTTCAGAGCAACAGTAATGTACATTGTCCCTCGCATTTCAATTTTGAATGTCAGGTTTAGACCAAAATGTCGGGAACCTAACACTAAGGGTATGTGCACACACACTAATTACGTCCGTAATTGACGGACGTATTTCGGCCGCAAGTAGTGGACCGAACACAGTGCAGGGAGCCGGGCTCCTAGTATCATAGTTATGTACGACGCTAGGAGTCCCTGCCTCTCCGTGGAACTACTGTCCCGTACTGAAAACATGATTACAGTACGGGACAGTTGTCCTGCAGAGAGGCAGGGACTCCTAGCATCGTACATAAGTATGATGCTAGGAGCCCGGCTCCCTGCACTGTGTTCGGTCCGGGACTTGCGGCCGAAATACGTCCGTCAATTACGGACGTAATTAGTGTGTGTGCACATACCCTTAATCTGTACAACCCACAAAGTGATGTAAATCTGTCATGGTCAAGTGCAATTCTTTTGATTGTCTTCTGCCAAACATTGATACCAACGTGCCTGCTGTATTAAGAGAGATATCAAACTTTGTCAATAAAATCATATAGAGTATTCTGTATTTCCTGTATTATTATTATTTTTTTGTCTTATTCTTCTTTTTCCCTTAGAGATATAGATCCAATTTCTTTCTTTCTGGAGCATAATGAAAGTTTTACATTAAGCAACTGTTTAACTTGTTGTTTTGTTTTTTTGTGAATCTCTGATTTCTTTACAAGGCACCAGCACAACAAAGTGACATTAAAGGGGTTATGCACTATAGATAATGATCACATTTCATTAGGGATCGACGGGGTTCCCAGAGGTCGGAGTCCCACTGATCAGAATCTTATGGCATATCCTAGTGATATGCCATAACCTAACATGGGAATAATCCTTTAAGGCACTGGCATAATAACAAAGTGACCGTAAGGTGCCGCATAACGGTTAGGTTGGCACCTTAAGGTCACCGTTGACCGCCATGTGCAGAGCCTTTCCATTTTTATGCTTTCCTCAGAGAGTCATACAAACAACCAAAGGGATACAACACTCGGCAGAGCACGTCTACCCCTTTTCTTTAATAATGTGAAATTTCCACTTTTTTTTTTTACGCAGGTCCATGTTCTTCAAGAATTTTTCATTTACACTAAACTTCAAAAATCGCTTTAATACATTAACGCATCTTGACAAAATACACGTCACACGTGGGGTTAGTTCCTGCACTGTGATGCAAAGTAAAAGAGGTTCCTTAAATGGGTTAAGGCTCATACAATATTGGGCCCAATAGGTTCAGCAGAAGACAACGCCATTTGGAGATTACTTTGGAGCCAACCACTTACCACTAGGGTCTATTTCTTATGGGATGATTCACATGTAACCTGTAAATTTATGGTGCAATTAAATGTGGTTCTATATAGATGGAGGATGGGCCCCAGGGGTGTTGTAAGACTCTGAAGGTATATGGGGAACTCCCAGAGTGGGCAGACACCGATCCCATTGAATATGGCGATTGCTGGCACCACGAGGCACTGGGCAAAAAACCCTGTCATGAGGACACAGGCAGAAATCTTTCCACAGAAGGCTTTAGACGCTGAAACTCCGCACAGAGCCTCTCACTTGCTTCTATGACAATAAATACTGTTCTTTATAAACTTCATTGTGTGACCACGAGAGGAAACCTCCTTATCACGTGTTTGGTTTCTATTTATACCATATCCCTGTTTCCTCTTGAAGGCAAATTTTGTAGATATCTTAATCCTGCACCGGCGTCCATGTGACCACGCTTTCCTAGCAAACACATTTAACTTCATTCTGGACTCTTCCTTCCGATGCCATTGTCTGATTACCGGCTCTAGGAGACAAGATATGTCCTAACAACAGGAAATAATATTTCATATGACGTGACTTTGTAAGTGGACTTACACTGTCATCTCAATACAAGGGCTGAAGGACATACCACCGATGTCATCGTTACATATAGACTGGGACTTTGGAACGGTGCTGTAGTTCTGATTATAAAAGGTTCTGAAAACTGGAGACATGTGACCTAAATTAGTAATCATGGGGCAGAGTATTTTCTATCAGTCATTTCTTTAAAGCCCATTGCATTCTGCTTGTGTCTAACCTGAAAGGGCTGATAACAGGTAGCAGTAGATCATATTAAACTGGCTGTCCCCCTGCAGGCACTGCCTTGGCTGGGCAGGGATACCCTTCTGACAGCAAGGACACATCCGACGATAGGACCCTCACTGGCAGTTGCGTCAAAGGTCTTTCCCCGGAATGAGATCTCCCCTTCCCCCTTGTTTCCAGTCTTGGGTAACCCGGCGTTTCCTCCAGGGCGGGAGGGGGGTCCATTTAGGAGCTGGTTGCAGGCAGGTAGAGGCCCCGCCTCTCATTACCTGCACGGGGAGTCATGGATGACTGGCCCGCAGCTGATGTCTTTGATGGATCCTCTCCCCCTCACTCCCTGGCAGGTTACTCAGTTGAGACACTTCCTGGTGTCCTTGCCTAACCCTGCGGAACATGCTCGGGACAAAACTCCGTATGAACTCCTCTGCTTATGCAGACTATACTCCCTATTGATCTCCCCATCTACCCTATCCACACCAACATATTTGCTACGGTGGGAAAGGGACTTAGGAATCACACTCTCGGTGGAGCAACAAGATAGGGTATACACGATGACACACAAATCGTCCATGGCCAGCAGGTATCAGGAAGCGGGATTTAAAATTTTAACGCGCTGGTATAGGGTGCCTTCCAGATTACATGCCATGATTCCGGCGGTCTCCCCGCTGTGTTGGAGATGTGGTGACCAGGTGGGAACGATTCTACACGTCTTTTGGGAGTGCCCGAGGCTGTCTGACTTTTGGTAAGAAGTGTGGCGTATCACCTCTAAATTCACGGACTTCCTGCTCCCGTGCACACCGGCCTTCTTCTTGCTCCATCTGTGCGAGGTTCCGCTGTCCTCATATCGTCGCTCTGTGGTCCGCCATCTGGTTAATGCTGCCAGGGCCTACATACCAGCGCTGTGGAGACAATCTTGTGCGCCATAGCTCAGCATGTGGTTCGATAAGATTCAGGAGATCATGAGGATGGAGGATCTCACGGCATCCATGAGAGGTACTCACGCCAAGTTCATCAAGACCTGGTATCATTGGGTCAGGTTTCAATCATCATTGGAGTTCAGGAACATCATAGCATCTTGATTTGTACTTTCTGCATGACATATAACATCGGAACTCGTCCCTTCCTTTCCCTCCCCCTTCTAAGATATGCTTCACTGTGGGCCTTAGTGCATGTCTGCATGTTCGGGATGCATGGGCCTAGCCCCAATGAATGTTTGACAGTACTCTGTTTGTACATATACCATACAGGATGACCACATATGCCGGCCTGCGTGCCGAAGTACTATATGGTTGCACATTCTTTTTGCATTAACGTGTTATGTTTGAAAAATTAATAAATAAAATAATTTATAAAAAAAAACTATGATAATACTGCCCCTATATACAAGAATATAACTACTATAATACTGCTCCTATATACAAGAATATAACTACTATAATACTGCTCCTATATACAAGAATATAACTACTATAAGGCTATGTTCACACGGAGTATTTTGGGGGAGGAATATCTGCCTCAAAGTTCCAAACGGAATTTTGAGGCAGATATTCCTCCCCCAAAATACTCCGTGTGAACAGCAATTATCGCGCCGTTTTTCGCCCGCGGCCTTTGAGCGCCGCGGGCATAAAACACGCTTTCTCCTGCCTCCCATTGAAGTCAATGGGAGGTCGGAGGCGGAAGCGCCCGAAGATTACGGCATGTCGCTTCTTTTTCCCGCGAGGCAGTTTTACTGCTCGCGGGAAAAAGACGCCGACGCCTCCCATTGAAATCAATGGGAGGCGTTCTCGGGCCGTTTCTGCCGAGTTTTGCGACGCAGTTTCCGCGTCAAAAAACTCGGCAAAAGATCCCGTGTGAACATAGCCTAATACTGCCCCCTATATATAAGAATATAACTACTATAATACTGCCCCCTATATACAAGAATATAACTACTATAATACTGCCCCCTACATACAAGAATATAACTACTATAATACTGCCCCCTATATACAAGAATATAACTACTATAATACTGCCCCCTACATACAAGAATATAACTACTATAATACTGCCCCTATATACAGGAATACAACTACTATAATACTGCCCCTATATACAAGAATATAACTACTATAATACTGCCCCTATATACAAGAATATAACTACTATAATACTGCCCCCTATATACCAGAATATAACTACTATAATACTGCCCCCTACATACAAGAATATAACTACTATAATACTGCCCCTATATACAGGAATATAACTACTATAACACTGCCCCTATATACAAGAATATAACTACTATAATACTGCCCCTATATACAAGAATATAACTACTATAATACTGCTCCTATATACAAGAATATAACTACTATAATACTGCTCCTATATACAGGAATATAACTACTATAATACTACCCCTATGTACTAGAATATAACTACTATAATACTACCCCTATATACAAGAATATAACTACTATAATACTGCCCCCTATATACAAGAATATAACTACTATAATACTGCCTCCTATATACAAGAATATAACTACTATAATACTGCCCCCTATATACAAGAATATAACTACTATAATACTGCCCCTATATGCAAGAATATAACTACTATGATATTGCCCCTATATGCAAGAATATAACTACTATGATACTGTCCCTATATACAAGAATATAACTACTATAATACTGCCCCTATATACAAGAATATAACTACTATAATACTGCTCCTATATATGAGAATATAACTACTATAATACTGCCCCCTATATACAAGAATATAACTACTATAATACTGCCCCTACATACAAGAATATAACTACTATAATACTGCCCCCTATATACAAGAATATAACTACTATAATACTGCCCCCTATATACAAGAATATAACTACTATAATGCTGCCCCCTACATACAAGAATATAACTACTATAATACTGCCCCTATATACAGGAATATAACTACTATAATACTGCCCCTATATACAAGAATATAACTACTTTAATACTGCCCCTATATACAAGAATATAACTACTATAATACTGCCTCCTATATACAAGAATATAACTACTATAATACTGCCCCCTATATACAAGAATATAACTACTATAATACTGCTCCTATATACAGGAATATAACTACTATAATACTGCCCCTATATACAAGAATATAACTACTATAATACTGCTCCTATATACAAGAATATAACTACTATAATACTGCTCCTATATACAAGAATATAACTACTATAATACTGCCCCCTATATACAAGAATATAACTACTATAATACTGCCCCTATATACAAGAATATAACTACTATAATACTGCTCCTATATACAAGAATATAACTACTATAATACTGCCCCCTATATACAAAAATATAACTACTATAATACTGCTCCTATATACAAGAATATAACTACTATAATACTGCCCCTATATACAAGAATATAACTACTATAATACTGCCTCCTATATACAAGAATATAACTACTATAATACTGCCCCCTATATACAAGAATATAACTACTATAATACTGCCCCCTACATACAAGAATATAACTACTATAATACTACCCCTATATACAGGAATATAACTACTATAATACTGCCCCTATATACAAGAATACAACTACTATAATACTGCCCCTATATACAAGAATATAACTACTATAATACTGCCTCCTATATACAAGAATATAACTACTATAATACTGCCCCCTATATACAATAATATAACTACTATAATACTGACCCCTATATACAAGAATATAACTACTATAATACTGCCCCCTATATACAAGAATATAACTACTATAATACTGCCTCCTATATACAAGAATATAACTACTATAATACTGCCCCCTATATACAAGAATATAACTACTATGATACTGTCCCTATATATAAGAATATAACTACTATAATACTGCCCCTATATACAAGAAAATAACTGCTATAATACTGCTCCTATATATGAGAATATAACTACTATAATACTGCCCCCTATATACAAGAATATAACTACTATAATACTGCCCCCTATATACAAGAATATAACTACTATAATACTGCCCCTACATACAAGAATATAACTACTATAATACTGCCCCCTATATACAAGAATATAACTACTATAATACTGCCCCCTATATACAAGAATATAACTACTATAATACTGCCCCCTACATACAAGAATATAACTACTATAATACTGCCCCTATATACAGGAATATAACTACTATAACACTGCCCCTATATACAAGAATATAACTACTATAATACTGCCCCTATATACAAGAATATAACTACTATAATACTGCTCCTATATACAAGAATATAACTACTATAATACTGCTCCTATATACAGGAATATAACTACTATAATACTACCCCTATGTACTAGAATATAACTACTATAATACTACCCCTATATACAAGAATATAACTACTATAATACTGCCCCCTATATACAAGAATATAACTACTATAATACTGCCTCCTATATACAAGAATATAACTACTATAATACTGCCCCCTATATACAAGAATATAACTACTATAATACTGCCCCTATATGCAAGAATATAACTACTATGATATTGCCCCTATATGCAAGAATATAACTACTATGATACTGTCCCTATATACAAGAATATAACTACTATAATACTGCCCCTATATACAAGAATATAACTACTATAATACTGCTCCTATATATGAGAATATAACTACTATAATACTGCCCCTATATACAAGAATATAACTACTATAATACTGCCCCTACATACAAGAATATAACTACTATAATACTGCCCCCTATATACAAGAATATAACTACTATAATACTGCCCCCTATATACAAGAATATAACTACTATAATACTGCCCCCTACATACAAGAATATAACTACTATAATACTGCCCCTATATACAGGAATATAACTACTATAATACTGCCCCTATATACAAGAATATAACTACTATAATACTGCTCCTATATACAAGAATATAACTACTATAATACTGCCCCCTATATACAAGAATATAACTACTATAATACTGCCCCTATATACAAGAATATAACTACTATAATACTGCCTCCTATATACAAGAATATAACTACTATAATACTGCCCCCTATATACAAGAATATAACTACTATAATACTGTTCCTATATACAGGAATATAACTACTATAATACTGCCCCTATATACAAGAATATAACTACTATAATACTGCTCCTATATACAAGAATATAACTACTATAATACTGCTCCTATATACAAGAATATAACTACTATAATACTGCCCCCTATATACAAGAATATAACTACTATAATACTGCCCCTATATACAAGAATATAACTACTATAATACTGCTCCTATATACAAGAATATAACTACTATAATACTGCCCCCTATATACAAGAATATAACTACTATAATACTGCTCCTATATACAAGAATATAACTACTATAAGGGCGGGTTCACACATGGCGGATTTTCACTTAAATTCCGCTGCGGACACTCCGCAGCGTTAATCCGCAGCGGAGCCGTTTCTCCATTGACTTTCACTTTAATTTCGCAGTGTTCGTTTACACGATGCGTACAATTCCGCTGCGGAGCATAGGCTGCGGAGCGGAATGTGGTGTCCGCAGCATGCTCTGTCTGTTGCGGAGCAGTGGCGGACTGGTTGCGGACTCATGGCGGAATTTCTCCATTGACTTCAATGGAGATTCTAAGTTCCGCAATGAAGTCCGCAGCTGTCATGCACATGTTATGTGTGGTGCGGAGCGTATTGGTTTTTTAACATGACATTTCTTCATTCTGGCTGGACCTATGTATTTCTAGGTCTACAGCCAGACTGAGGAAGTCAATGGGGCTCCCGTAATGACGGGAGCGTTGCTAGGAGACGTCAGTAAATAGTCACTGTCCAGGGTGCTGAAAGAGTTAAGCGATCGGCAGTAACTGTTTCTGCACCCGGGACAGTGACTACCGATCCCAATATACATGTATCTGTAAAAAAACATATAAGTTCATACTTACCGAGAACTCCCTGTTTCTGTCTCCAGTCCGGCCTCCCAGGATGACGTTTCAGTGTAAGTGACGGCTGCAGCCAATCACAGGCCAAGCACAGGCTGCAGCGGTCACATGGACTGGCGCGTCATCCAGGGAGGTCGGGCTGGATGCCGAAGGAGGGACGCGTCATCAAGACAACGGGCGGTAAGTATGAATTTCTTTTACTTTCACTAGGGAAAGTGCTGTCCCTTCTCTCTATCCTGCACTGATAGGGAGAAGGGAAGCACTTTTCCTGCAGTCCGCAGCGGCCAGTCCGCATCAATTTTCTGCACATTTTGTGCAGATCCGCAGCCGTAATCCGCAACCCGGATTAGGTGCGGCATTGATGCGGACAGTTGCGGAGGAATTCCGCCATGTGTGGTCATGCCCTAATACTGCTCCTATATACAGGAATATAACTACTATAATACTGCCCCTATGTACAAGAATATAACTACTATAATACTGCCCCTATATACAAGAATATAACTACTATAATACTGCTCCTATATATGAGAATATAACTACTATAATACTGCCCCCTATATACAAGAATATAACTACTATAATACTGCCCCTACATACAAGAATATAACTACTATAATACTGCCCCCTATATACAAGAATATAACTACTATAATACTGCCCCCTATATACAAGAATATAACTACTATAATACTGCCCCCTACATACAAGAATATAAATACTACAATACTGCCCCTATATACAGGAATATAACTACTATAATACTGCCCCTATATACAAGAATATAACTACTATAATACTGCCCCTATATACAAGAATATAACTACTATAATACTGCCTCCTATATACAAGAATATAACTACTATAATACTGCCCCCTATATACAAGAATATAAATACTATAATACTGCTCCTATATACAGGAATATAACTACTATAATACTGCCCCTATATACAAGAATATAACTACTATAATACTGCTCCTATATACAAGAATATAACTACTATAATACTGCCCCTATATACAAGAATATAACTACTATAATACTGCCCCTATATACAAGAATATAACTACTATAATACTGCTCCTATATACAAGAATATAACTACTATAATACTGCCCCCTATATACAAGAATATAACTACTATAATACTGCTCCTATATACAAGAATATAACTACTATAATACTGCTCCTATATACAGGAATATAACTACTATAATACTGCCCCTATGTACAAGAATATAACTACTATAATACTGCCCCTATATACAAGAATATAACTACTATAATACTGCCCCTATATACAAGAATATAACTACTATAATACTGCCGATATATACAAGAATATAACTGCTATAATACTGCCCCCTATGTACAAGAATATAACTACTATAATACTGCTCCCTATATACAAGAATATAACTACTATAATACTGCCCCCTATATACAAGAATATAACTACTATAATACTGCCCCTACATACAAGAATATAACTACTATAATACTGCCCCCTATATACAAGAATATAACTACTATAATACTGCCCCCTATATACAAGAATATAACTACTATAATACTGCCCCCTACATACAAGAATATAACTACTATAATACTGCCCCTATATACAGGAATATAACTACTATAACACTGCCCCTATATACAAGAATATAACTACTATAATACTGCCCCTATATACAAGAATATAACTACTATAATACTGCTCCTATATACAAGAATATAACTACTATAATACTGCTCCTATATACAGGAATATAACTACTATAATACTACCCCTATGTACTAGAATATAACTACTATAATACTACCCCTATATACAAGAATATAACTACTATAATACTGCCCCCTATATACAAGAATATAACTACTATAATACTGCCTCCTATATACAAGAATATAACTACTATAATACTGCCCCCTATATACAAGAATATAACTACTATAATACTGCCCCTATATGCAAGAATATAACTACTATGATATTGCCCCTATATGCAAGAATATAACTACTATGATACTGTCCCTATATACAAGAATATAACTACTATAATACTGCCCCTATATACAAGAATATAACTACTATAATACTGCTCCTATATATGAGAATATAACTACTATAATACTGCCCCTATATACAAGAATATAACTACTATAATACTGCCCCTACATACAAGAATATAACTACTATAATACTGCCCCCTATATACAAGAATATAACTACTATAATACTGCCCCCTATATACAAGAATATAACTACTATAATACTGCTCCTATATACAAGAATATAACTACTATAATACTGCCCCTATATACAAGAATATAACTACTATAATACTGCCCCTATATACAAGAATATAACTACTATAATACTGCCCCCTACATACAAGAATATAACTACTATAATACTGCCCCTATATACAGGAATATAACTACTATAATACTGCCCCTATATACAAGAATATAACTACTATAATACTGCTCCTATATACAAGAATATAACTACTATAATACTGCCCCCTATATACAAGAATATAACTACTATAATACTGCCCCTATATACAAGAATATAACTACTATAATACTGCCTCCTATATACAAGAATATAACTACTATAATACTGCCCCCTATATACAAGAATATAACTACTATAATACTGCTCCTATATACAGGAATATAACTACTATAATACTGCCCCTATATACAAGAATATAACTACTATAATACTGCCCCTATATACAGGAATATAACTACTATAATACTGCCCCTATATACAAGAATATAACTACTATAATACTGCCCCTATATACAAGAATATAACTACTATAATACTGCCTCCTATATACAAGAATATAACTACTATAATACTGCCCCCTATATACAAGAATATAACTACTATAATACTGCTCCTATATACAGGAATATAACTACTATAATACTGCCCCTATATACAAGAATATAACTACTATAATACTGCTCCTATATACAAGAATATAACTACTATAATACTGCCCCTATATACAAGAATATAACTACTATAATACTGCCCCTATATACAAGAATATAACTACTATAATACTGCTCCTATATACAAGAATATAACTGCTATAATACTGCCCCCTATATACAAGAATATAACTACTATAATACTGCTCCTATATACAAGAATATAACTACTATAATACTGCTCCTATATACAGGAATATAACTACTATAATACTGCCCCTATGTACAAGAATATAACTACTATAATACTGCCCCTATATACAAGAATATAACTACTATAATACTGCCCCTATATACAAGAATATAACTACTATAATACTGCCGATATATACAAGAATATAACTACTATAATACTGCCCCCTATATACAAGAATATAACTACTATAATACTGCTCCCTATATACAAGAATATAACTACTATAATACTGCCCCCTATATACAAGAATATAACTACTATAATACTGCCCCTATATACAAGAATATAACTGCTATAATACTGCCCGCTGTGTGCAAGATAATTGAAAGATAAAGATATAATTTAGAGATAAACAAGAAGCAATTTAAATAATATCCACATTTTCATATCCGACTACTGTTTCTCTTTCAGTCTCACTAGTTAACATTTTTTACACTTTTTACTACAATTTTGTTTGTGATTATTTTTAGTACTATTGGTAATTTTTATAAATTGTTAGAAAAATTAGTAATCTTGTTAGAGTTGACAATATCTGCATATCGCTGTGGAATATGTTGACGCTGTATAGGCCATGAGAATACATAATTTGGCTTCCATTACAACTTTACAGTCATCATATCGTAGTGTGCTTTAGTATTATGTCCAGTAAGGCTATGTTCACACGCTTAACATAAAGCGTTTGAAAATACGGAGCTGTTTTCAAGGGAACACAGCTCTTGATTTTCAGACATTTTTTAATTTACTCGTGTTTTTCTTGGCTTTTTTTATGGCCAAAAACGGCTCAAGTAGTGACATGCACTTCTTTTTCGCGGGCGTTTTAAAAAAAAGGCCACTTCGGAACAGAACGCTGTTTTTCCCATTGAAATCAATAGGCAAATGTTTGGAGTCATTCTGTGCACGATCTTTCGGCCGTTTAAGGAAAATAAGCCGTTTGAACATACCCTAAAGGTTTATTGTTAGGGTATGTTCACACGGCCTATTTTCTGCCGTTTTTCGGGCCCTAAACGCCCAAAAAATTGGAAGCAGAGCGGCTCCAAACATCTGCCCATTTATCGCAATGGAAAAAGCGGCGTTCTGTTCCGATCGGCCGTTTTTTTACTTCGCCGTTTTGAAAAACGGCCGCGTAAGAAAACGACCGCGAAAAAGAAGTGCAGGTCACTGTCACTGAACCTGCCAGTCCTGCGGACCAGATGGTAACAGGATTTAGCGAACAATACAGCTGTATCTCAAAAAGTAAATTTTTTTTTTAATAAAAACTAATTATAAAGTTGCACTAATCACACTGACTGAGAATGAGGAGGAGCTTGAATGGAGCGGCAATCGAGCATGCGCCCACCGCTCCATTTAATATCTATGAGGACGAAAGAGAACAGCTGAGCGATGTACTCAACTGTTTTCGTCATTCCCATTGGACTGTAAATGGAGCGGCAGCGCGTATGCTGGACTGCCGCTCCATTCATTGTCCTCTAATCGCGGTTCCAGCGGTGGGGCTTTAAGAGATCAGTCAAATATCACCTACACTATGGATAGGTGATAATTTTGGATTCAGGTACAACCCCTTTAAAGGGTATTTGCCAACTTTTTTTTTCTTCCAGAATAAGGCTGGGTTCACACGACAATGTTACGTCCGTAATGTACGGAACGTATTTCGGCCGGAAGACCCGGACCGAGCTCAGTGCAGGGAGCCGGGCTCCTAGCATCATAGTTATGTACGACGCTAGGAGTGCCTGCCTCTGCGTGGAACTACTGTCCCGTACTGAAAACATGATTACAGTACGGGACAGTTGTCCTGCAGCGAGACAGGGACTCCTAGCATCGTACATCACTATGATGCTAGGAGCCCGGCTCCCTGCACTGTGTTCGGTCCGGGTCTTCCGGCCGAAATACGTTCCGTACTTTACGGACGTAACATGGTCGTGTGAACCCAGCCTTAGTGAGAAAAAAATATCAGTGTAATATCAGAGGTGCAGTATGGGCCCATAAAATTCTATGGGTACATATTCCAGAACTGTAATATAACTGTGTCAATGAGGCCTAACGTGCAATAGGATTAATGGAAAGAGTTTCATGAGAATCTAAGGGGATTCCACCGAAATGTATCCCGTATAGATATGTCATATGAGATCCTTACAGATTCTCCAAGAAGATGCAAAGGTCTGGAGATCACCCGAACTTCCTTGTCCCTACTTGTTAGTTACCGCCATTTGATTTGTCATCATTGTTAGAGTGCCTGTAATAGGTTTCCATTGCCAGGGTCGGTTTTAAGGGTGGCAAACTGGGCAATTACCTATTTTCCTAGGGACCCACATTCCACTATCAGTTTCAGTAGTCACGCAGAGAGTTCATTTAGGCCAGATTCACATGAGCGAGTGCAAACTTGGATGTGAAAAACTGCTGTTTTTTTATGTCCGAGTTGCACCTGTTTGGGTCCCGTTTTCACAGATCCCCATAGATTTGAGTCTATCGAGGGAACCGTGAAAACGGAAGAAAATAGAACATGTTCTATGTTTCAAGGGACCCTTCACACGGTCTGTTGAAACAAGGGCCATGTAAACGGCCGAATTGAAATGCATAGACGTATACCACACTCGTCTGAATTTGGCCTCATACTAAGGCCTTATTTACACGAGCGTAGTTTATGTCCGTGATACGGGCGCGAAAATCACGCATGTCGCACGGACCTATGCTAGTCAATGGGGCCGTTCAGACATTGCGTGTTTTTCACGCAGCGTGTGTCCGCTGCGTGAAACTCACAGCACGTCCTATATTTTAGCGTTTTTCACGCATCACGCGATGTCAATGGGTGCGTGAAAATCGCGCACGGCACACGGACGCACTTCCGTGTGCCGCGCGTGATTCGCGCTACAGTTGTTGCCGAAATGAAGGGAATGATAAAACTACCTCCTTCATTTCTGTTTCTAAACATCAAAACCACATGTCATAACGAGGCCATATGCGCAAAAAACACGCAGCCACGCACCAAACACTGATGCCACATGGAACTGCAATGCGCAAAAAAACGCAGCGTTTTTTGCGCGCGCAAAACGCACACGCTTGTGTGAATTTCGACTAAGGGTATGTTCACACGGCCTATTTACAGACGTAAATCGGGCGTTTTTGCCCCGAAATACGTCCGAAAATAGCGCCTCAATAGCGCTGACAAACATCTGCCCATTGAAAGCAATGGGCAGACGTTTGTCTGTTCACACGAGGCGTAATTTACGCGCCGCTGTCAAATGACGGCGCGTAAATAGACGCCCGCGTCAAAGAAGTGACCTGTCACTTCTTTGGCCGTAATTGGAGCCGTTATTCATTGACTCCAATGAATAGCAGCGCCAATTACGTCCGTAATGGATGCGGCGTTCAAGCGCCTGCACATGCCGTTACGGCTGAAATTACGGGGATGTTTTCAGGCGGAAACATCCCCGTAATTTCAGCCGTAACGGACGCCCTCGTGTGAACATATCCTGAGAGCTCTGCCCGACTGTACGGCTGTTAAATCACATGTATAATCAGTGCAGGGGAGGAAGGGGAAACTGAATGAGATTAGTCCTAGACCACTAAGGACTTTACCATTAACCCTTCACACTTTGGGCAAGGTATGGCGGTATTATTTGGACACTGCATGTCCGTATTGTGTGGGTAATATATAGTAGTATAATCTGGATACTGTATGAAGTATTCTTTAAGCATTGTGTGGCGGTATTATTTAGGCCTTTAATGGCAGTGTTGTGTGGTAATATATGGTAGTATAATCTGGATACTGTTTTGAGGTATTATTTAAGCATTCTGTGGGGCCATTATGTGGGCACGGAATCGTAGTATTTTGTAGGAAATTTATAGTAATATTATATGATAAGCTTATGGAGTTAATATTTTAACATTATGTGGCGGCATTATTTGGGCACTGAATAACAGTATTGTGTGGGAAATATTCGTTAATATTATCTGGATACTGTATGGAGTATTATGGCAGCATTACTTGGGCACGGAATGGCAGTATTTTGTGGGAAATATAGGGTATGATCTGCATACCGTATGGAGTTATTACTTAAGCATTGTGTGGCGGTATTACTTTGGCACTGAATGTCTGTATTGTTTGAGTTTTGTATGGAAGTATTATTTGGCATCGAGTGGCAGTATTTAGGTTTAAAATTTCAGTCAAATGTGAAATGACTAGTAGACCTGTCATAACGAAGGGTATTGGGGACTCCACAGAATGTGTTGGGTCATAACGGCTCATACACCTCCTCCTACCATGTCTTATAATTTCACCTGTCTATTTGACGTCTCAGAGGATGGGTTTTATTGGAATTCCCCTTTAAATCAGGCAGATTGGTACCGTGGTTTTGGAAAAGCCGCTGTGGTCACTGCCCTGTTTACCTGTAGCCTAGAAAATATTGCCCTTTATAAACGTTTCTCCCACGTCCTGTTTACAGCATTTTATAGAACCGGGATATTTTCGTGCCCCTTCTATTCGGCCTTCGGTCTTGGGCTCTGTGAAGGAGTGTTGTGTACTGACCTTTGTGCGTGGCACTGAGGACTTTTGTGCTGGAACATTTGGCTCTTCTTCTCTTCTCTACTAACACAAGAGATTCCAGTCTGTAAGTGATGACTTTAGAGATCCGCGGCGGCCGATTAATGGTCCTGTGTGGTCAACAGCGACCTTCAAAGGCAGCAATTAGTGACAGTGCGCGTCTATGGCAAGTGTAAGTAGAACTTGTGCTTTATGGAAATGTTGGGACGATATTGCAAAAAGAAATGAAACCAGCCTTGTCTTTATGTGTCTGATATATCATTTCTACACCGGGTACTAGCGCCACCCTGACTTTCCAATTTAATCTCTCAAAATAAACCTAAAGGGATTGTCCACAATTAGAAAAACATAACTGCTTTCTACCAAACATAGTGCCACACCTGTTCACAGGTTGTGTGTGGTATTGCAGCTTAGCCACATTCACCTCTATGGAGCTGAGCAGCAATACCAGACACAACCTATGGACAGGTATGGCGCTGGTTTTTGAAGAAAGCAGTCATGTTTTTAAAAACCTGGGCAACCCCTTCAATACCTAACCCCCAATTACGTCATATGACGCAATATGTGATGACATCACACTGTCTGGGATCTATATATTCTTCATCTTCATCATCCAAAAGAAATTGTTCCGGTTTGTTTATTATCTCTGTTTCTAGGAAAGCTGGTTGACTGCTAGCGGGGTCGCCGGATTGGTTGTGATCCCGTCCAGAATCCTGCCCAGTTATACATTAATGCAGGTGTGGAGAATATGGCAGATTTGCCAGTTGTATATTGATGGACTATCCTTAGGATAGGTCATCAATATGAGATCGGTGGGGATCCAATTCCCAAAACCCCCATTGATCAGCTGACTGAAGGGGCCGCAGCGTTCAACGCCGCAGCCTTTTCCCAGTTTACAGGCACGGCACTGTACACCTCCGTAGCGGCTGTGCTTGGGATTGCAGTTCCAGTCCCATTCAAGTGAATGGGACTCAGCTGTAATCCTAGGCACAACCGCTACGGAAGTGTACGGCGCTGTACCTGGTAAATGCTGAAGAGGCTGCGGCGACAAACGCCATGGCCCCTTCAGTCAGCTGATCAATGGGGGTTTTGGGAATTGGATCCCCCCGATCTCATATTGATGACCTATCCTAAGGATAGGTCCTGGAAGTCCTGGAAAACCCCTTTTAATATATCTTTCTAAAGTGAGAATACCCCTTTAACAACTGGGCTGCAGAGAACAACTGTGTCCATTACATGACCATGTAACGATCCCAGCACCTGTGTGTCCATCACATGACCATGGACAGGATTGTATCTACTGGAGGTGAACACTGAATGTTCCTACTGAAGAACTTCAAGCAGAGATCTTGAAAACGGTGAGGAATTAATACAGAAAGTATATTGGAATTTTTTTAAACTTTTAATTATACAAAAAAGTAACAAAACCCCGAAGACAGTGCTCCAAAATGGGGGCAGCAGGTTTAACGGTTATGCCAAACTTTTCTCCTTTGATGGTGTGTTCTTAAACCAGCCGGGCCCTAATTTTGATAAATGCTATGGCTCCATCATATGTGTGCCCTGAGGGGACACGCTACTGAATCTGGGCCCTCTGGTCCCACGTTAGGGATATGTGGTGGTGTGAATCGACAGGGGGAGCATACCTCCCAACTTTCCCGGATTCAGCGGGACAGTCCCGATTCTGGCCAGTGTCCCGCTGTCCCAGGCGGCCGGCGGTATGTCCCGGTTTCAACTGTATCTGCGTCCTCAGGACGCAGATACAGTTGAATTCAATGGTGAAGCAGGGAGCTCCCTGCTTCACCATTCGCTATATGATGGCAGCCATGGACGGCTCAGCACAGACAGGCGGGATGCAGTGATGTCATCGCGTCTGCCTGCGCCGAGCCACTCATCGCACAGAGCGGAGTAGCAGAGGCATCTCCTCTACTCGTCGTGGGAATAGGGCTAGGTAAGTATTTATTTTATTATTTTTTGATTAGGCACTATTGGGGCATTATACTGTATGGGGCAGCTGTGGGGGGCATTACCTATATGAGGGCATTATACTGTATGGTGGCATTAAACTGTATGGGGGCAGCTGTGGGGGTCATTACAGTGTATGGGGGCATTATACTGTATGGTGGCAGCTATGGGGGCATTAAACTGTATGGGGCAGCTATGGGGCATTATACTGCATGGGGGCATCTGTAGGGGCATTATACTGTATGGGGCGTCTATAGCATCATTAAACTGTATGGGGGGCATTTGTGGAGGAATTATACTGTGTGGGGGCATCTGTGTGGGCATTATACTGTATAGGGGTATCTATGGAGACATTATACTGTATGGGGGCATTATACTGTGTGGTGGCAGCTATTTGGCATTATACTGTGTGGGAGGCACTATGGGGAATTATACAGAAGAAAGTGAGGCAGCACTACCAAATATTTGGAAAAAGATCCTTTTATTCCACGTGCGACGTTTCAGCTCAGTGTGAGCCTTTCTCAAGCATAACTTATTTTTGGACTGTGACCCAGGAGACGTGCACCCGACTTGAGTTTTTTGGATCCTGTGCTGCTGATCTGTATTTATCTATGGGGAATTATACTTTGTCGGGGCACTTTGGTGGCATTATACTCTGGGGGCACTATGGGAGCATGATACTGCGTGGGCTGAACTGGGTGTGTATGGGCGGGGTTAGAGGCGTGTCTTAACAGAAAAATTTGCCATGGCACACGCAACGGTGTTGTCCCTCTTTGTAAGGGGAGATTCACACGAACGTTGCGTTTTTGCGCGCGCAAACAACGCAGCGTTTTGCGAGCGCAAAAACCATTTGACAGCTGCGTGTGTCATGCGTGTCTGATGCGCGGCTGCGTGATTTTCGCGCAGCCGGCATCATAGAGATGAGGCTTGTCGACGCCCGTCACTGTCCAAGGTGCTGAAAGAGCTAAATCTTTCAGCACCCTCGACAGTGAATGCCGAACACAACAGCGAAAAACCTGTAACAAAAAAAGATAAAGTTCCTACTTACCGAGAACTTCCCGGCCGTTGCCTTGGTGACGCGTCCTTGGTGACGCGTCCTTGGTGACGCGCCTCTCTTGACATCGGGCCCCACCTCCCTGGATGACGCAGCAGTCCAAGTGACCGCTGCAGCCTGTGATTGGCTGCAGCCTGTGCTTGGCCTGTGATTGGCTGGAGCTGTCACTTGAACTGAAGTGTCATCCCGGGAGGTCGGACTGCAGGAAGGAGACAGGAGTAATCGGTAAGTTAGAACTTCGGTTTTTTTTTACAGGTTAATGTATTTTGGGATCGCAAGTCACTGTCCATGGTGCTGAAACAGTTTAACTCTTTCAGCACCATGGACAGTGACTATCTCCTGACGTCGCGTACCGATAATTTTTTTGCCGGGATCGGCCAAAACGAGTTTGGCCGAACCCGGTGAAGTTCGGTACGCTTGTCCGGCTTCGCTCATCGCAAAGACACTCCGTTTGGATGTTCGGAAACAGAAAAGCACGTGGTGCTTTTCGGTTTTCATTCATCCTTTTCACTGCTGTTGCGCGAATCACGCTCGTCCCATGGAAGTGCTTCCGTGTGGTGCGCGTGATTTTCACGCACCCATTGACTTCAATGGGTGCGTGATGCGTGAAATACGCAGAGTTTTTGAACCGGTCGCGTATAGTACGCAGCGAACAAACGCTGCGCAAGAATCACGCACTGTTTGAACTGCCTCATTGACTTCTATAGTGCTGTGCGTGATGCGCAGAAAATACGCGGCCTGCACGCGCGCAAATCGCGCTCGTCTGAATCCCCCCTTATACCTGAAAGTTGGGAGGTATGGGGTGGGGGGTGGGCATTTTCTTATGGGCCCAAATCTCTTCCGTGTCTTCCTCAGTTATCTTTAATCGTGCAGCATCATTTTTCATTTCTGACTAGATGTATTCAGTACATTGGTCTGGTGATAAGGGGTGACGGACCCGCTCGAGAAGCCTTGCACCAGCAGCTGCACCTACGTTAGTCAGGAAATCTCGAGCTTCTGGGAGTGAAGATGTCTTATTCCCTGTTTATTCTCCTCACATTCCTTTCAGACTGATGTTACCCAGCATGAGATGATAAATTCCTCCCAGAAGCTCCGCACGTGGGGCCGGTCTATTAACACAGTTATACTCAACTATAAGTGACCCGAATCCCTGTGGCGTGACGAAAATATACAGTATATAGATATCGCAGGAGCAAGAAAAATGAAAGACAACTGTGTCATCAAGAAGATAAAACTCTGCGGGAAATAAAAGGTTAAATAAAGGTGCAGCATATCAGGGCTCGTTCCAGCTCACTGCATTGTATATACTGAGTGCAGCTGATTTACATTATTATTATTGGGATTTTTGGGTCCTGTCCCTATGTCACGCACTGTAAAATGTCCTTTACTGGGCGGGGCTTATACAACTTCTCATCCAACGCTTCCTGGTTCAGGAAGAGAATGCCAGAATTGTGGTGAAGACTGACACACAGGAAGAATAAAATAATCCGGGGGGAGAAAATGTGACTCTTGATAACAATGTTGATTTTATTTGATATTTAAAGTGAATGTCCAACTTTTAACATGATTATATTGAGGTTTCTCTTCGGCTCCAGGGGCCGGCAGATACTGGATGTTTTCCATGCTGCCTCACATTATGTCCTGATGCTGGATGGTGTAAAGTGGCGCCTGGAGATGAAGAGGAAACCAGGATCGAGAGGGTATTATCAACTATTATCTATTGGATACCTGCCAGTAAGTGTTCAATTTCCCTGCAGCGCCGCCACTGGGGAAATGAAGTATTACACAGTGTCTATTCATATCAATGCATTCTCTGTGTAATACAGGACAGGACAGGTCCTCCAGAGAGAGCGAGAGACGCTCTATGTAACCGCTCCCCACTCTGACCAAGAGATGAAGATCCTGAATATAGGAGGACCCCCACTATTAACTCAGAATTCCCTAATAGGGTGTATGATAATGAGTTTTCTAAACTGGACGGCCCCTTTTAACCCTTTCTGAGTTACCTTGTTCATCCTGGTCTTCCTGGTTCATGAATAAAATGCAAGCACTGCCCCCAGTGTCTTTTAGGCCGGTTTCAAACAGCCGCATTTTAACGTTTGTATTATGGCCGCAATACCTCCTGTGGTTATACGGGACCGAACTGAGATCAACATAGAAGGTCGGGATATATAGCGCTCGTAATATGGACGCTAAAAATGCAGTTATATTTATCTCACACCTGACTAACAGATGCTGGGCGTAATTCTTGCATTTTATACATGAACCAGCCAGATCAGGATGAACATAATGTTGTTTGGAGCTGCCGCAGTGCATGGAATTGTGTCAAGAAGCGATGAGGTGAATATATTTTTTACGTCATGAAGCCGCCTGATGTCTTATGGACACCGCTGTGAATCTGGACTCTTCCCGCTCCACTCTTTGGTTCCCCCATCTTTGGACGTTGGCTTCCAGCGTTTGCTTGGCTCATAGTTCACATTGTCACATCCTTCTGTACTGATGCGGAGGAATGTTCTGCGTCTGTCCCGGATCTGCTCTCACCATCTTTTGGCCGTTCACCTCATTACAGATGGATTTCAGTCCTTCAGTTGCGGCAACCACCAGACAAATCCTCCCTGTTCCTGGTATTACTGATAAGAGTGGTCAGACTGACATAAAACAGTCCTCTCCCAGCCGGCCGCCTGTCCACAGGATGGATTATGTTTTTACATTAGTGTTAACCCTTTGCCGACATCTGCCGCTGGAAGCGAATGGTTAGGGGATGTTCACACGGAAACGCCAAATACGTCTGAAATTACGGAGCTGTTTTCAGGCGAAAACGGCTCCTAAATTTCAGAAGTTTTTACAAGTGCACGCGTTTTTCGCGGCGTCCAATACGGACGTAATTGGAGCTGGTTTTCAATGGAGTCAATGAAAACGGCTCCAATTACGTCCCAAGAAGTGTCCTGCACTTCTTTGACGTGGGCGTAATTTTACGCGCCGTCTTTTGACAATGACGCGTAAAATTACAGCTCGTCTGCACAGAACATCGTAAGACCCATTGCAAGCAATGGGCAGATGTTTGCCGACGTATTGGAGCCGTCTTTTCAGGCGTAATTCGAGGCGTAAAAACAACGCCTCCATTACACCTGAAAATAGGTCGTGTGCACATACCCTAAAGGTATGTTCACACACAGACTCAAAAACGTCTCAAAATACGGAGCTGTTTTCAAGAGAAAATAGCTCCTGATTTTCTGACGTTTTTTGTGCCACTCGCGATTTTCGCGGCGTTTTTCACTGCGGTTTTTACGGACGTTTTTGGAGCTTTTTTCAATATAGTCTATGGAAAACGGCTCCAAAAACGTCCCAAGAAGTGTCCTGCACTTCTTTTTCCGCAGCCGTTTTTTTACGCTTAAAAAACGCCGCGAAAAGCGCTCCGTCGGAACAGAGCGCCGTTTTCCCATTGAAATCAATGGGCAGATGTTTGGAGTCCCGAAAAATGGCCGAAAATAGGCCGTCTGAACATACCCTTAGGTGTTGTAGTCAAAACCAAGTGATGTAAACAAAGGGTGGAGTCTCTCGTTGTCTTACGATCACAACCCCAATGACACGATTGTGGGGGCCAATGGTTAAATATGGCAGCCGGGGTCCTAACAAAGGACTGTGATATGTGGACGTCTATTGTTTTTTACTGACAGACAATAATACATTGGAAAACAGAGGCAATTCAAACGTTAAGTAAAGTTTAATAAAGTTATAAAAAAAGTCACACAAATACAAAAATAATAAACACATGACAATCGCTTGTATGAAAGCGATCAAACAGAAAAATCCCCATAATCTAATTAAGTTTAAGTATTATTTACACTGCATTGATATATAATATATATATATATACATAAGTTTAAAAAAAAACAAGTCCTCAGACAGCAACGTCAATGGAAAAATATACACAATATTATCATTAACTGCATCCTCAAGGGGTTAATAACAGCAAAGATACTTCAAAAATGTTCCATTAAAGGAATTCTCCACCCAAATGTCATTTTACTAGATATATAGTAAACATAAGAGACCGAATTCTGCATCTGTTTTCAACTTAGTGAAAATTCTGTTTTGTATAAAAAAAAAGTTTAACCATTATATAAGGAAAAGTTCTGCAACTTTCTATATATTGTTTGTATCAACTTCTCATCCTCATCAAGATCTCTGCTTGCTATCAGCAAAACTTGGCTTTCTGTTGTGAGATTTGCATCCCCATTGAATTCATTGACATACTGCGGAATTAAATTCCGCACCGCGGGTCCATTTATTAACGTTTACCCCGCAGGTTTTTTTTCGCAGCACGGGCGTGACATTTTCTAAATCTCATCCGCTTTGCTGCTACTGTAAATTCTGCGGAATTTCCGGACAGAATTTAGTCTCGGAAATTCCGCAGCATTTACGCTACGTGGGAACCCGGCCTTAACGCCTATATAAATGGAATAGCTGGGTGCGTGGAGCCTGTGCGGCGGCACGCGGAGTCCCTACGGATCTGTGTTACGGAGCAGTAAGCACTCCGTGTGCCAAACGGTGTCTTTGTGGGGCCCCTTATTCTAGGGCAGAATACCTCCATAATACGGCATGCACGGTACAGTCTATGGCTACCGTAACACTGATCTGTAATATGGCTGTGTGTATGGGCCCTAACATTGCACTTTTGGGTCACATTTAGCCCCGTCTTCAATTGACCCAAGTTTTTTTGACAACTGAAATAAAAAATCCTGGAAAAAAAAAAAACATTGACAAGATCCTAGAACTATTTCAGGAGTTGAGAAAATCTGCTTTGTTGGTCATAGGTAAGAAACAGCAAATGTTTTCCACATGTGCGAGATTCGCGTCCCGCTAAAGACCCAGATGGTATATAAGAGGTTTCAATTAAGCGTTATCCTTAAACACAAACATCAGACTTGTTAAAGTATCCGGGGGGGGCTTAAAATAAATCACGACAGCAAAATTATTATGATATCCAATTATTGGAGTTGATTCTGGAAAGGTTCCAGGAAGGTCACGTGACTGTTACTCCAAGGATTTCATGATAAAAGTCTCCATAATGTTCAATGAACCCTACAATAAATGGATGACATTAGTAGTATTTAGCATTCAGGAGTTATGTCCCCCCTATCCGTCCTTAAAGGGGTTGTCCCCCTAATTACAGGATAGGTGATAACATGCTGATCGGTGGGGATCCGACCGCTGGGACCGCCACCGATCACAAGAAGTGGGGTCCTGTTCCCTTGGATGAAAGGAGCGGCAGGTCGCACATGAGCACTGCCGCTATATTCACTGTCTATGGGACTATCGGCGATAGTCGATGTACAGCGCTTGGCTATCTCTGGCAGCACCATAGAGAATAAATGAAGCAACAGGGTGCATGTGCAACCTGCCGCTCCATTCATTTTCAAGAAACGGGACCCCGTTCTTGTGATCGGTGGGGGGGCCCAGTGGTCGGATACCAACCGATCACCATGTTATCACCTGTCCTGTGGTTAGGGGGGTAACATTTAATCTTGGCACAACCCCTTTAAAGTGAATGGCCACTTTTAAACACAAGTTTATTTTTTTAATCTCATTAGGTTCCAAAGACTGTGCTTATGAATTTCTTAATACATCTTTATAGCGGATGTAGCTCCGTTTTTCTGATACAGCGCTCCAAATCCTCTGTATAGTCATATACTAGTTAAATGATAAAATGTAAGCTACCTGCAGCCACCACTAGAGGGAGCTCAGGAGCTTACTGCATAATGTAATGCATGGAACTCAATGATAACACAGTATACAGTCATCTCCAAAGCTCCCCCTAGTGGTGGCTGAAGGAGAATGTTATCATTTAATAATGGACTTTTTACAGCTTTAAAAAAAATATTGAGAAACTAATCAGCACAGAAATTTGAATCTATTTAGAAAAAAAAACAAAAAAAACAAATGGGAGCAGGGATAGGCTTAGTAAATCTTTAAAAATGGGGTTTCCAAAACACATGCGTGTATACAGTTTACTATAGAGTTGTTTACATGGCAACATATGTCCCCTTGCTGTGATTTATTTGGGGACTATGTAATACACTGTCTGCCCTGTAGGGGCGCCGCAGGGAAATTCAATACTTGCTGCTGGGTTCCCCCACATATTACAGCTGATTCCTGTGATCGACTTATCAGCGAGAGACCATTCTAATAAAAAAAGATTGTGCAGTGGTCAACCCCTTTAACGACCAAGAGACCTGACCCCAGTGATGGGACTTTCTGTCCTGGGATGGGTGGTTATGCGTGGAACGTCAGGAGGGAGGTCTCATTTTTAAATTTTCACTGGAGCCCCTTCTACTGGGAACTGGAACCCACAATTTAGATATGAAATCTAATTTCTTGATGGGACAGTCATATCCTTGGGACCTGAAAGAAATAGCGTTTTTATATCTGTATATATCGGCATGATCTCCAACTTCAGGGATTTATTAAATAGATCACAAAAAATAGATCACATAAATAATCAGGACCACCATGTCTACATCGTCATCTTCAATCATCATCAATGATCAATCATAGGATGACTAGATCTTACTTTCTGCATGAAATCTGAGGAGGAACCTAAGGGTTCATCCACGCATAACGGAATTGCTGCGTATTTTCCATTCAGAATTGCGGTCGGAATATACGCAGCAGAATACATTAGTAGCAGAGTGGATGAGATTTTAAAAATCTCATCCGCACGCTGCGTAAAAATTCTGAGCAGAAATTGACCTGCGGTGCATATTTTTCAGACCGCAGCATGTCAATTCCTGCTGCGGAAAGTGGCCTGAATTGCTGCGTTTTTTTAGAGGAGACGTCACCGTCTCCCAACATTGTGAAAAACGCAGCAAAATACGCACCATTATCTGCCGTAAAAAAGACAGGAAATGGTGCGGTTTTCCACACTGGAGTTTCTGCGGAAATTACCTATGGACAAGACCTAATTGTGAGACTACGTCCTAAAGTAAGGTGCAAGTTCTACTGAGTCATATAACTCCAATGGTTGCAAATTCTCCACCAATGATAGATAGATAGATAGATAGATAGATAGATAGATAGATAGATAGATAGATAGATAGATAGATAGATAGATAGATAGATAGATAGATAGATAGATAGATAGATAGATAGATAGATAGATAGATATGAGAGTAGATAGATAGATAGATAGATAGATAGATAGATAGATAGATAGATAGATAGATAGATAGATAGATAGATAGATAGATAGATAGATAGATAGATAGATAGATAGATAGATAGATAGATAGATATTAGATAGATAGATAGATAGATATGAGATAGATAGATATGAGATAGATAGATAGATAGATAGATAGATAGATAGATAGATAGATAGATAGATAGATAGATAGATAGATAGATAGATAGATAGATAGATAGATATTAGATAGATAGATAGATAGATATTAGATAGATAGATAGATAGATAGATAGATACTTTTTTCCTCTCCCCATATAATAACATACATTTGTAGACTCTGCTTTCCTGTATATCTATATCACTTATCCGACAGTCTTCAGACCGTCACCTCTTCCTGTAACATTCTTCTCTGTAAAATTCCTAGCCCCGATGTCATCTGGTTTTAATAAATATAAAGAATATCTGAATGTAGGGGAGACTTTATTTTCCTTTCCAGGGCACCAGGTACCTCGTACAAAGCAGTGGAAGGATCCTGTATGTTGGCAGTCCCCCAATATTACTATTCTTGTTTATTCTTATTCTTATTATTGTTATAAGAGACTGTCAGTTATTACAAATATGTATGTAATTACAGATGTAGCAGAGCTGAAATTGTGAGCTTTTCATTTGGCATAACATGGTGAAATGACAATGTATTATCTATAGTTCTTAGCTTCTAAGTTATCATGGTGCACAGAAGAAGCGATTAGATATAAATTCAGCTCTGCTACATCTGCATATTATTACGTAAAGTGTATTAATTGAGTACAGGATATGTCATTGATTCAGCATTAACACATAACTTCAATTCATTGTTGTTGTTTTTTTTAAGTCTGGAATCTCTCTAGGTTGGGGGATGGGGAGCTAAGGTGAAGGGAACAAATGGAAGTGAGCATAGTGAAGAAGGACCAGAGCACATGACCAGGAGATAGTACTGGAGCAAGTTTTCAGTACTAGACCAAAATCCATTCAGTATTCCCTGCTGGTTCAATGTCTGCACTATTGATTTGCATTCTGGGAAGTGGCCCTTTTGCACTGTGCAGTAATCTAATGTCGAAATTAGCAAAGCCCCTACCTACATTATGGAAAGGCAGCTGTGAAATATAATACATACTACACTCAGCATCAGTATAGGATAAGTAATGTAATGTATGTACACAGTGACTCCACCAGCAGAATAGCGAGTGCAGCTCTGGAGTATAATACAGGATGTAACTCAGGATCAGTACAGGATAAGTAATGTAATGTATGTACACAGTGACTCCACCAGCAGAATAGCGAGTGCAGCTCTGGAGTATAATACAGGATATAACTCAGGATCAGTGCAGGATAAGTAATGTAATGTATGTACACAGTGACTCCACCAGCAGAATTGTGAGTGCAGCTCTGGAGTATAATATAGGATATAACTCAGGATCAGTACAGGATAAGTAATGTAATGTATGTACACAGTGACTCCACCAGCAGAATAGTGACTGCAGCTCTGGAGTATAATACAGGATGTAACTCAGGATCAATACAGGATAAGTAATGTAATGTAATGTATGTACACAGTGACTCCACCAGCAGAATAGTGACTGCAGCTCTGGGGTATAATACAGGATATAACTCAGGATCAGTGCAGGATAAGTAATGTAATGTATGTACACGGTGACTCCACCAGCAGAATAGTGACTGCAGCTCTGGGGTATAATACAGGATATAACTCAGGATCAGTGCAGGATAAGTAATGTAATGTATGTACACGGTGACTCCACCAGCAGAATAGTGACTGCAGCTCTGGAGTATAATACCGGATGTTACTTAGGATCACTACAGAATAAGTAATGTAATGCGTGTACACAGTGACTCCAGCAGCAAAATAGTGAGTGCAGCTCTGGAGTATAATACAGGATGTTACTCAGGATCACTACAGGATAAGTAATGTAATGCATGTACACAGTGACGCCACCAGCAGAATAGTGAGTGCAGCTCTGGAGTATAATACAGGATGTGTCAGGATCAGTACGGGATAAGTAATGTAATGTATGTACACAGTGACTCCACCAGCAGAATAGTGAGTGCAGCTCTGGAGTATAAAACAGGATGCAACTCAGGATCAGTACAGGATAAGTAATGTATGTACACAGTGACTCCAGCAGCAGAATAGTGAGTGCTGCTCTGGAGTATAATACAGGGTGTAACTCAGGATTTGTACAGGATAAGCAATGTTATGTATGTACACAGTGACTCCACCAGCAGAATAGGGAGTGCAGCTCTGAAGTATAATACAGGATGCAACTCAGGATCAGTACAGGATAAGTAATGTATGTACACAGTGACTCCAGCAGCAGAATAGTGAGTGCTGCTCTGGAGTATAATACAGGATGTAACTCAGGATCAGTACACGATAAGTAATGTAATGTATGTACACAGTGACTCCACCAGCAGAATAGTGAGTGCAGCTCTGGAGTATAATACAGGATGTAACTCAGGATCAGTACAGGATAAGTAATTTAATGTATGTGCACAGTGACTCCACCAACAGAATAATACGTACAGCTCTGGAGCATAATACAGACTGTAACTCAGGATCAGTACAGGATAAGTAATGTAATATATGTACACAGTGACTCCAGCAGCAGAATAGTGAGTGCTGCTCTGGAGTATAATACAGGATGTAACCCAGGATCAGTACAGGATAGGTAATGTAATGTATTTACACTATGTATTAGGATCTCCCAGGGCATACGCTGAATGTACACACCAAATGTAGTGTGAACAGAGCATAAATGACATGTTAGTATCACAAAATGAAATTATGCAACATCTAATCATTTCTGTGTCAGAGTTGTAGTATCTGTTAAAGTGGTTTATTCTGTTTCACAAAATAATATTCCTGTATGTCCTTGTCATGTGATGAAGTATCTGATAGGTGGCAGTGGAACATTTTCATTAATTCACTACAGCTGGTCCGTCCTCTTGGCCACCATATTGGAGCAATGTTCACATCTAGTGATATCTGGTACATATGTGAATACATTGTATAGTGTGGGAAACATCTTGTTCTACTGACATGATCATAGAACCAGCCATGTAGTTCCCTTGAGTCCGGCAACTTGAGTCCTCAACCGTCCGCTGGCACATGTCTGCAATCTACGTGTGGGATCTCATTTGCAAGAAGAGATTAATAAAAAACTTGGAAGAAGTATTTTCTTTGTTTTATCTCCCATCTATGAAGAAATTAAAACCAGTTGAGGAAAACATGGCAACAACAGAGCTATTAAAATTATTGGAGCCTGAAAGCAGAGCAGATATGTATTTTCTGATATTTATCTATAGTCAGCAGCCATATGCAGAATCTATCCACTGACATGGGCCCGGTCACCAGTGGGGTTCATCCTTCTTCCCTTTTTCTGAATCCCCATTTGCGGGACAGTTTTATGCCCTGCCCCATACCACCCAGGAACAGGGACGATTCTAGCTTTTCTGCTGCCTGAGGCAAAAATTTAAATTGCGTCCCCCAGATCTAGATTGACATCTACTACATCACTAGCAGACTCAAAATATAAATAAATCATACCACTCATTATTTCGCTGCAGATCATACAGTGACTACAGTGCTGATTAGAGACAGAAAAATTAGAGACAGAAGAAACATTTACATTAAGTGACTCACAGGTGACATCTTCTCAGATTCTAGTTGTTATTTTTCTCTTTTCTTCTCCATCCCGTCCAGACCTCTATGATGACTTCTCCCAGACAAAGCACATTTCTGCAGTTTTCCACTCAGATGTCTTTAGCTTCTCATTTTTTAAACAATCCTGCACCCTAAGAATGAAGATAAAATTCTCATGGTGCCACACACTATGCCTCTAAATATAATAGTCCCATACACTGCACCTCCAATTATAATAGAACCATACACTGTGTCCCTGATTCTAATAGCACCATACACTGTGTCCCCCCCACACAGTGCCCCCCATAGAGCCCCCTGTATACAATGCTGCACATAGATCCCCCTGTAGACAGTGCCCCACATACAAACTGCACCCTATAGAGCCTCCTGTAGATAGTGCCCCATAGATAGTGCCCTACATAGATCCCCCTGTAGATAGTAGCCCCCATAGATCCCCTGTAGATAGTAGCCCCTGTAGATAGTGCCCCACATACAGCCCCCTGTAGATAGTGCCCCACATGTAGCCCCCTGTAGATAGTGCCCCACATATAGCCGCCTGTAGATAGTAGCCCACATATAGCCCCCGGTAGATAGTGCCCCCATATAGCCCTCCCCTGTAGATAGTTCCCCACATATAGCCCCCTGTAGATAGTGTCCCACATATAGCCCCACTATAGATAGTGGCCCACATATAGCCCCCTTTTAGATAATGCCCCACATATAGCCCCCCTGTAGATAGTGCCCTGCATAGAGCCCCCTGTAGACAGTGCCCCACATACATAGTGCACCCTATAGAGCCTCCTGTAGATACTGCCCCCAAGGAGCCCCTGTAGATAGTGCCCCCATAGATCCCCCTGTAGATAGTAGCCCCTATAGATCCCCTAAAGATAGTAGCCCCTGTAGATAGTGCCCCACATACAGCCCCCTGTAGATAGTGCCCCACATATAGCTGCCCTTGTATATAATGCCCCACATATAGCCCCCTGTAGATAGTGCCCCACATACAGCCCCCTGTAGATAGTGCCCCACGTATAGCCCTCCCCTGTAGATAGTTCCCCACATATAGCCCTCCCCTGTAGCTAGTTCCCCAAATATAGCACCCCTGTAGATAATGCCCCACATATAGCCCCCTTGTATATAGTGCCCCACATATAGTCCCCCTGTAGATAGTGCACCACATGGAGACCCCCTGTAGATAGTGCTCCACATATAGCCCCCACATACAGCCCCCCTGTAGATAGTGGTCGACATATAGCCCCTCACACTTTTAACAAAAAAAAAAACATTTTAGCCATCTTTATCTTGACTCTGATATCTTGCTGCAGCGTGATATCACACAACACAAGCCATTGAAAAGTAATTGAAAAAGTCAAGATAAAGATTCTTGCCTCTGTGTATTTAATCCGTTAAAAGTTAAGATAAAGACGGCTACATCTGTACTCACCTAAACCCGTAACCGCGCCATCCTCTTGAAATGCAGGCCTGCTCTCTTCTGAGAGATGATTGGCAGGATGCATTGACTTGTCCACGAGTGGCGTGATGACATCATCGGGACGATTACGTAATTGAAAGGCGATGAATAGCGGGGCACATGTACTTCGCCATTCAGCGCTTAAGCATCTAATTGTATCTGCGTCCTAAAAACGCAGGTAAAATGATGGAGGGGGTGGCGCCGGCTGTTTTCAGCGGCACCACCGTCCCCTCAGAGAGGCAGCAGGCCACTGCCTGAGGTGAAATCCTCATCTCGCCTTATGGTAGGCCCACAAAACCGCCAGAAACTCACTTTTCGGTCATATTTGCATAAACCCCACCCCTTTGAGGTCCGTTTTGAAGGACAATCCTGCAAAAAATGGGACGTCAGGGTATATGCGTTTACAGTCTTCAGGACCAATGTCACAGGACCCTTCTAGAGAACATGCAAACCCGTTGTTGCCCTGGCTTACCATGATTCCCAATAGCTCAAGGCAGAATTGCCGGATTTAGTGGGAATGGTTCATGAATGTTATTTTAATTTCATGAATAACATATAAGTCTATAGAAGAGATTGTGGTTGTTCATTTATTACAAGTTGTAGCTATTTTATTTATTTTTTTAACTTCCTGGAAGCGGCCATATTGGAACACCCACTTCCTTCCTGTGTTACCTGTATAGAACGTGATGCAGGATGTTTGCGCTTTAACTGACAAATGAGCTGCAGAAAAGAGGAAATATCATTTTTGAATAGTCACATAAAAAACATAAAATTTTATAAGAAAAAGTTAAATACTTTAAATAATATGGCTTCATCTGAAAATACATTCCCCTTTACCTAGATCACGGTACTGCAGAATTATTATATAGAGGCCCTTTATTTCACATGTTATAAGTTACAGGTCTTTTTTGCTCAAGATTCCATTTTTCATAAATGAGACAAAGGACAGGAAGTGTTACTATGGGGACACGGAGCAAGCGAGATGCAAACATTTGGCCCGGTAACATTATTAAGCAATGATAAAGCAGAAAAGAAGTAAGCTATTAAAAAATATGTCAAATATTTTATTTAAGATTTTATAGATTTTGTACTTTTGAATGTTCTTCTCTAAATTCATGTGTTAAAGGGGTTTGACGATTGGACAATGCTTTTTGTTAGAAGGTTCCACTGACAATAAGCTGATCATAGGGCCTCCCACTGCTGCCACCCACCACGATTAGCTGTAAACTCTGTGCGAAACTGTCAACAATTGTTCAATTTATCTGCAGCGCCACCACAGGCGAAATGTAGTATGGACGTCCCAGGTCCTCCACAGCAAGGGACGCTCTTTGTAGTTGCTCACTGCTCTGGTTAATAGATCTGAGTCGTAAACATGAGACCCCCCCCCCCCAGTATTAACTCAGAATTATCTAATAGGGTATATAAAAATGGGTTTAACACATCAGATAGCCCCTTTAATGAATCTTTACTAAAAGATACATAATAAATGCCACCCAAAGACTGCTCTGTACCTGGAATAACTTTTTCCTTTTTGTGCCAGTAGGTAAAAATAGTTGTGAAGATTTGCTGTAAAACACTCAAGTATTATAAGACAGGATCAATAAGCTGTGAACATCAAACGCAGGAAGAAAGGATTCAGGTCTGCGAGGAACACATTGTATGTAGTGTATCATATCTGTCCAAACATCCGGACTTCTGATGCTCCTAATCCATTATAGATGATAATAGGCAGCCCATGCCAAGGATACATCAAAGTATCTGTAAATCCGGAAATAATGCTGTATCCGTCACTCCGGTATGTTCTTCATCTAACAATATCAAATCACAACAAAAAGTTCACGGTTTAAATCTTCATGAAATATTAAATAACATTTCAGACACTTTGCTTTACGTTCTTTGCGCTGATTCTGATTTACATCGTGTCTTATACATCAGTCACATCCAGAGCTGCATTCAAAATTCTGCTAGTTGCCCCTGGAAACAGTCAGCAATTGATCTGCACTCTGCCGTCGCTCATGTGACCTCTGTAATAAGGCGCTCTTAGACTGCTACGGACCCAAGTTGAACCTCTGAATGCCTGTGAGATAGAGACACACATATGGAATTCATAAGAAAAGAATGGAGGCATGCTCTATTGAATACTTTATTACACAGGTATTATCCCTTAGGCCCCCTGCACGCGGCCGTTGCCATAATCACGACCCGTGATTATGGGCACGACCGGCCATCACCCGCATTTGCGGGCCGTGTTCCCATTATAAAGTATAAAGACATGTCCTATTTTTTACGGATCATTTCTACGGCCCGGACACCTTCCGGTAAATATACGGAAGGTGTCCTTGCACCATAGAAATTACTGGAGCAATATTTTGTTCTGCAATTACGGACCAAAACTACGGTCAACTGCATGGGGCCTTAGAGTCTTCTGCTTTTAAGGAAATATATGGAGCCTCACTGAGCAATTTATGGTGGCATATAAACATACTTTCCAAAAAAGGCGCACCCCCCCGAACTACCAGAATGGCAGGCAAATTTCCTGGGTGCCTCACATCTCCCTTAAAATATACTCCCCTCTCCCCGTACCTGCAGTATGTCTTCACTCATGGGCACCACCGCAGACAATGTCTTCAGGCCGGGGCTGGCATCAGCACGTTGTCTGCAGCGGAAATCCTCACCAGGAACGAGGAGAGGTGAGAATCTGCACTTCTGGTCTGAAATCTGTATTTAGGGGCTGTGGTGTCTGTGTTTAGGGGGTTTGTATTTGGGGGGGGGGGGGTCTGTATTTAAGGGGCCTGTATGTATTTAAGGGGTCTGGTCTGGGGTCTGTATTAAGATGGCCTGGTTTGGTGGTCTGTATTTATTTATGGGGTCCTGTCCAGAGCCCTTATATATTTAGGGGGTCAGGTATTTATTTAGGAGGTCTGGTCTACAGTCTGTATTAGTTTAGGGGCTCTATATTCATTTTTGGGTGGGATTTAGGCTCTGTTCACATCGTTGGGGTCCTGTTCTGACGTTCCGTCTGAGCTTTCCGTCAGAACGGGACCCTGAACAGACACAAACGGAAACCTCCATCCTGCTATTGCTTCCGGCAAAACGACGGATATGGTGCACAACAGAGACAAACGGAAACCATGGGCACCGGATCCGTCATCATTGAAATCAATGGTGATGGAAATGGAAACCTCTGGTTTCCGTCGGTGTCAGTTTGTGTCTGTTCAGGATCCCGTTCTGATGGAAAGCTCCGACGGAATGTCAGAACGGGACCCCAACGCAGATGTGAACAGAGCCTAAGTGAGGTTATGTGCACTATTTGTGATTCAAATGCTATAGTTTGGTGACGTGTCCTATATAAATGGACAGGGCAAAACGGAAAAAATTATGTGTACCGCTCGGACAATGCTTTTTGAAAATTCCCTGATATATTTTTCTTAAAAGTTGGCAAGAATGCATATAAAATGTCTATAGAACCATAATATGGACCAGTAGGGACCCCGGGTGCTGAAGTATAAGTGGCGATCCATCAGAACTCTCATTTTAATTCCCACAATGCACTGCACCTTGGGAACAAGAAACCGTCAGAAGTCGAAATGATGCTCTGGATGCAAATAAAATAATTCTCAGAAGCCTTACAAAATAAATACAGCAATTTACAATAAAATTCCTTTAATTCTCTATCAAATATTGATATTGGATTACCTAAAAAATTATTTGTGATGGTGAAGTGCCTCCTGGATGACAGCCCAAAATAAAGTCCTTCTACAAAGTATGTCACTATTAGGCCTCATGCACACGGCCGTGCCCGTAGTCACGGCCCGCTATTGAGGGGATGGCCGCTGACAGCCGCGGACCGCATTTTTGGACCATGCTCCCATACAAAGTATGGGAGTACGACCCGTGAAAAACGAAATGTAGGACATGTTCCATAATTCCCGGCACAGTTCTACGGCACGGACACCTATCTGTGACTCCACCAGCAGAATAGTAAGTGCAGCTCTGGAGTATAATAGAGGGTGTAACTCAGGGTCAGTACTTGATAAGTCATGCCATGTATGTACACAGTGACTCCACCAGCAGAATAGTGAGTGCAGCTCTGGAGTATAATACAGGATGTAACTCAGGGTCAGTACAGGATAAGTAATGTAATGTATGTACACAGTGACTCCACCAGCAGAATAGTGAGTGCAGCTCTGGAGTATAATACAGGATGTAACTCAGGATCAGTACAAGATAAGTAATGTAATGTATGTACACAGTGACTCCACCAGCAGAATAGTGAGTGCAGCTCTAGAGTATAACACAGGATGTAACTCAGGGTCAGTACTTGATAAGTCATGCCATATATGTACACAGTGACTCCACCAGCAGAATAGTGAGTGCAGCTCTGGAGTATAATACAGGATGTAACTCAGGGTCAGTACAGGATAAGTAATGTAATGTATGTACACAGTGACTCCACCAGCAGAATAGTGAGTGCAGCTCTGGAGTATAATACAGGATGTAACTCAGGGTCAGTACTTGATAAGTCATGCCATATATGTACACAGTGACTCAACTGTTCATGTAGAGTCATTCTATATATAAACCAGTAGTGAAGATTTGCTGTGACCACCACTATATTACAAGGATTGAACCACTTATAGATATAAGGCTAAAGCGTTGCTTGTGTAAATCATTATTTTTCTATAAACAGATTACATCTCCAGCGCCCTCTATAATGAGGCTTTTTTCTTTTACGGCTTAACGTGAACCATAACTAAAGGGCTTGAACAGTTTGTATTTCATGTTTAATTGCCTGTGTGTCCTACAGTGATTAAAAAGTAACCGCAAAATGCTGCGCATCTGTATTTCATTAGGGAATGGTCAACAATTATCCTTTATACAACACTAATAAAGAGATATTTTCCCAACCTTCAGCAGAACTGCGAGGAGAGCGGAGGAGGAACCAATTATATGGGTTTGTTTTGCTTTAAAGAAAGAAGAAGGTTAAACATCAAGATTAAATGTATTTGCTGGTAAAGACTAATAGTATAAGGTTTTACAGTGAAGCCCCAGTCACAATTCATGAACCACAGCATCTGATACATAGAAGGAATGACAAAAAGAAAATGACTAAATACAACAATACTGCCCCCTATGTACAAGAATATAACCATTACAGTACATTACTGCCCCCTGTGGATAACAAATCAGGGAACATACATTCATTGGGGACATATGTTTAGTAGTTATATTCTTGTATATAGGGGGGCAGTATTATAGTAGTTATATTCTTGTATATAGGAGTAGTATTATAGTAGTTATATTCTTGTATATAGGAGCAGTATTATAGTAGTTATATTCTTGTATATAGGGGGCAGTATTATAGTAGTTATATTCTTGTATATAGGAGCAGTATTATAGTAGTTATATTCTTGTACTGAGGGGCAGTATTATAGTAGTTATATTCTTGTATATGGGGCAGTATTATAGTAGTTATATTCTTGTATATAGGGGGCAGTATTATAGTAGTTATATTCTTGTATATAGGAGCAGTATTATAGTAGTTATATTCTTGTATATAGGGGGCAGTATTATAGTAGTTATATACTTGTATATAGGCAGCAGTATTATAGTAGTTAACATCTTGTATATAGGAGCAGTATTATAGTAGTTATATTCTTGTATATAGGGGCAGTATTATAGTAGGTATATTCTTGTATATAGGGGCAGTATTATAGTAGTTATAATCTTGTATATAGGGGGCAGTATTATAGTAGTTATATTCTTGTATATAGGGGGCAGTATTATAGTAGTTATATTCTTGTATATAGGGGCAGTATAATAGTAGTTATATTCTTGTATATAGGGGCAGTATTATAGTAGTTAACTTCTTGTATGTAGGAGGAGTATTATAGTAGTTATATTCTTGTATATAGGGAGCAGTATTATAGTAGTTAACTTCTTGTATATAGGGGCAGTATTATAGTAGTTATATTCTTGTATATAGGGAGCAGTATTATAGTAGTTATATTCTTGTATATAGGAGGCAGTATTATAGTAGTTATATTCTTGTATATAGGAGCAGTATTATAGTAGTTATATTCTTGTATATAGGGAGCAGTATTAAAGTAGTTATATTCTTGTATATAGGGGCAGTATTATAGTAGTTATATTCTTGTATATAGGGAGCAGTATTATAGTAATTATATTCTTGTATATAGGGGGCAGTATTATAGTAGTTATATTCTTGTATATAGGGGCAGTATTATAGTAGTTCTATTCTTGTATATAGGAGCAGTATTATAGTAGTTATATTCTTGTATATAGAAGGCAGTATAATAGTAGTTATATACTTGTACATAGGGGCAAATTAAAAGTAAACTAAAATGCAAAGTGTATTATATTTTGTATTTGCATGGACATTACAAAACTGAACTACAGTGTATACACAGCTCTGTCTTAAGCTGCTATTCAGTGGGACACACTAATTGTTAACTTTTTAAACCTATAAAAACCTCATTAAAGTTTAGGACACGTTACACAAAATACTTTGCTGTGTATTACAACGCACAGTAATGTTCAGATAAGCATGCCACATTTTCTTGCCATGATACCTTTCCTTTTGTGACCGCTACAGTCCTGGCAATTTCTTATTTAGTATTACAGTATTATACATCGCGTGACCTATTCAGACTCAATAACCAGCATTGCCCTAAGGAATCATTGAGGAATGCCACATCCTACTGTGAATGTGCAGGGTTTTCACGATTTTTAGGAGATTTCCCCAAAAACACAGTGGAAATAACACTTTTGTCTCTCAGCTTAGTTTCTGCCCTGAAGATATATAGACTGATGTTACCCCTTTCCCATTGTATTCTTTAATGGGACACTAAATTAGAGGAACAGACAAAAATATATATATAATATTCACCTCTTTATTTTTTACCTTGTTTAGTATATACTTACAGTCTGAGGGTGAACAATAAGTTTGGGAAAAAGAATGAAACATAGACTTTGTCATCCCTGGCTGGGAGGCAGCTTGCAGCAGGAGAAACCTTCCCCACAATGGGCAGACCAAGGAAGGTTAAATCCTGCCCCTAGACTAAGCTCTATCCCTTCTAATAATTAAGATCGTTATAGGGAGGGCCAGGAGTTTGAGGAACCAATTATTTTTCAGATTTCTACAAGACTGTGCGGTGATGGAGTTGGTCATATAGTAACTAAAGTTTTCCAGGATTGAGAGAACATATATATATATGCACAGGCAGTTTATCTTGGGTGAGAACATTCTATATAATATATTACAGTCTTTCTCAAACTGGTAAGGTGCCTTGTATCTTACATTGTGCTGATCGGGCGCACTGTATGTGTTACTGAGGGCACTGTAGCTAGTATGGGGGAACTGTGGATGGTAATAACTGCACTGAGGTTAGTATTGGGGCACTGTTGCTGGTAATGGGGCTCATGTAGCTAGAATGGGTGAACTTTGACTGGAAAAAAGGCAATGGGGATGGTATTGGGGGCACTGTTCCTGGCTCTGGGCCACCTTGGCCCGCACTGGGGTCATTGCAGTTAGCACTGTGGTTTAGCGGTACTATGGGACCTAAGTAATTTGCCGCAGCACACTATCCAAACCTCATCTACGTGACCCTCTATTGGCAAGCATGTAAACACCTGGCCCAGGCCTCACTATGGTTTTTGACAAGAGTTCTTGGCAGTGTTTACAGTCTGCAAGATTTGGGACTGCACGGAATAGAACTCTGATTTCTTTAATGGAGTGGAATCCTTAGAGAAACAAAGAGAGAGAATTTACAGTATTTTGAATATATTTTCAAAGGTGTAAACTTTTTGAAAATATAAAAAAATAGCTTGTTCTCTTTAAAAAAAGAGAATTCCCAAAATCCTTCAGCACACCCTCTATTCACTACGTTCATTGTAGGGTGTAAAATGAAAGGGAATAAAATAGGATTCCACTGTCTGCCCCTATAAAAATATGATTTTCCTTTTTTTTTCTCACTTTTGTGACTTTTTTATTGTTTTTTTTGTTTAATTCTTAACTTTATTAAACCTTCTTAAAAAAATGTTTCTTCCATCGGTGGGACTTTTTATTATTATATTGGGATACCTATCTATTCCTTTACATTATAATTACACCTAAGATATGCCCTAACAAGCGTTCTTACATTAAAGCTATAGGGGCCCTGGACTATTACTATAAAACGGTCAGCCCCGGAGGTGGCAATGTCGGGGCTGACTTGAGATAACAGGCTTTGTGCTGTTTCTTTTTCCTAATCCTGGACAACCCCTTTAATTTTTTCTCCTCTATGGGTTACTTGGTCCTACTTATCTTTGTTTCATGTCACTTGTCCCTGGCTGTCCCTCTAGGCTCAAACCCCTGCAATGAAGATAAAGGAATGTCATTGATCCCTATTCCCTGGCGATCCAGGACTACAACAAAAGAACTGCAAACAATCTAATATGCAGAAAGAGGTCAGACCAGACAGGTTAGGGGTTATTGCCTCCTAACAGGTGGATGACAACTGATGACTCCAGGCTGGAGATGAAATGCTCAACCCGTAAATGCCTGGATCTGCAACCACCACCGGCTGATCACCTGACATGCTTATTAAAAGAGACCTCCGGCATCGGTTACTGTCCCTCCTGCTCAAAGATATAAGGTGAAGCTCCTGGGTCCCAATGCACAATCTGTAACCAATTATAATATGGGTGTCTTCCTAGACCTGCTACCTCTACACCCAGGGGCGTAAAAAATGAAAAAAATTTGTTCATTTTTTTTTGGGGCGTTTTTTAGAGCCAAGATGTTTGCTATTAGCTTATAGCAGTGGTCTCCATCTGTGGTGAAGCCTGCCCTGACAGTAGGCTGGGAGCCGTACTTTCACCACAGATGAAGAGCCACAGACTGGAGACCACTGGTCTATTGGAACATATGAATATCTCCTCACACATAGGGGGCGATGTATAAAGACTGCGCCAATCCTAATAAAAATCAAGTTGGAGTAAGACGCGACAATTTTATTAAGGGGCACACGTCTCTTAATTAATTTGTCGCATATTCGGCTCTCCGCGCGCGTCTGAATAAAATCTACGACAACCTGGAGCTCGTGAAGATATCCGCTATTATTTACACCAGTTTCTGGCGTACATTATAGTAAATGTGTTGGGACGTTGATGGCGACCCCCCCCCTTTTTCTAAGCTCTGCAGACTTTTAAAAAGTGCCAAGAGTGGGAAAAACGGACCAAAAGTTGCAACTTTTTGGCTATTTGCGACATTTGTACGACAGAAAACCGTAGAAACATTTGTACAGCAGAAAGCTGCAGAAACCGCAGAAACATTGCTACAGTCCCCCCATAGCGTTTTGGTTTGTGGAGTTTTTTGGGGGTGCTTTAGTAGTCAGTGGCTTTTGAAAACCTTGAAAACTCACATAAACCAAGGAATATACACAACGTCATTATTTGAAAACCGCCATTAAAAAACCTCCACAAATCTAGAAAACAGAAGCGTTTTTTGATGCGATTTTAAACCAAGAAAAACAAGGTGTGTATTAGGCCATACAATCTGGTCTTTATTTTGCCAACACTGATACATTGTAACAATCCATGAGGACAGGAGAGAGATTTGCGCTAGTAATATCTAAGGCTCTGTTTACGTTGTCGCTTCTATTCATAATGGAAGCCACAAAACTACCGGATCTGTCGTACAATGAATCCCGATGGACTCCATGGACTGATAATGGAGTCTGTCAGGATTCTGTCAAGCTTTCCGCCGTTTTGTCAGCAAGAATAGCGCTGAATGCTTGGTTATTCTTGCTATCAAATCTGACAAACCTGGCATACAGCGGCTCCAGATGGCATAGTGTGAACATACCCTTACAGAATTAATTGCTTTGTTTCCCATAGCAACCAATCACAGTGCAGCTTCCGTACTTCCAGAGCAGCTTGAGAAATCAAAGCTGAGCTCTGATTGGTTGCTATGGGTAACAAGGCAAGATTTACTGTTTGATAAATCAGGCTCATTATCTCAGTAAAATTATTGATTACATTTAGATTAAATATTTCTCAAGCCTCTGTGGACATCCCATGTGTGAACTATATTAGGCGCATGCGCCTGCAAATCTCCCTGCACGTATGCTGAACGTATCCATAGGGCTCCATGTACCCACCGTATGCCAAAATTGTGTCCTTCTGGCATTCGACGTATACGTTGGCATACCTTTTTTCTCACAGATTTTGTATGAAATCAAATGCACATGGAGGAACGCTATAGGCTCATTGCAGACATTTGGCGCTATTTTACGGATCCTTACAGCACTGATGTCTGAACCATAATACGGCCGTCTGCCTGGTTCCTGAAAATGAATGTGTCCACCACAACTATAACATGTAGCGTGAAATTCCTTTAATCCGTCATCCTATAATGCAGAAATTCCGATAATCCGGCACTTGTTTACAGCATCCTATTTTGGACTGTTCTGCTCAAGCCTGCCTCACATGTCAATATTATATCCTTTTCTATAAACACCCAATAATCCAAAAAATGTAATAATCCAGCACTCGTCAGGTACCGTTGATGCCGGATTAAAGGAATTTTCTGTACTACAAGCGATTTCTTTCATATTCAACAAACATTACACAATGAAACGATATCACACAATGGGGGACATTTCTTTAGGGTAGATAAGAGGCAATATTTATCAAGGAATGCTTGTGAGGAGATTATTGAGGAGGACGCGCTGCTGTGAAACTAATCGGTAGTTATGAAGGGGGATATCCACTCCTTCAGTGACTTCTTTCCCAGGGTAGGTGATATACGGGGGGAGGGTTATAGCCTCAGGGGTTTTATAATCCACTCAGAAGAAATGAACAAGCTGTCACAACTACCTGAGAGCGACGGAAGGAGCCTGCGGCGCTAGTATTAACAATAAACGGTCATGTGGTCAGACAGACGTCCACCGTCACCCCTCCGCCATCATAATAGATCATAGTTATAATGAACGCTGTACCAGATAGCGAGAATAATAACGGATATAATATATCTGCACAACACACATAATATCGGGCACACAAATGGAGGTTCTCATCACTGGGGATATGTGGCGTAAGGCAGCGGTCCCCAACTTTTTTTTAAACCAAGGACCAGTTTAATGCAGGACATTTTTTCACGGACCGGCGGGTGGGTTGGGGGGTTTAGGCTGGTGTGTTTCGGGGGTTTAGGGTCAGTTCACACATTGCGTAAATACTGCGGATTTTCCGAAACGGAATTCATTGTGGAAAATCCGCAGAATTATACAGTAGCAGCAAAGTGGATAAGATAGAACAAATCTCATCCACACGCTGCGTAAATGATAAGCGGAAAAAACGCTCAGAAACTGACATGCGGCGCAAAGTTTTATTCCGCAGAATGTCAATAGTATTTGTGGAAACGCTAATTATTTGTTGCGGGTTTTCCCTGTTAAATTCAATGGGGAGGTATAACCCGCAACAAATAGCAGTTGTTGCGTTTATTGCGGTGGAATCGCAGCGATTCCGGCACAAAAAAAGCAACTCAGAGAAAAAAAATATCTTATACTTACCCAGAAGTCTGTTTCTTCCTCCAGGCCGGCCTCCTGGGATGACACTTCATTCCATGTGACCGCAGCTGCAGCCAATCACAGGCTGCAGCAGTCTCCTGAGATAAAACGTCAGCAGTGAGTGCTAAGCAGTTTTCCGCAGCGGACATTCCGGTCGAAAAACTACACCACGATTTGGTGCGGTTTTTCACGCAGAATTCCCTGCGGCCACCGGGGCAGATACCAGATACCGTGGCCCAGTACCAAATGATCCATGGCCTGTTATTGGTCCACGGCCCAGTGGTTGGGGATCACTGATATAAAGTACTGATCATGGGGCAGGGATTTGTCTCAGTTATTCAATTAAAGAACACTACAGTCAGCCTCACTACAGGCTGACAACAGGGAGCAATAGAGTTAATTCAAGTACAAACACAACAACTGGAGGGCAGTCATATTTTAGTGCTGTTTAAATTTCAGGTCATATATTTGCAGTTTGTTGTGTTTGTGAATGTTAAACTTATCTCTTTTATATTCTTGTATATAATAGCAGTATTATAGTAGTTATATTCTTGTATATAGGAGCAGTATTATAGTAGTTATATTCTTGTACATAGTGGGCAGTATTATAGTAGTTATATTCTAGTACATAGGGGTAGTATTATAGTAGTTATAGTCCTGTATATAGGAGCAGTATTATAGTAGTTATATTCTTGTATATAGGAGCAGTATTATAGTAGTTATATTCTTGTACATAGTGGGCAGTATTATAGTAGTTATATTCTTGTATATAGGGGCAGTATTATAGTAGTTATATTCTTGTATATAGGGGCAGTATTATAGTAGTTATATTCTTGTATATAGGGGGCAGTATTATAGTAATCTCTTGCATATAGGGGGCAGTATTATAGTAGTTATATTCTTGTATATAGGGGGCAGTATTATAGTAGTTATATTCTTGTATATAGGAGCAGTATTATAGTAGTTATATTCTTGTATATAGGGGGCAGTATTATAGTAGTTATATTCTTGTATATAGGAGCAGTATTATAGTAGTTATATTCTTGTATATAGGGGGCAGTATTATAGTAGTTATATTCTTGTATATAGGAGCAGTATTATAGTAGTTATATTCTTGTATATAGGGGGCAGTATTATAGTAGTTATATTCTTGTATATAGGAGCAGTATTATAGTAGTTATAATCTTGTATATAGGGGCAGTATTATAGTAGTTATATTCTTGCATATATAGGGGACAGTATTATAATGGTTATATTCTTGTATATAGGAGCAGTATTATAGTAGTTATATTCTTGTATATAGGGGCAGTATTATAGTAGTTATATTCTTGTATATAGGGGCAGTATTATAGTAGTTATATTCTTGTATATAGGGGCAGTAGTAAAGTAGTTATATTCTTGTATATAGGGGCAGTATTATAGTAGTTATATTCTTGTATATAGGAGCAGTATTATAGTAGTTATATTCTTGTATATAGGGGCAGTATTATAGTAGTTATATTCTTGTACATAGGGGGCAGTGTAATATTCTTCTCTGGTGCCTTAAAAATATTTAACTTTGTCCAATGCGCTTGGAAAGTGACAGTCAGCTCTGTGAAGTCTCCTGTCTGAGAGCAGAATATAATAGAGGGAGAGAAGGTAAGCTTAGTCATATATAGTTTGCTACGATTTGATTTATTTTCATGTAAAAACATATTTAATCTAGAGAAAGCCTGTGAGTCCTGGTTTCCCCACCCACACTCTGCTAATTGACAGCTTTTCCTGTATAAGATTGTGTACATGTAGACACCAGCCTGTGTGGACTGGAATCAGGAGTCCTGGCAGTATTAAAGGGGGTTATCTGTGCTTTATAAAAATGGTAATTTTACCTGCAAATGGCCTTATTTACCAAAACAGTTAAAACCCACTTTCTAACCCCTGCCGCTCCAGCACCCCCCAGTTCACTGTCCACTTCCGGTCTCTGTTTACATTGGCTGGAGCGGGCTACCGACATGTAACTGCTCCAGCCAGTCACTGGCTGCAGCGGTCATGTGTCATACCCACTGGGATCACTTTGGCGGCCAGTGATTGGCTGGAGTGGTCACATCCTGGTATGTTATGTTACAGCGCAAGTCAATGTGGAGACCAATTGGGGACCGTAGACTGACTTTGAAGCCTGGATAACCCCTTCAAATACTGCCAGAACTCAAGGAGAAAGTCTGAGTCATGCTTCCGGGCCGTGTTATAGAAAAAGCCTGTGAGTCATGCTTCCGTGCCCATTTATAGAAAAAGCCTGTGAGTCCGTCTTCCCCGCCAATTTATAGAAAAATCCTGTGAGTTTTGCTTCCCCCGACCATTTACTGGAGGAATCACTAGAGGGCAAAACCACTGGACATCAGTCAGCTGGACACACAAAGTTGTATGAGGGTAGAAAACGTGTACATCCCATCACTGGGCTCATAGAATGGAAATTTTATAATAGAATACAGGTAACCGGGCCAAGATTATCATATGGTACAGGTACCCTGAGTCATTACACAACCCCTGTCCATAGGCTTTATTAAGACACATGGACATTATAGAGGGGGTCCCCTGCTTGGGTCCCCTCTATAAGCCTAAGTGTAGAGCTTATCTGTAAGAGTGGCTCCTGCACTGGCAGACGTTCCTATCCATGCTTTACATGTATGCCATTAAATTGTAATTCTAAAAGTCTTACGCAGCGGCCACTGAAAAAGTGGTTGTCACCTGAGGTGGCGTGGCTCAAGTTTACAAAATGACTGAAGATGCACTGTACATCTGGTCATTTTTAGAGGCAATAAAGATCCTGCTACTAACATATTTATAGAGATATCTGTAGCACTGCATATATTTAACTTTAGACAGGGAATACAATTCTGAAAACATCACCCTTGGGTCTATGAAGTATAATTGAGAAAAGTTATCTATGAGATCTGCCATTTTTATTTCGGTCTTATCGGCTCGTTGCACCCTCCTACGACTTTTACAAATGATTAAATGTCTGGTTTGTATGGAAAGAATTTATTTGGAATTAAAGTGAGTATCAAACCAGAGTTCACGAGGGAAATAAAAATCTAAATAGTCTTATCTTGAATATCTGAGGACTGGCAGAATCCCAGACATTTGGTTTTACATTAGCCAATATGAAATGATAATGGTCCAACTAGGTTCTGCCAGAAAAAACTTTTGATGAAGGAAAGGGGTGTAATAATTTAGTAGTTGCCAGTGTTCTCTCTAAGCGAAATAATCCAGACAGCAAGGAGTATATCAAGTCAACACTGCATACTCATTGTTTTAATTTATTTTTTCATACATCAGTAGTACATGTGGATACTATATACTTTCTAATATATGTTATTAGATGAAAGCGGCATCTTCCCCACCTTCCAGCAACCTGTAACCATTTCCCTGCCTGCATGCTCTATGTAAATGTTCACAAATCTGCTCAGTCACCCAAAAAGGTTTAATCTGAAACACAGTGTGTATGCAGCTCCTATGCAGATCTATGAGTTTCCAAGGTTACAGATTTCAAACCATGGGTGTGTAGTCTGAACCTGTAGTCGCACGTTATTCCAATCTTCCCCCTCTTCTTGCTAACCTACAGACAGTTAAAGAGGGGACAGATGGAGGACAAAAAAATTTGTAATTATTTGACCCCAGAGATCAAACTTCACACAGTCAATGGCTTCTACAAGAGAACTTGGATATATGCCATCACGTGCCATAATACTAATCTGCGTGGGCACCAGATCAATGACAACCACTCGTTACACAGGTACTAAAACAGACAGCACATATGAGAATCATAACCGTACAGAATAACCCTGCGGAGACCACAAATCCCTTTGAAGCTTCCAGGGAATGCGCCAACAGATGTTAAACAGCTTTAGGTGGAACTGGAGGATCTCGTTTCTCCTAATCATTTTAGTTTCTCATAGTGGAGTCTTAGTTGTGGAAATAATGGGAAAGTGGTCATGACAGATTTGCTTCGTTATGTTGACATTTGGACAGCAGGCGTTAAAAAAATGGAAGAAAACAAGTGAGTGATCGGATTAATGGAGAAGGAACTATAAAGTAGAAGACGGCATCAATTGAAAGGGGGTTACGGTAGAATCATTATATGCTGACATTTTACAGACCGTCTTTCATTACAGATGACCCTGCACTGTACCTGAAACTTAGATGCAGCTTCTTTTAGTGTCATTACTGACTTCTCAGTAATGGACTTAATAAAATAAAAAGATTTTCAAGATAAAAATAAGCTGAAGAGAGAGAGAGAGAGAGAGAGAGAGAGAGAGGGAGAAGCAAGAGAGAGAGAAAAAAGAGAGAGAAGAAAGAGAGAGAGTGAAGAAAGAGAGAGAGAAGAGAGAGATGAGAGAGAGAAGAGAGAGATGAGAGAGAAGAAAGTGAGAGGGAAGAAAGTGAGAGGGAAGAAAGAGAGAAGAAAGAGAGAAGAATGAGAGAGAGAGAAATAGAAGCGAGAGAAGAGAGAGAGAAATAGAAGAAAGAGAGAGAAGAAATAAGAAAGAGAAGAAAGAGAGAGAGAAGAAAGCAAGAAAGAGTAGAAAGAGAGAGAAGAAAGTGACAGAAGAAATAGAGAGAAAGAGAAGAAAGAGAGAGAAGAAAGAGAGAAAGAGTGAGGAAGAGAGGAAAGAGTGAGAAGAAAGAGAGAAGAAAGAGAGAGAAGCAAAAGAGAGAAGAAAGAGAGAGAGAAGAAAGAGAGAGAAGAAAGAGAGAGAGAGAAGAGAGAGAGAGAGAAGAAAGAGTGAGGAAGAGTGAGGAAGAGAGGAAAGAGTGAGAAGAAAGAGAGAGAAGAAAGAGAGAGAAGCAAAAGAGAGAAGAAAGAGAGAGAGAGAGAAGAAAGAGAGAGAAGAAAGAGAGAGAGAGAGAGAGAAGAGAGAGAGAAAAGAAAGAGTGAGGAAGAGAGGAAAGAGTGAGAAGAAAGAGAGAGAAGAAAGATAGAGAAGCAAAAGAGAGAAGAGAGAGAGAGAAGAAAGAGAGAGAAGAAATAGAGAGAAGCAAAAGATAGAAGAGAGAGAGAGAGAGAAGAAAGAGAGAGTAAAAAGAGAGAGAAGAAAGAGAGAGAAGAAAGAAAGAGAGAGAAAAGAAAGATAGAGGGAATATAGAGAGAACGAAAGAAAAGAGAGAGAAGAGAGAGAAAAGAGAGAGAAGAAAGAGAGAGAGAGAGAAAAGAAAGAGCGAGAGCAAATACTGTAATTGTCTACAAGGCAGGTGCAATCCATAACTAAACACCAAGGGTAGTAAACACATGTCTAGGACAATGCTACACCAAGCAAGTCCCTCTCTAGCAGGGCCGTCAAGGCTGCAAAGCATGACTGGTGAGTCCAGAGTTCAAGTCCAGGAAGTTGTTACTGACAGAAGGTATCGTGAGATGTTCCATGGAGTGTGGGATAGGATGCTTCAATCTGTTGCTGAGCAGACTACAACAGAACATGAAGTATAAAATTGGTGAAAGATTAATTACAAGACCATAGGGAACATGTTTATGGCACACATGGCTACTAGTCATTGACTGTATGTGTCTCTGGAGGAGGATCTCAGACTCCAACGTGCAATGCATCTAAGCTGAAACCACTGATATCTGTTTCCCTAATAGAAGAGGAATAAAAAAGACAACTAACACTGAAGAAAACAAATAGCCATAGTTGTATATGTATATGTGTATGTGTATATATATATATATATATATATATATATATATATATAAACTGTCCATAGCTGGACAATGATATAAAAATGGGTTTTTGCATTACAGACAACCTCTTTTATATGGGCTGCCAATTGCAACTTCTAATTTTGCCTGGAGTCTTGGGAGCTGCACATTTCCCCTGTAGTGGCCACTACAGGGCAAATGTAGTATTACATGCGGACAATCAAATTATTTACAATGCATGCAATACATGGATGTACATATATAGTAACTATCTGCTCTCCGCTCTGATTCAAAGAGAAGGAACCCAAAAGTGGGGGACAGTCTCTATGAAGTCCATATGACCTAAAAGGACATACGGTGAGGGGTTGTGAAGACGACACAGCCCCTTTAATGATAACTGTAGCTGTAGAAGCCGAATTACAGATAGCAATAATTTATATATAATCATTGCCGTTTATTTTGGAGAGAATAACAGAAGTGGGAGAGAAGGAAAGTGAACGTCGAGTCCTACAATCTCCAGAACACAATCGCTTTACTGTAACAACGAGAGTTGAAAACAACAAGAGCTCAGACCATCAATATCCGACTGCTGGACGGGATCCAAGTGGTGGAGCGGCTGGAATTCTTACACTGATATTCCCAGCGATTCCTGCAGAGAGAGCGAGTAATAGCCAAGTGATGGACTAGGGGGGTCATACTGCAGAGATAATTATACTAACCTGGTACAACACTGTGAATGTTAAAGGGGGGACACCACGTTCATTTGCTTTTATATAAGGATAATATTTTTGCTTCCAGTATGGCCGTGCTCTACTGATTTTCTGAAAAACACAAAGAGAGTGGCGTCGCTAATTATAATATCTATAACATGCAGGCACTTCACGGCGAAGGTGCTCCAGCTTAGGTTGGCCTTACCCCTGATACCCATGGACAGTGTCAAACTAGTGAATAAGTGAGAGGTGAACTGGCCAAAGGGGCATCCACCATTTTTTCTTGCGAGGGATGGGGAGGATGAGTAGACACCAGTTAGTGGGAGAGTGGAGTAAAAAAAAAAATATTTTGAGATTTGCTATGAGCGTCCCTCTCTATGATGAATGCCTCTGGGTCAATTGCAGGCCCAAAAAAAGTTATGTTTTTGTATGCAAATTTTTGTGAATTTACCATTTTACTGAAATATCTGACAGCTGATTTTTTTTAACAACATATTCCGTGGGAATGTGTGAGAAAAAGATTGTAGTATGGTCAAACATATTCCATATTTCGGACGTATTGTCCCGTGGAAGCTTTGCTCACAGGGTAGAAAACGGAGCCGTCTACAATAGAGGAAGCACCAAGCACAGCTCTGATTGCGACATTGATTATTTGTCAGGGAAAATATGTGGTTAAAAAAATATATATAAAAAATAATAATTTAGCCCAAAGGTCTTTTCTCACATTTTGGGGGCAAATGTAATAAAAAAATCGTAATTAAAATATATAAAAAAATATATTAATAAAAATTTACTGTAAAAAAAAAACAAACTATCATTAATCCTTCTGCCAACCAATGAAATTCACTAGGGCTTGTTATAAATCCAAGTAAAGGGTGAATAATGGTGAACACAAATATCATTTATATTCCACTGTTTCTTTATATTATTTAATAAAAGGTTTGGACTATTTTTCACACCCTAAAAGTCTAGTAATTCTAACATTTCAAATTCTCAGAAAATACAAAAAATCCCTATCTGCAAAACCCCCCCCCCCCCAAAAAAAATAATCCATGTAACTTTCACTTTTTACCCATTTACCCGGGATTAAATGCCACCTATCAGCTACCTCATAGTATATGTTCCCATGTGGCATTTACATCCAGAATTTTGTTCTGAAACTTTTTAGCCATTTTTGTAAAAATGGTAGCAAATATTATCCTGCTATTTTCACACCACTGTAACTTATTTTTAGGGCTTTAACCCTTACGTGTTATTCAGTAAAACAAGCCCCGACACTAAGCGCGGGGTCAGAGGTCACACCTGCTATCATTAAAAAAAAATTGCTTCTAAAAGGATGCATAACAATATGTGCGCACCAAAGGCATTCCACCGGAGAACCCAATACCCTGCAGCTGTTATCATGGGGTCTTTATGGTGCCGGTCAATAAGGAATATTATCCCCTGAAACCATCTCTAGAAATTATTTTGTTATGCTCTTATGTTGAGAAATGCAGAGCGACGTCCATCTCCTCCCCCCGCACAGCGGGGGATTTCCAGAGTCACTATAGGGTTAAGAAGATGTACGGCACCCGGCAATTTGACTTCAGATCTGTAATTTTGGAATTAGCGCTTTTGTGAGTCCTCGCTCATTACAGATCTATTTCAGACATAATAGAGGCTGGAAGTAGAAGGGAGTAAAGGGGATTAAAGGGCTGTTCCCAGATAATAATGTAATGGCCCATTACTAGGTTATGCCATCACTTTCAGATCGTCGGGGATCAGACCTTTGGGGCCCCCATCGATCCTGAGAATAAAGGGGCCACATTGGCTGTGCAGAGACCTGCAGCACGGCCACATTCACTTGAACACTGTGAAGAGTCTGCAGCGCCCCTTTCAATATGCCACCCCTAGCAATATGCCATCACTTTATGAGACGGGAATAACCCTTAAAAGGGATACTAATAAAATAATAAACCAGTCAGTAGTACACTATTTTAACGGATGATGATTTTAAAAATTTGCACAAAAATATTCAGTACTAAGTATATCGTGTTACCTTTACCTTGTGGACATTTTGTGGCCTGATCAGATGCCCCATTATGCCTTAGGCTGGGTTCACACCACCTATTTTCAGACGTAATGGAGGCGTTTTACGCCTCGAATTACGTCTGAAAAAACGACTCCAATACGTAGGGAAAACATCTGCCCATTAGTTTCAATGGGTCTCACGATGTTCTGTGCCGACGACCTGTCATTTTACGCGTCGCTGTCAAAAGACGGCGCGTAAAATTACAGCCTCGTCAAAAGCAGTTCAGGACACTTCTTGGGACGTAATTGGAGTCATTTTTCATTGACTCCAATGAAGAACAGCTCCAAATTACGTCCGTAAAAGACGCCGCACAAAACGCCAGTACATGCAATTACGTCTGAAAATCAGGAGCTGTTTCCTCCTGAAAACAGCTCTGTAATTTCAGACGTAATTGCAGTTATCGTGTGCACATACCCTTATGCACACGGCTGTTTTATGACTCCGTACGGCCTCTAAGTTGTACAGAGCCATAATATCGCACCCATAGAAGTCTATGAGGCCCTACTGTACCTCCGATTTCACTTGGTAACACGCTCCATCTGGGTAAATTAGATTGTGACCCCCTAGGGACTGATGTGCATGATGGCAGTCACTGTGGTATATGAATGACCACTTTAGTTCCGCCACATATAATAGAAAGGGTCCATATTTTACTAATGAATAGAAACAGACCCTATGAACCCTCAGCAGAGTGACAGGTCCCTCTGCCCTTCGCTTGTCGCACATTGAGGGGAGATATATTAAAAAATTGTGCAAAGGAAAAGCAGTGCAGTTACCCATACCAACCAATCAGATTCCAGCTCTCAGTTCTCAGAGGCCCTCAGGAAACATGAAGGCAAGAATCTGATTGGTTGCTACGGTCAACTGCTCCAATTTTCTTTTGCACTATCTTTGAAAAATATCCCCTCCTTTTGGTGGGACGTAAAAGTACATTCAGTAATTAGTTTCACAAGGTATTTTATACAGAGAGTATACTGTATACTAGCGTTTTAGGTTATAATGTATCTTGGTAGGGTCGTAGCTATAGGGGTGCAGAGGTAACAGTTGCACTTAAGGGGGTCCAAAGAACCCTATGGCACAGAATAAGAAACCATTATTATACAAGGCATTTGGTAGGTAACAGATTTTGCATTGGGTCCCTGGAGCTTAAAGTTACACCTCTGGTGTTTGGGATGTTTAGTTTATTATTTTGGGCTTTTTTACATGTAGAGCTAAGGCTTTGTTCACATCTGCGTCAGGGCTCCGTTCCGACGTTCCGTCTGAGCTTTCCGTCGGAATGGAGCCCTGACGCAGATGTGAACAAAGCCTAACCAAGAAGTCGGTAAACACAAGGTGATAATGGAAAATATATAAATTTTCTTAGATTTCAAAAACAACAATAAAGGCAAAAACAACCAAATGGGTCCTGAACACCAAATAATATCGTATATTTTCGTTTTTTTTAGTAAAGTCTATAAATATTGAAGCGCTGGAGACATTTCCACAGTCTCCAGCAAATTACAGGACAACGTTTTACTGAAGTCGACAAGCAAGTGTGAGCGAAGAAAGATTTAATGGAATGATTTAATTTAAGATAAGAGGACATATAACTGCTAAGCAAGCATGACATCATACAGGGCGCTAATGCCAAGTCTCTGGTACCTCATGTGAAAAGATTGCATTGCGACATCTCACACATTTTTATGAGCTGTGAACAGGCCACATAAACCAGGTTTTAGCATCTCACATAACATGACATAGTCCCAGAAACTGGAGGCTTCTCAAAATCTCCACCTGTCAGGACCCTTATTAAATCAAAGGGATTGTCTGAGCTCCCTAACACTTACCGCGGCTGGAAACAATATCTTGAGCTGACCTTCCATTCATTTTCCAGAAATCCTTGATGATTGGTAAGAGGCCCAATGGCTGCTACCTTGTGTCTACTTAAAGCCAACCTGTTATTTAAAAAACTAAAATAAAAAAACTTCTCATACATTATGTCATGGAGAAGTTTTGATCGATGGAGGTCCGGGAGATGAGACCCCACTAATCACTAGACTTATGGCATAGAAGCGCTGAGCATGGTGCCCCTAGAATGTCTATAGTCCGTAAACGGCTAATGTTCTGTCCATATCACGTCTAAGCCTTCCATCAGATCTATACGTTGGGAGTGTTGCCTGACATATATGTTAAATGGAAAGCTCTGAAGTTTGCCGCTGTACAGGCATGCAGTGGCATATGTTGCCCATAGGCTCCTATGTTAAAAATCTGTAGACTTTTTTTTTTTTTGCTTATGGCTACACTTTTATATACAGAAAAAAAGGTATATCTACTTAATCAAACTGACGGAGACCAAAGGGACACTTTATTGGCTCTCTCGGATGAATGTAGTCCTATACATATGGTGTATACGCCAAACGTAGGGCTCAAAGGCAGTGTGTACAGAGCCTGACCCAACCTCTAAGGAGAGCTGAAAACTGTAGATCGGAGCCAAAGGCGGACATCACTTCTGTCACTGTGTTCTAAAGATTAGTGGGCCCTCAGTACCTCTGCTTTCTTCCAGTGCCCTGGTTCTGTTTTTTGTTTTTGAGGCCAAATTCTTCTGGTTTGAATTTAGTATTGCATTTGCACTTATTAGTTTCTTACGCTTGCTCTTTGACTTCCAGGGACAGACTTGCCCACCAAAACAGGATATTCTGGTGGGCCCAAACTATGACTCAAAATTGGGGCCCAAATGTCCAGAAAAAACAACACCATTTAGTGCTGACTTTGGGGCCAATCACTTACCAGAAGGGTCTATTTATTATGAGTTGATACACAAATAACCTATTAGACCTTATTGATGATATGTCCTGAGGGCACAAGGATAACGTTTGGACCAGTGGCGTAGCTATAGGGGTCGCAGCGGTCGCAACTGCGGCCGGGCCCTCAGCTAGGGGGGGCCCGCAGGCCCCCTCACCACAGTAGCACAGTAGTGCTACAATGATTCCTCTGCATTGCTGGGTCCCTGCTGAGGTACAAAAGAGACCCAGTAATGTATTTTAAAGCATTGGTGGTAGCTCGACGTGAAATAGTCATTGCACGGAGGGGGAAGACTCTTGCCCGCCCACTGTGCTGTCCAGCCAATCAGCTCGCTTCTAGCTGTTTCCCTCTTCCTCGTAGCCTGTGCAGAGGGAAAGGAACGGCTCTATCTATCTATCTATCTATCTATCTATCTATCTATCTATCTATCTATCTATCTATCTATCTATCTATCATCTATCTCATATCTATCTATCTATCTATCTATCTATCTATCTATCTATCTATCTATCTATCTATCTATCTATCTATCTATCTATCTATCTATCTGTCTGTCTGTCTGTCTGTCTGTCTGTCTATCTATCTCTCATATCTATCTCTCATCCAATCTCGGTGTGTCGGCGATTCACAGAGTGAACAAGTGACCGGAATGAAGGGGAAGCAATGCTCGTACGAGCACTGCTCCCCCTTCAAAATAGCTGATTAGCCGGGGTCCCGGCGGGTGTCTGCTAGGCACTGTATCTAAGCCAAACACATGGTAGGCTTAGATACATGGCCCATGTGTGATCCTGTCTGCTGGACCCTGTATCTAAGCCTAGCTCATGTTAGGCTTAAGCACAGTACAACAGACGTGGGCCCTGTAGCCTACAATGTGTGTTACTAATGTTTTTTTTGTTTGCTTGTGTTTTTTTGCAGGTTCGGTCATTGGACTACGTCGGATTCGAGGACTACTTCGATGACAGCTTTTTTTATTTTGGATAAAATGGTCAATAAGGGTTGTGTGGGGCCGACAATTACGAAGGCGGTAGTAATAAAGTTTAAAAAAAATACAAATATACAGAAAAAATATTTTATTGAAATTAAAAAAAAACACAGAACCCTCATTAACCATTTTATTGAGAATAAAAAAACGGCGCCATCAAAGTAGTCCAACATCTAAAGTAGTCCAACATCCGAACCTGTAAAAACACACAAACCCAAAAAGAATTTGTAACACATAAAAAAGCAAAACAATTCTTATACTTACGTTTCCGGGGTCCAGCGCTGGAGCCGCAATGTCAGCGAATGGGCCCTGTATCTAAGCCTATCATGTGTGATACTGTCTACTGAGCCAATGTATCTAATCCTATCAATATCTATAGGGTCGTAGTGCTATAGATATGCTGTCTCTATATATATATATATATATATATATATATTGCCCCTCATATTTTAAGACCTTAGTGACGCCCCTGGCTGCTAGTGTTGCATCATTGAGTCACTTAGGAGACCCATTGATGCAGCTGAAAGCTGCGGACCGTCGACCATGAGAAGAAATTTGGGGGGGCCCAAGAAGAACTTTTGCACCCGGTCCCATGAGCCTTTAGCTACGCCCCTGGTTTGGACGTTTACATGTTCTGTGTGTAATGACGCCGGATGGCCACGAAGCTGCAGATCTAGGCTTCACCTATAGTAATCCCTTTTCCTGGGACTTACACTGTCTCCTGGTACTCAGTTATGCCCAGGACTACAGTAGGGCTGAAATGTGAGCCAACCGGATTGTCGAAGAAAAGGAAAATATGGAGCACGTATCACAATACCAGCAGGAAACAGGAAAAAATGAAAACAGGAACTCACCGACTGAAGACATTGCAGAAAAATAGGCTGAACGGGATGGACACATCATTAATAAGGTCTAATAGGTTATTTGTGAATCGACCCATGTCTTTTTTCGAGCTTACAACTATGATAAAATTATACCATGTCAGGGATGGTGATGTCAGACAAATGATGATGTCAGACAGATGATGGTAATGGATGATTAGTAATAATTACAGTCGAATGATGATTACAAACGGATGATGAGTGAAGGTAACAAGCTGTCCCTAACTCAAGCTCGCCCTATATCTATCCCTGGATGTATCCCTAAGTCCTTCCCCTACACCAGACACCATAAACCCTCATTGTTCCAAACACTGTCCCTAATGGAGTTGCTGTTCTGCAGAACCAAAACCCAGCGATATAAGACAAGCAGAACAGGGAACAATTGAGACAGGATAAAACTGAACAACTAATTTAGAACAAACACTGTTGCAAACAAGGACTGGGGAAATACAAGACAGAGCTGGAAAACACAAGACTAGGCTGGTAACACACAATCTTGCACAAAGAAGCACAAGCAAAATGACATAGCATACGCTTTCACCGACACCCTAATGCCGAGGCCAGGGATTCTTAGGGAGAGGCAGACCAATCAGGTCGCTCCCTCCAAACGAGCAGCAGTGGCCCACATTAGTGTGATCATCTGACCTGCACTGAATGATTGGCTGTGCAGCAGTAGACTTAGAAACTAACCAAGCTGCTGATTGATAGCTAGGAGATGAAGACCGGCTGCTCGTAACACTGTGTAGATAGAGGTGACCCTCAGAATCATGTCATGAAGGAACCCCATTTGAATGCTCTTGGCTTATCTATGGTTATTTTCCTGACCTTCTGGTTCTTTACTTTTGCCAAAAAGCTATTATTTAATATTTTATTTCTTTTACTATTTTTTTTTTAATTTTCAAGATCTTGCCATGCTGTATTTTGAAGCGTTTCAGCCCGTTCTCCAGTTTCATACTTCTTAAATGAATCAATCTGTGTAATGTAATTTGCAATATTATACTTCCATTTCCAAATTCATTATGTTCCAGAACAATAGGTCTTTAGCCTGTATTTCATAATTACAGATATGGCAAAACATGTCTCACTGGGACCGAGGCTTTACAGAGGGAAACAGATACTCTAATATAGGAACGGAGACATGGTGAGAAAATACATTTTGGCTCAGTGTTAAAAATGTCCAATTTAAGTGAGTGCACAAAAAGAAAGTCTAATGTGCCAAAAAAAAACCTGCAATGCGGCAAGTGAGTGTTCAGACAAGGACAGAATGACAACGCATTGTGAACGACTAAACCGAATGAGACGTCACATTAAAATAGAAAATTCTACATTAGCCCTGCATTCCAAACACAACCAGACAAGCCTAAGATATACTCAAATGATAAACTGGACTGAACGGAAAGAGGAACCCTAACCACAAAAACAAAGTCAATAGGGCTACACCTTTGGAGCCGCTTCTATGCATTAAATATTAAGAGTTTCAATATGAAAAATTCCCTAATATAAAGTCTATATTGATATACAGTATAAAGTCTGATAATGGAGTGAAGAATTGTTGAAGGAACAATAAATATAGAAAATACCAATGACCTGAAATTTCCCCTTAAAGGGGTTGTCCAGACACGGGGTGGTTTTTCATGCTGATGACCTACCCACAGAATCGGTCATCAGTATCTGATCGTGGAGGACGGACAACCTGATCTTGCACTGATCATCTGTTCCGGCTGCCTCTGGGCACCGTATGTCCGTGCTGGGAGCAGACGACTGCAGTTACAGTTTATCGGCCAAGTTGCAGTACTACAGCTCTGCTCCTATTCAAGTGAATAGGAGCGGAGTTGCAGTACTGCAGCATGGCCGCTTCACAGTGGTTGGAGCCATCTGCTACCGCCACCGGCCACTGCATAACATCCGGAGGCAGCTGGAATAGCTGATCTGTGCGGGGTCTGGTTGTCGTACCCCCACTGATCATACACTGATGACCTATCTCGTGGGGGTGAAGGGTGCGTGAGAGTGAAATTTGACAAAAGACAGTCAGGGAGGTGTACCACTCAGTGGCCAGAATTAGGGAAATACTCGGGGTTGAGAGTCGGTCCATTTTAAGGTTTGCAGAGACTTTATAGAGCAGGCAGCAGCAACCATCTCGGGGGTCACTTTGCCTAAAGTAACACAGTTAGCAGCCACCATCCTGAGGCCTAAAAAGTCAAAATAATATTGCCCTTGTATCAAGGATGGGTGCCCTTGAACCTATGTCTGCCAATCCTACAGAACAAATCAGCCATTTTGCCAGCATGTGTGTTATACTTTAATTCCATTAGAGTCGGTGTATAGGAAATTGACTTCACATTATAGAGCCGGAAATAGTTTTGGACTATTGGCTGCAACAAAAACAGCATCTATACATTCAATGTCAGAACGACCGATTTACAGAATTTGTCATAGTCTTTCTCATGTGAATGGACCCTGTACGGGTATGGAGCTCCGTGAAGGTCTGTATTCTCTCCTAGATGCAATATTTCTTGGGAATCCTGCCATGATTTTTTTTACCACGAATTTGAATTAAATCTGTTAAGAAAAAACACCTTTGTGTGTCACATAAAATTAGAGGAATATGAACATACTGTATTGACCTAAAGAATACTATAAGCACTCTATTAAGGATCCATATTGCATGGATCTGTAATATGGTCATGTGCATGAGGTCCGAATATCAGAATAAAACTCCTGGATCAATATAAATATTGCAGAGTTGTTATGGACACCATGCATGAAAAACTATTCAATGTGAGACATGACATAGATAAATAAATACAGATATGAGATAGATAGATAGATAGATAGATATGAGGTAGAGATAGATAGATAGATAGATAGATAGATAGATAGATAGATAGATAGATAGATAGATAGATAGATAGATAGATAGATAGATAGATAGATAGATAGATATGAGATAGATAGATAGATAGATAGATAGATAGATAGATAGATAGATAGATAGATAGATAGATAGATAGATAGATAGATAGATAGATGATAGATAGATAGATAGATAGATAGATAGATAGATAGATAGATAGATAGATAGATAGATAGATAGATAGATAGATAGATAGATATGAGATAGATAGATAGATAGATAGATATGAGATAGATAGATAGATAGATAGATAGATAGATAGATAGATAGATAGATAGATAGATAGATAGATAGATAGATAGATAGATAGATAGATAGATAGATACAGGGGTGGGATTCAAATTTTTAACAACAGGTTCCCTGTTTTTCTGACAAACACATACGTGCCGCCGGGGAGGGGGTGCGGGGTCACTGTTTTTTGCGTTGTATCGCGCCATTGAAAATGATTATGATAATAAAATAAAACAATTACGATATTCCAAATGTCCCCTACATTAAAGTGGACTCTAAATAAAGAAATTCCCTGTCCAGAATGCTTTAGTGTGGAATGCCACGCTATGTATATAATTACATAAGCGTACAGACCTACCCACACATTATATTAAACTCACCCATTACGTATAGGCCTATATGCGCACATTCAATATCCTAAGCGTGCTTAGACCATTTAGTTAGGCCCCATGCACACGACCGTGCCTGCAATCACAGCCTGCGCTTGCGGGCACGGCCGGTCGCTGACTGACAGCCACATTTTCGGGCCGTGCTCCCATACAAAGTATGGGAGCACGGCCCGCAAAATGCGAAAGAACGGACATGTTCCATAATTCCCGGAACATTTCCACGGCACTGACACCCTTCCGTAGTGCTACGGAAAGGTGTCAGTGTTCAATGAAAGTGAATGGCTCCGTTTTTGTGGACCGCAATTGCGGTCCGCAAAAACGGAGGTTTTTTGCTGTCGTGTGCATGGGGCCTAAGGCTGTGCACATGAGAAGGGTGGAGGACAGAGCGGAGTGCGCAGTATGCCGCAACAACTCTCACGGCTAATGCACAGATACGGTGCCAGGAACAAGCTCAGTACATAAGTACAACACCAGAACAAAGCTCAGTACATAAATACAGCACCAGAACCAAGCTCAGTACATAAATACAACACTAGAACCAAGCTCAGTGCATAAATAAAGCACCAGAACTAAGCTAAGTACATAAATACAGCACCAGAACAAAGCTCAGTACATAAATACAGCACCAGAACCAAGATTTGTACATATATACAGCATCAGAACCAAGCTCAGTACATATATACAACACCAGAACAAAGCTCAGTATATATACTAGTCCTTCTCAATGAATTAGAATATCATCAAAAGTTAATTGATTTCAGTAATTCAATTCAAAACGTGTCTCTCATATGTTATATAGATTCATTACACACAGAGGGATCTATTTCCAGCATTTTTTTCTTGTAATATTGATGATTATGGTAACAGTTAATGAAAACCCCAAATTTAAGTCACTCAGAAAATTAGAATAATATATAAGCACAATTTCAATTATTTTTTTTTATCATGTTGTCCTACTAAAAATTATGTCCAGTATCTGCCCTCAATTCTTGGTCAGGGCTCCTTTTGCATGAATTACTGCATCAATGCGGCGTGGCATGGAGGCGATCAGCCTGTGGCACAGCTGAGGTGTTATGGAAGCCCAGGTTGCTTTGATATCGGCCTTCAGCTCATCTGCATTGTTGGGTCTGGTGTCTCATCTACTTCTTGACAATACTCTATAGATTCTCTATGGGTTTTAGGTCAGACGAGTTTGCTGGCCAATCAAGCGCAGTGATACTGTGGTTATTACACCAGGTATTGTTTTGTTTTTTTGGCAGTGTGGGCAATCCTGAAATCCGCATCGCCATAAAGCATGTCAGCAAAGGGAAGCTTGAAGTGCTGGGAAATGTCCTGCTAGATGGTTGTGCTGGCTCTGGACTTGATATAACACAATGGACCAACACCAGCAGATGACACGGCCCCCAAACCATCACTGACTGTGGAAACTTCGCACTGGACCTCAAGACACTTGGATTGATGCCTCTCCACTCTTCCTCTAGACTCCGGGACCGAGATTTCCAAATGAAATGCAAAATTTACTTTGTGAAGTTTCCACAGTCAGTGATGAAGCATGCTGGGCTTCCATAACAGCTCAGCAGTGCCACAGGCTGATCGCCTCCATGCCACGCGGCATTGATAACACCTCAGCAGTGCCACAGGCTGATCGCCCCCATGCCACACCGCATTGATAACACCTCAGCAGTGTCACAGGCTGATTGCCTCCATGCCACGCCGCATGGAGGCATCAATGCAGTAATTCATGCCCGACCAAGTATTGAGTGCATATACTGGACATACTTTCAGTAGGATGAAATTTTGGTATTAAAAATTATTTTTAAAATTGGGCTTATGGGGCGTGGCTTGGCAGCCGAGAGACATGGCAGCTTGATCCCGGAGCTCCGGCAACAGACAAAGCTAATTATAACGCACGGCTCTTCTAATACTCTCTTAGAGACCCAAAAGTAGACAGAACTACTCATGATGACGAGAGGCAGGAAAGGCCTGAAACAACAGGGCAAATTGGACTTTTATTTCGAGAAGGACCGAGAGGGAGAGGACGAGGCTGCAGGCCTCACCACTTATCCTCTCACTTTAAGCCCGGGAAAAGCAGCATCGTCACTTTCCTCTGCTTCTCACCAAAGCGCAAAAAGATCTCCGCTTACCATAGCAGACTCCCGGGGAGTTGCGCAGCAGATAATTTCGGGATCCCGATACAGCCCTCTGGCTGCGGAGTCCCTGGAAGAAACCGGAGATGAAGACACCATGCGGTCGACGCCATCTTCCCCTTCACACAGTCCGGAAGTGCGGCAGCATAGGACAAAGGAGCAAGCTCGACGAGGCTCAGAGGTAAGAGAGAGAGAATCTCAATCCCGGGGGCCGTCTTTAATGATAACAGCATTTAGAGACATACCTACTACTGATGGCCCGGCCTCGGGCACTTTGATGAAAGAGATGCTGACGGTGTTTAGTACCTCTATACATACTGAATTCACTGCCTTGCTGGCTCCTATTACAGCTACACTACAAGGCCTGGGGCAACGGATACATCATATTGAGCACAAGATGGGAGAGTTCGCTGCCTCACATAATAATCTAGTGGATACACACTCTGACTTATCCGTAGAGATTGAAAAGTTACAAGCTAAGGTCATAGACCTGGAAGATAGGTCTAGACGGAACAATGTGAAAATTAGAGGTATCTCAGAGGATATTCTGCCTGCTGATCTTACTAAATATGTGCAAGAGCTTATGATGGCTATTCTACCGAAGAGTTCAGATACAGATATCATAATCGATAGGGCACATAGAGTGCCGCGTCCGAAACACCTACCAGACACTTTACCCCGAGATGTTCTGATCAGGATCCACTACTACCACGTTAAGGAAGCTTTGCTGGCAGCGATTAGGACACTGGGGGATATACCGACACCATATCAGCATATCAAGTTATATGCGGATCTATCAGCAGCCACACTTCGGATGAGAAAAAACCTATCACCTATTACTGCAATTCTGAGAGAGCACAACATCGCCTACAGGTGGGGATTCCCTGTAAAAATTCTGGTACGCCAGAATGGAACACTACAAGTTATTTCTACATTGGGGGAAGGAAGAAAGTTCCTGCAATCTAAAAAGCTTCCAATTCCGGAGATCACAGAAGAACGGGGGGGGGGGATACCCCTCTCGATTGGAGCAAGAGTGGCAAAAGGTGCCTACAAAAAAGGGACCACATCGCTGAAGAGCCAATAACATAATAGAAGGTATCACAGTTGCCGTTTGGAGTTCTGGACTGTCTCTGGGATTCGAGCCCTGAGAATTTGTCCCACTATTTTTCAACAGCTTATTCAGCTGTATATGTGTTTATGTTTGTGTGGTTGGTGTGACTCTATTTTATGGGTCAATAGACACCTAAATGTGTTTATATGTGTACGATATATCGTGTCTAGTACAGTGATGAAATGTGAAGTTAACATACCGGATATAGGGTCACTTGTATGGATATATGCAATATTATGTTTGGTAAGGTTAGAGTGCTTTATATTATCCTTCCATATACTTCAATATACAAAGTTTGAGGGACTAATGGAATACAAGAAGACACCGCTTACACACATTTTTGAGATCCTAATACATTACGATGATTAAGTTTGTCTCTCTAAATGTAAAAGGTTTAAATAGTCCACATAAGAGAGCGTTTATGTGGAGAGAAGCTCTTTCCTTGAAATGCGACATATTATGTACACAGGAGACCCATTTACTAGAAAAAGATGCACATAGAGTAAAACATCCTCAATTCTCCAAGGTTATTCTTTCTCACCACACCAAGAAACAGAGAGGGGTACTTCTAGCAATTCGAAATACAGTCGCATTTAATCCTATCGAGACTTTTCTAGACCCGGGAGGGAGATATATCATCCAGATAGGAGAATTGAACAATGTGGTATTCACCATAGTAGTTGTATATGCCCCAAACGCACACCAAATCCGTTTTCTAAATAAATTATTTCGTAAAATCAACAAAGTTAAGAGGGGGGAATTGGTAATTTGTGGGGATTTCAACACCATACATGACCCATCAATAGATTCCACGAGTGAACATAGAACACACTCCCAATCTCTAGCCCCTGTCTTGCTAAGGGAAGATATGTATGATATTTGGCGCATTCAACACGACTCGGAAAGAGACTACTCCTTTTTTTCATCGGTACATAAGTCCTATTCTCGCATAGACTTATTTCTGGTAGGGCGTTCGCTATTACAAAAAGTGGACAAATCCTCTATTGAGCTGATTAAATGGTCAGATCATGCAGCTATTACCATATGTGTAAAGGATACCCATAACTCACAAACACAGTCCCTATGGAGAAACAATGCGTATCTGATGTCACATCCTAAATATAAGGAGGAACTGAGCAAAGGCCTAGAGGAATATTTTCTATGGAATGTAAACTCTGTTCAGGATCCATTTGTTCTGTGGAATGCACACAAAGCATACATGAGAGGCCTCTTTATAAAATGGGGGCATAGAGCAAAGAAAGAGAGGGATCGGCAGTTCGAGGATACAATGACACAAATACGTAATATAGAGGCCCTGAATAAAACTGACACCTCCCCAGCTAACACTGAGAAACTGCGACACCTCCGAATTAAATTGAAGGATTGTTTGATGTACAAATATGAAAAAAACTTACAATCTGTCAAAGCTCAATACTACTCACAGGACAACAAAGCCAGTAAACTCTTGGCACACAGAATAAAAGCCAGGAATATCAAGAGTAAGATAGCTTTTCTTAAAGATCCAATTAGAAACACTAAAATATACTCACCTGGAGACATAGCACAAAAGTTCAAAGAATACTATGAATCCCTTTATAATTTGCAATCACACACGACAAATCCACAACCGACCCGACAGGCTGTCAGAGATTTCTTAAGAGATCTAAAACTTCCACGTTTATCTTCCCAACAGCTGGCAGATTTAAACCTCCCTATATCGGAGGGGGAAATATCCAAAATAATTCGTTCCCTACCGCTACACAAGGCCCCTGGACCAGATGGGCTATCTGGTATCTACTATAAAACTTTTGAAAAAACTCTCCTCCCGCATCTGTTTGAAACCCTAAAGCATGCCATTTCGGAGGGGAATTTCCCAAAGGAAATGCTGAGTGCAGTGATAGTGACACTCCCCAAATCAGGCAAAACACCGGACTCACCACAAAACTTTAGGCCCATTTCCCTCCTTAACTCGGATGTAAAAATTTATGCCAAGGTATTGGCAAACCGCTTGTCGGAGGTAATTCCAATACTAGTTAATAGAGACCAAGTCGGATTCGTTAAAGGAAGACAGGCTCCGGAAAACACTAGGAGAGTTCTCAATATTTTAGATTATGTAAATAGGAAAAAAACTAAAGCTGTTATGGTTACTCTAGATGCTGAAAAAGCCTTTGATAGGGTTAAATGGTCATTTGTATTCACGGTTTTAGAAGAAATGGGATTTGAAGGATCTATTACAACGGCAATTCAAGCTTTATATTCCAGTCCATCGGCAAAAGTGTTTGTTAATGGTGCGCTTTCGGAGGATTTTGGGATAACGAATGGGACAAGACAAGGGTGTCCACTATCGCCTTTAATTTTTGTCCTGTCTATAGAACCATTGGCACAGGCTTTTAGACAACATCAGGACATTCACGGGATAAAAATAGGAGATAGATCCCACTGCATTTCCCTTTATGCAGACGACATAATATTAACCCTAGAACAGCCGGAAAAGTCGTTAGCAACTGCATTTGAGGTTATCCAGGAATTCGGTCAAATAGCATTTTATAAAGTGAACATGGGAAAATCACAAGCTATACCCCTAAATTGCTCATTGTTGGACCTGGAATATATGCGGGAGAAATTTCCGTTAGATTGGCAACAATCACATATTAAATACTTGGGGATAAACATCACTCCCAAAGTCTCACAGCTGTACCAAGTCAACTATTGTTCTATGTTAGCGCAAATAGAAGTAGATTTGAAACAATTGGAGTTACATGAAGTTTCGTGGATAGGTCGTATCGCGGCATTTAAAATGTTGGTACTTCCAAAGTTACTATATCTGTTTCGGACTTTACCGATTAAAATGCCCTTGTCCTTTTTTAATAAAGCACACAGGTTGGTAAGCTCCTATGTCTGGCAAAAAAGTAGACCACGCATAGCCGCTCGTTTATTGAATAAAGGGAAAAAACAAGGGGGCTTAAGTTTACCTAATATCCATCACTATTATTTGTCCACTCAGATATCGCAACTGAAATACTGGTGGGAAGGAGATACCTCCCAACATTGGGTACAAATTGAAATGTCAACATCACCTATACATAATCTAAAGGCCCTTTTAATTGTAAAATTACACCCAAAATCTCCAAAGATATCTCTGCCATATTTTCTATCCACTTCTATACAAAACTGGGTAAAATTCCATTCGCTGTGTAACACATCTTCATTATCTCTACTCCCCAATTCGCCGATAGAAACTCTAGAGTTTCTTCTCACTGATTTGGACCTCCGAATATGGAAAGGGGGGGGTCTGACACAGATGACAGCATTTTTCGAAAATAACCAAGTGGTACAGTTTAGCTGCTTACACGATAAGTTTGGTATCCCAAACACTGAGTTTTATAAATTCCTTAGAATCAGACATCTGTTGCAAACGGACTGCCCATTTGAGGTCACAGCAAACAAAGAGATATTCCAAATATGGGCTCAAACGGGGACGCGTCTTAAAGGACTACGTCCTATTTATGACCTTTTGGGATCTAAGAGTATATTTGAAAAATCTTCCCCTTTCTTGGCCTGGGAAAAGGAACTTACAAAAGAATACTCAGCACAAAAGTGGTCTTATGCACTTACATTTATAGCGAAACATTTGAAATGTACTCTTCATGATGAGTCGGTAATGAAGACAATACTTCGCTGGTATTACACTCCAGATAAACTCCAGCGCATATACCCGACCGCCTCTCACCATTGTTGGAGGAATTGTGGGGGTAGGGGGACGCTATTGCATATTTTATGGACCTGTCCGTCTCTCAAAAATCTATGGAAGGCTGCATTTAAGTTGCTATATGATATTACAGGAATTACAGTTGACCCTTCATCATCGTTAGCATTGCTCTTTCTGAATCTTGAGGACATTCCGGGAGACTACAGAGTAGTCGCAGCGCATATATTTATTGAGACCAAATTAGCAATAACCAGGTATTGGAAAAGTCAGACTATCCCTCCCTTAACGGAGATTATTGCCCATATTAATAGTACATGCTCATATGAGAAAATGATGGCACATAGGGGGCACTCTATTCTTAAATATGAGAAAGATTGGGGTCCATGGTTGGACAGCGTCTATAATTTTGCTAACTAAAAGATTTAAGGTAGAGGTATGCCATAGAATATGAGACACAGGGGGGGGCTAAGACACTGGATGAGAGACTTGGTTCTAATTCATGTATATACTGCATTATCTCTCTGTATGATATGACTTCTTTTGTCTTATATCTGTAAGAGAATACAAGTATTGCTCACTGTTAGCTTTGGAATGCAATTTGTATGTTATTTTGTTATTCTGTATGTTGGAAAAATGTTCAATAAAAATCTATTGATTTAAAAAAAAAATTGGGCTTATATAATCCAATTTTCTGAGACACTAAATTTTGGGTTTTCATTAATCGTTCCCATAATCATCAACATAATATATGAGTTTCACTTTTTGAATTTAATTATATATGTTTTGAGCTTGGTTGTTCTGATATATATGTACTGAGCTTGGTTCTGGTGCTGTATATATGTACTGAGCTTTGTTCTGGTGCTGTATTTATGTACTAAGCTTGGTTCTGGTGGGTATATATGTACTGAGCTTGGTTCTGGTGGGTATATATGTACTGAGCTTGGTTCTGATGCTGTATTTATGTACTGAGCTTGTTCTGGTGTTGTGTTTATGTACTGAGCTTGGTTCTGGAGTTGTATATATGTACTGCGTTTGGTTATTGTGTTGTATATGTGTCTGAGCTTGGTTCTGTTGCTGTATATATGTACTGAGTTTGGTTCTGGTGTTGTATACGTGTAGAAGCTTGGTTCTGATGTTGTATATATGTACTAAGCTTTGTTCTGGTGTTGTATATATGTACTAAGCTTGGTTCTAGTGCTGTATTAATGTACTAAGCTTTATTGTGGTGTTGAAAAAGGCTCAGGTTGTGTGAGCCGAAATGTCGCACTTTTGGGGTCAATAAAGCACCCTCTTTTTTCACTAGAAGCCTTTGTGAGTGCTGCCTATTTACTGCTTTTTGTCCAGAGGGACAGTGGTCAGTTCCCTAAGGCTTGCACCCCCTTTCATTTAAGCCTGTGCTGCTGGATCCTATTTTTGTAGATAGATAGATAGATAGATAGATAGATAGATAGATAGATAGATAGATAGATAGATAGATAGATAGATAGATAGATAGATAGATAGATAGATAGATAGATAGATAGATAGATAGATAGATAGATAGATAGATATATATAGATAGATAGATAGATAGATAGATAGATAGATAGATAGATAGATAGATAGATAGATAGATAGATAGATAGATAGATAGATAGATAGATAGATAGATAGATAGATAGATCAAAACTAGGTCTAAATTTTCGATTTTGTATAAAAGATTTCATAAACCAGGTTTTGCAGGTTTTCAGTAAGACATTTGAAATTTATCTATCTATACAGAGCAGCAAACAACAAGTAACATACAAGAAAATTAATCACATATTCATAGTGACGGGCGGCACGAAATAAATAATTCTCTATCACAAACTAAACACGGTGATAATGAATGCGGGGAAGTGTTAAGTTGTTCCTCAGGACGATACGTGTTTGTCTGGGGACCGCGTGTTTGTTCTGCGCACAAGACTTGAACACATTCCTGTCTCAGAAATGAATGGGGTTTCTGTAAGGAAACGTACGACTGATCTCTGGGTACACGTCTGGCCTCTTGTAAGTCGGAAAATCTCCGCGCAGTCGTAGGCCTGAGCAGACTTATATAAAAGTTACCTTAAACCTTACATCTCTGCCTGGCACCGTGCCAGCGCGTCTAGCACTTTAAAATGATTTAATTTCCTTCACTGGCAGCCAGAAGAAAAAGCCAAAACCTATGACGCGGAGTTTTCCGCAGAAATGAAAAACCTGGCAGCACGTCTCCAACTCACTGGAGCAAAGCACCTTAAATATATCACAAAAAAAAACCAAAACATTTAATTCATTACATAGATTATGCAGCTTTATATGTTTTATATATTTTATATACAGATTATGCACTTTATATACTTTATAAATTACTGGATGACTCCATGCCAGAAACACGTCCAGAAAAACCACATAGTTTATTACACGGCCACAAGACCTAAAGCAAACCCTTCCTCAAAGAGCAGTCAGACACCCGGCTGCTTCAGATTCATATTCTTGTACATAGGGGGCAGTATTATAGTAGTTATATTCTTGTATATTGGAGCAGTATTATAGTAGTTATATTCTTGTATATAGGAGCAGTATTATAGTAGTTATATTCTTGTACATAGAGGCAGTATTATAGTAGTTATATTCTTGTATATAGGGGGCAGTATTATAGTAGTTATATTCTTGTATATAGGGGTAGTATTATAGTAGTTATATTCTTGTATATAGAGGCAGTATTATAGTAGTTATATTCTTGTATATAGGGAGCAGTATTATAGTAGTTATATTCTTGTATATAGGGGGCAGTATTATAGTAGTTATATTCTTGTATATAGGGGGCAGTATTATGGTAGTTATATTCTTGTATATAGGCGGCAATATTATAGTAGTTATATTATTGTATATAGGGGGCAGTATTATTGTAGTTATATTCTTGTATATAGGGAGCAGTATTATAGTAGTTATATTCTTGTACATAGGGGGGCAGTATTATAGTAGTTATAGTCTTGTATATAGGGGCAGTATTATAGTAGTTATATTCTTATATATAGGAGCAGTATTATAGTAGTTATATTCTTGTATATAGGGGCAGTATTATAGTAGTTATATTCTTGTATATAGGTAGCAGTATTATAGTAGTTATATTCTTGTATATAGGGAGCAGTATTATAGTAGTTATATTCTTGTATATAGGGTCAGTATTATAGTAGTTATAGTCTTGTATATAGGAGCAGTACTATAGTAGTTATATTCTTGTATATAGAGGTCAGTATTATAGTAGTTATATTCTTGTATATAGGGAGCAGTATTATAGTAGTTATATTCTTGTACATAAGGGGCAGTATTATAGTAGTTATATTCCTGTATATAGGGGGCATTATTATAGTAGTTATATTATTGTATATAGGGGGGAGTATTATAGTAGTTATATTCTTGTATATAGGCGGCAGTATTATAGTAGTTATATTATTGTATATAGGGGGCAGTATTATAGTAGTTATATTCTTGTATATAGGGGGCAGTATTATAGTAGTTATATTCTTGTATATAGGGAGCAGTATTATAGTAGTTATATTCTTGTACATAGGGGGGCAGTATTATAGTAGTTATAGTCTTGTATATAGGGGCAGTATTATAGTAGTTATATTCTTGTATATAGGAGCAGTATTATAGTAGTTATATTCTTGTATATAGGGGCAGTATTATAGTAGTTATATTCTTGTATATAGGAGGCAGTATTATAGTAGTTATATTCTTGTATATAGGGGGCAGTATTATAGTAGTTATATTCTTGTGTATAGGCGGCAGTATTATAGTAGTTATATTATTGTATATAGGGGCAGTATTATAGTAGTTATATTCTTGTATATAGGAACTGTATTATAGTAGTTATATTCTTGTACATAGGGGGCAGTATTATAGTAGTTATATTCTTGTATATAGGGACAGTATTATAGTAGTTATATTCTTGTATATAGGAGGCAGCATTATAGTAGTTATATTATTGTATATAGGGGGCAGTATTATAGTAGTTATATTCTTGTATATAGGGGGCAGTATTATAGTAGTTATATTCTTGTATATAGGGAGCAGTATTATAGTAGTTATATTCTTGTACATAGGGGGGCAGTATTATAGTAGTTATAGTCTTGTATATAGGGGCAGTATTATAGTAGTTATATTCTTGTATATAGGAGCAGTATTATAGTAGTTATATTCTTGTATATAGGGGCAGTATTATAGTAGTTATATTCTTGTATATAGGAGGCAGTATTATAGTAGTTATATTATTGTATATAGGGGCAGTATTATAGTAGTTATATTCTTGTATATAGGAACTGTATTATAGTAGTTATATTCTTGTACATAGGGGGCAGTATTAAAGTAGTTATATTCTTGTATATAGGGACAGTATTATAGTAGTTATATTCTTGTATATAGGAGGCAGCATTATAGTAGTTATATTCTTGTATATAGGGGCAGTATTATGGTAGTTATATTCTTGTATATAGGGAGCAGTATTATAGTAGTTATATTCTTGTATATAGGAGCAGTATTATAGTAGTTATATTCTTGTACATAGGGGGCAGTAGTATAGTAGTTATATTCTTTTATATAGGGGGCAGTATTATAGTAGTTATATTCCTGTATATAGGGGGCATTATTATAGTAGTTATATTATTGTATATAGGGGGCAGTATTATGGTAGTTATATTCTTGTATATAGGCGGCAATATTATAGTAGTTATATTATTGTATATAGGGGGCAGTATTATTGTAGTTATATTCTTGTATATAGGGAGCAGTATTATAGTAGTTATATTCTTGTACATAGGGGGGCAGTATTATAGTAGTTATAGTCTTGTATATAGGGGCAGTATTATAGTAGTTATATTCTTATATATAGGAGCAGTATTATAGTAGTTATATTCTTGTATATAGGGGCAGTATTATAGTAGTTATATTCTTGTATATAGGTAGCAGTATTATAGTAGTTATATTCTTGTATATAGGGAGCAGTATTATAGTAGTTATATTCTTGTATATAGGGTCAGTATTATAGTAGTTATAGTCTTGTATATAGGGAGCAGTATTATAGTAGTTATATTCTTGTATATAGGAGCAGTATTATAGTAGTTATATTCTTGTATATAGGGGCAGTATTATAGTAGTTATATTCTTGTATATAGGAGGCAGTATTATAGTAGTTATATTCTTGTATATAGGAGCAGTATTATAGTAGTTATATTCTTGTATATAGGGGCAGTATTATAGTAGTTATATTCTTGTATATAGGAGCAGTATTATAGTAGTTATATTCTTGTATATAGGGGGCAGTATTATAGTAGTTATATTCTTGTACATAGGGGGTAGTATTATAGTAGTTATATTCTTGTATATAGGAGCAGTATTATAGTAGTTATATTCTTGTATATAGGGGCAGTATTATAGTAGTTATATTCTTGTATATAGGAGGCAGTATTATAGTAGTTATATTCTTGTATATAGGGGGCAGTATTATAGTAGTTATATTCTTGTGTATAGGCGGCAGTATTATAGTAGTTATATTATTGTATATAGGGGCAGTATTATAGTAGTTATATTCTTGTATATAGGAACTGTATTATAGTAGTTATATTCTTGTACATAGGGGGCAGTATTATAGTAGTTATATTCTTGTATATAGGGACAGTATTATAGTAGTTATATTCTTGTATATAGGAGGCAGCATTATAGTAGTTATATTCTTGTATATAGGGGCAGTATTATGGTAGTTATATTCTTGTATATAGGGAGCAGTATTATAGTAGTTATATTCTTGTATATAGGAGCAGTATTATAGTAGTTATATTCTTGTATATAGGGGCAGTATTATAGTAGTTATATTCTTATATATAGGAGCAGTATTATAGTAGTTATATTCTTGTATATAGGGGCAGTATTATAGTAGTTATATTCTTGTATATAGGTAGCAGTATTATAGTAGTTATATTCTTGTATATAGGGAGCAGTATTATAGTAGTTATATTCTTGTATATAGGGTCTGTATTATAGTAGTTATAGTCTTGTATATAGGAGCAGTTTTATAGTAGTTATATTCTTGTATATAGAGATCAGTATTATAGCAGTTATATTCTTGTATATAGGGGCAGTATTATAGTAGTTATATTCTTGTACATAAGGGGCAGTATTATAGTAGTTATATTCTTGAACATAGGGGGGTAGTATTATAGTAATTATATTCTTGTACACAGGGGGCAGTATTATAGTAGTTATATTCTTGTATATAGGGGGCAGTATTATAGTACTTATATTCTTGTATATAGGGGGCAGTATTATAGTACTTATATTCTTGTATATAGGTGGTAGTATTATAGTACTTATATTCTTATATATAGGGGCAGTATTATAGTAGTTATAGTCTTGTATATAGAGGGCAGTATTATAGTAGTTATATTCTTGCATATAGGGGCAGTATTATAGTAGTTATATTCTTGTTTATAGGGTCAGTATTATAGTAGTTATATTCCTGTATATAGGGTCAGTATTATAGTAGTTGTATTCTTGTATATAGCGAGCAGTATTATAGTAGTTATATTCTTGTATATAGGGGGCAGTATTATAGTAGTTATATTCTTGTATATAGGGTCAGTATTATAGTAGTTATAGTCTTGTATATAGGAGCAGTATTATAGTATTTATATTCTTGTATATAGAGGTCAGTATTATAGTAGTTATATTCTTGTATATAGGGGCAGTATTATAGTAGTTATATTCTTGTACATAAGGGGCAGTATTATAGTAGTTCTATTCTTGAACATAGGGGGGTAGTATTATAGTAATTATATTCTTGTACACAGGGGGCAGTATTATAGTAGTTATATTCTTGTATATAGGGGGCAGTATTATAGTACTTATATTCTTGTATATAGGGGGCAGTATTATAGTACTTATATTCTTGTATATAGGTGGTAGTAATATAGTAGTTATATTCTTGTATATAGGGGCAGTATTAAAGTGGTTATAGTCTTGTATATAGAGGGCAGTATTATAGTAGTTATATTCTTGCATATAGGGGCAGTATTATAGTAGTTATATTCTTGTTTATAGGGTCAGTATTATAGTAGTTATATTCCTGTATATAGGGTCAGTATTATAGTAGTTGTATTCTTGTATATAGCGAGCAGTATTATAGTAGTTATATTCTTGTATATAGGGGGCAGTATTATAGTAGTTATATTCTTGTATATAGGGGGCAGTGTTATAGTAGTTATATTCTTGTATATAGGGGCAGTATTATAGTAGTTATATTCTTGTATATAGGGGGCAGTATTATAGTAGTTATATTCTTGTATATAGGGGGCAGTATTATAGTAGTTATATTCTTGTATATAGGGACAGTATTATAGTAGTTACATTTTTATTTATAGGGGGCGGTATTATGGTAGTTGTATTCTTTAATATATGAGGTAGTATTACAGTAGTTATATTTTAATTCATACATTTATTTTTTTTAAATATGACATTTTTGCAATTGGGTTATTAAAAAAAAGTTGTTTTTTTTTAAGTGGACCCAGTTTGTGTATTAAAGGGGACATATTTGGTTAATAATTTTTTTTAGCAATAAGGTCTCATGCACACGAATGTAACTGTGTGCACAGACCGTGATTGTGGCATGGACGAATGACACCCTACGGGCCGTCCGCAAATCACGGACCGTGCACACATTGATTTCATTTAGCCTGGACCATAAACTTGGACCGTAGAATGACTTGTCTTATCTTTCTGCGGTCCGGGTTATCGGCCAATGCATGGACCATGGAAATGAATGGGTCTGCAATTTACCCGCAGGCTTGCGGGTGAATTGCGTCCTGAAAAACATGTTCGTGTGCATGGGGCCTTAGTATTCATCAATTAATATAAAGTTATTGTTTTACAAAGTTTCCATAATGTAAATATTGTTTTTTTTTTAAATCAGCAGCGAAACGTTCCACCTGGCAGGGAGTGTCAGTTTCCAATTAGCAGCAATTAAGCTGGACGGAGCTCAGAAACGTTACTTTACCCAGAGCTCGACTTGGGAGGTGATATTTAGTCCGCAGGAAAACCAACAACATGAAAACATGAAACCTCTGGTGATCGCCAAGGGATTCCAGTAGAGGTGCCCAAACATTTCTTGGCTAAATAACCTGTTTTCCTACAACTAAAATCACTACTTTTCCAGTCTTGAAAACTCATTTAAACTTGAATTTCAAATAAATTAGTCAAAGAAAAATTAGGGCATGACCACACGTGGCGGATTTCCTCCGCAACTGTCCGCATCAATGCCGCACAGAATCTGCGTTGCAGATTCTGCTGCGGATCTGCACAAAATGTGCAGTACATTGATGCGGACTAGCTGCTGCGGACTGCGGGAAAAGTGCTTCCCTTCTCCCTATCAGTGCAGGATAGAGAGAAGGGACAGCACTTTCCCTAGTGAAAGTAAACGATTTTCATACTTACCGGCCGTTGTCTTGGTGACGCGTCCCTCTTTCGGCATCCAGCCCGACCTCCCTGGATGACGCGCCAGTCCATGTGACCGCTGCAGCCTGTGCTTGGCCTGTGATTGGCTGCAGCCGTCACTTAGACTGAAACGTCATCCTGGGAGGCCGGACTGGAGACAGACGCAGGGAGTTCTCGGTAAGTATGAACTTATATATTTTTTTACAGATACATGTATATTGAGATCGGTAGTCACTGTCCCGGGTGCAGAAACAGTTACTGCCGATCGCTTAACTCTTTCAGCACCCTGGACAGTGACTATTTACAGACGTCTCCTAGCAACGCTCCCGTCATTACGGGAGCCCCATTGACTTCCTCAGTCTGGCTGTAGACCTAGAAATACATAGGTCCAGCCAGAATGAAGAAATGTCATGGTAGTAAAACCAATACGCTCCGCAGCACACATAAGATCTGCGGACTTCATTGCGGAATTTTGACTCTCCATTGAAGTCAATGGAGAAATTCCGCCATGAGTCCGCCACTGCTCCGCAACAGACAGAGCATGCTGCGGACACCAAATTCCGCTCCGCAGCCTATGCTCCGCAGCGGAATTTTACGCCTCGTCTAAACGAACACTGCTAAATTAAAGTGTAAGTCAATGGACAAACGGCTCCGCTGCGGATTAACGCTGCGGAGTGTCCGCAGCGGAATTTAAGTGAAATTCCGCCACGTGTGAACCCAGCCTTAAAATTGTATTTGATCTGTGTTCAAACAACTGAAACTGGAGCAGACACTACTGTTATTTGTGCACAATATTAGAAGTCTCTATATTGTCATTTTAATTATAATATTTTAGCTGCTTGTAACCACCACTAGGGAGAGTTTACTAAAGACAGATTTCTTAATGAGTTCACTAGGCACTGTAAGGCTGGGTTCACACGTGGCGGAATTGCACTTGAATTCCGCTGCGGACACTCCGCAGCGTTAATCCGCAGTGGACTCGTTTCTCCATTGCCTTCCACTTCTATTTAGCAGTGTTCGTTTAGACGATGCGTAAAATTCCGCTGCGGAGCATAGGCTGCGGAGCGGAATTTGCTGTCCGCAGCATGCTCTGTCTGTTGCGGACCAGTGGCGGACTGGTTGCGGACTCATGGCAGAATTTCTCCATTGACTACAATGGAGATTCTAAATTCCGCAATGAAGTCCGCAGATGTCATGCACATGTTATGTGTGCTGCGGATGCGTCTTGCTTTTTTGACATGACATTTCTTCATTCTGGCTGGACCTATGTATTTCTAGGTCTACAGCCAGTTTGAGGAAGTCAATGGGGCTCCCATAATTACGGGAGCGTTGCTAGGAGATGTCAGTAAATAGTCACTGTCCAGGGTGCTGAAAGAGTTAAGAGATCGGCAGTAACTGTTTCTGCCCCCTGGACAGTGACTACCGATCCCAATATACAGCAACCTGTAAAAAAATAGAAGTTCATACTTACCGAGAACTCCCTGCTTCTGTCTCCAGTCTGGCTTCCCAGGATGACGTTTCAGTCTAAGTGACGGCTGCAGCCAATCACAGGCTGCAGCGGTCACATGGACTGCCGCGTCATCCAGGGAGGTCGGGCTGGATGCCGAAAGAGGGACGCGTCACCAAGACAACGGCCGGTAAGTATGAAATTCGTTTACTTTCACTAGGGAAAGTGCTGTCCCTTCTCTCTATCCTGCACTGATAGAGAGAAGGAAAGCACTTTTACCGCAGTCCGCAGCAGCCAGTCCACATCAATTTACTGCACATTTTGGGCAGATCCGCCGCAGAATCTGCAACGCAGATTCTGTGCGGCATTGATGCGGACAGTTGCGGAGGAAAACCGCCACGTGGGGGCATGCCCTATAAATCCATAGGCAGTAATTTCCCCCTAGTGGCAGATTAAGGCAGACAAAATTTTAGCAAACAAATTGATAATCCAGGCAAAAACTGAAAATTTAGGCACTCATTTCACTATTTAAAGGGGTTATCCAACAAATAATATTATTAATAAATGCACGAAAACATGTTAAAATAAGTAATTTAGTAATTGAAATGTATTAAAAATAGTTTGTCTTTGTTGAGGTAATTTATATAGCAGTTATATTCTTGTATATAGGGGCAGTATTATAGTAGTTATATTCTTGTATATAGGGGCAGTATTATAGTAGTTATATTCTTGTATATAGGAGGCAGTATTATAGTAGTTATATTCTTGTATATAGGGGCAGTATTATAGTAGTTATATTCTTGTATATAGGGGGCAGTATTATAGTAGTTATATTCTTGTATATAGGGGCAGTATTATAGTAGTTATATTCTTGTATATAGGGGGCAGTATTATAGTAGTTATATTCTTGTACATTGGGGCAGTATTATAGTAGTTATATTCTTGTATATAGGAACAGTATTATAGTAGTTATATTCTTGTAAATAGGAGTAGTATTATAGTAGTTATATTCTTGTATATAGGGGCAGTATTATAGTAGTTATAGTCTTATATATAGGGGCAGTATTATAGTAGTTATATTCCTGTATATAGGAGGCAGTATTATAGTAGTTATATTCTTGTATATAGAGGCAGTATTATAGTAGTTATATTCTTGTATATAGGGGGCAGTAGTATAGTAGTTATATTCTTGTATATAGGGGCAGTATTATGGTAGTTATATTCTTGTATATAGGGGGCAGTATTATAGTACTTATAGTCTTGTATATAGGGGCAGTATTATAGTAGTTATATTCTTGTATATAGGGGGCAGTATTATAGTAGTTATATTCTTGTACATTGGGGCAGTATTATAGTAGTTATATTCTTGTATATAGAGACAGTATTATAGTAGTTATATTCTTGTGCATAGGGGCAGTAAAATAGTAGTTATATTCTTGTACATAGGAGGCAGTATTATAGTAGTTATTTTCTTGTATATAGGGGGCAGTATTATAGTAAATGTATTCTTGTATATAGGGGCAATATTATAGTAAAAATATTCTTGTAAATAAGGGGCAGTATTATAATAATTATATTCTTGTACATAGGCTCAGTATTATAGTAGTTATTTTTTTGTACATAAGTTAGTTTCTTGTATCAGCTCCTCTGTTTGGTGTAGTATAGAGGAGGTCAACTCTCCTGTGTGGTGTAGTATGGAGGATCTATTCGTTTTCCTGTGTGGTATAGTATAGAGGAGCTGACAGCTCTCCAGTGTGGTGTAGTATAGAGGATCTGTCAGTTCTCCTGTGTGGTGTAGTATAGGGGATGTGTCAGTTCTCCTGTGTGGTGTAGTATAGAGAATCTGTCAGCTCTCCTGTGTGGTGTAGTATAGAGAATCTGTCAGCTCTCTTGTGTGGTGTAGTATAGAGGATCTGTCAGCTCTCCTTTGTGGTGCAGTATAGAGGATCTGTCAGCTCTCCTATGTGGTGTAGTATAGAGGATCTGTCAGTTCTCCTGTGTGGTGTAGTATAGAGGATCTGTCAGCTCTCCTGTGTGGTGTAGTATAGAGGATCTGTCAGCTCAACTGTGTGGTGTAGTATAGAGGAGCTGTCCGCTCTCCTGTGTGGTGTAGTATAGAGGATCTGTCAGTTCTCCTGTGTGGTGTAGTATAGAGGAGCTGTCAGCTCTCCTGTGTTGTGTAGTATAGAGGATCTGTCAGCTCTCCTGTGTGGTGTAGTATAGAGGATCTGTCAGCTTTCCTGTGTGGTGTAGTATAGAGGATCTGTCAGTTCTCCTGTGTGGTGTAGTATAGAGGATCTGTCAGTTCTCCTGTGTGGTGTAGTATAGAGGATCCATCAGTTCTCTTGTGTGGTGTAGTATAGAGGACATGTCAGCTCTCCTGTGTGGTCTAGTATAGAGGATCTGTCAGTTCTCCTGTGTGGTGTAGTATAGAGGAGGTCAACTCTCCTGTGTGGTGTAGTATGGAGGATCTATTCGTTTTCCTGTGTGGTATAGTATAGAGGAGCTGACAGCTCTCCAGTGTGGTGTAGTATAGAGGATCTGTCAGTTCTCCTGTGTGGTGTAGTATAGGGGATGTGTCAGTTCTCCTGTGTGGTGTAGTAGAGAATCTGTCAGCTCTCCTGTGTGGTGTAGTATAGAGGATCTGTCAGCTCTCCTGTGTGGTGTAGTATAGAGGATTTGTCAGTTCTCCTGTGTGGTGTAGTATAGAGGATCTGTCAGTTCTCCTGTGTGGTGTAGTATAGAGGATCTATCAGTTCTCTTGTGTGGTGTAGTATAGAGGACATGTCAGCTCTCCTGTGTGGTATAGTATAGAGCATCTGTCAGCTCTCCTGTGTGGTGTAGTATAGAGGATCTGTCAGTTCTCCTGTGTGGTGTAGTATAGAGGAGGTCAACTCTCCTGTGTGGTGTAGTATGGAGGATCTATTCGTTTTCCTGTGTGGTATAGTATAGAGTAGCTGACAGCTCTCCAGTGTGGTGTAGTATAGAGGATCTGTCAGTTCTCCTGTGTGGTGTAGCATAGGGGATGTGTCAGTTCTCCTGTGTGGTGTAGTATAGAGAATCTGTCAGCTCTCCTGTGTGGTGTAGTATAGAGAATCTGTCAGCTATCTTGTGTGGTGTAGTATAGAGGAGCTGACAGCTCTCCAGTGTGGTGTAGTAAAGAGGATCTGTCAGTTCTCCTGTGTGGTGTAGCATAGGGGATGTGTCAGTTCTCCTGTGTGGTGTAGTATAGAGAATCTGTCAGCTCTCCTGTGTGGTGTAGTATAGAGAATCTGTCAGTTCTCCTGTGTGGTGTAGTATAGAGGAGCTGTCAGCTCTCCTGTGTGGTGTAGTATAGAGGATCTGTCAGCTCTCGTGTGTGGTGTAGTATAGAGGAGCTGTCCGCTCTCCTGTGTGGTGTAGTATAGAGGATCTGTCAGTTCTCCTGTGTGGTGTAGTATAGAGGAGCTGTCAGCTCTCCTGTGTGGTGTAGTATAGAGGAGCTGTCAGCTCTCCTGTGTGGTGTAGTATAGAGGAGCTGTCAGCTCTCCTGTGTTGTGTAGTATAGAGGAGCTGTCAGCTCTCCTGTGTGGTGTAGTATAGAGGAGCTGTCAGTTCTCCTTTGTGGTGTATTATAGAGGAGCTGTCAGCTCTCCTGTGTGGTGTAGTATAGAGGATCTGTGAGCTCTCCTGTGTGGTGTAGTATAGAGGATCTGTCAGCTCTCCTGTGTGGTGTAGTGTAGATGATCTGTCAGCTCTCCTGTGTGGTGTAGTATAGAGGAGCTGTCAGCTCTCCTGTGTTATGTAGTATAGAAGATCTGTCAGTTCTCCAGTGTCGCGTAGTATAGAGTATCAGTCAGTACTCCTGTGTGGTGTAGTATAGAGGATCTGTCAGCTCACCTCTGTGGTGTAGTATAGAGGATCTGTCAGCTCTCCTGTGTGGTGTAGTATAGAGGATCTGTCAGTTCTCCTGTGTGGTGTAGTATAGAGGATCTGTCAGTTCTCCTGTGTGGTGTAGTATAGAGGAGCGGTCAGCTCTCCTGTGTGGTGTAGTATAGAGGATCTGTCAGCTCTCCTGTGTGGTGTAGTATAGAGGATCTGTCAGTTCTCCTGTGTGGTGTAGTATAGAGGATCTGTCAGTTCTCTTGTGTGGTGTAGTATAGAGGACATGTCAGCTCTCCTGTATGGTATAGTATAGAGCATTTGTCAGCTCCCCTGTGTGGTGTAGTATAGAGGATCTGTCAGCTCTCCTGTGTGGTGTAGTATAGAGGATCTGTCAGTGCTCCTGTGTGGTGTAGTATAGAGGATGTGTCAGTTCTCCTGTGTGGTGTAGTATAGATGATCTGTCAGTTCTCCTGTGTGGTGTAGTATAGAGGACATGTCAGCTCTCCTGGGTGGTATAGTATAGAGCATCTGTCAGCTCTTCTGTGTGGTGTAGTATAGAGGATCTGTCAGCTCTCCTGTGTGGTGTGGTGTAGTATAGAGGATCTGTCAGTGCTCCTGTGTGGTGTAGTATAGAGGATGTGTCAGTTCTCCTGTGTGGTGTAGTATAGATGATCTGTCAGTTCTCCTGTGTGGTGTAGTATAGAGGACATGTCAGCTCTCCTGTATGGTATAGTATAGAGCATCTGTCAGCTCTTCTGTGTGGTGTAGTATAGAGGATCTGTCAGCTCTCCTGTGTGGTGTAGTATAGAGGATCTGTCAGCTCTCCTGTGTGGTGTAGTATAGAGGATCTGTCAGTTCTCCTGTGTGGTGTTGTATAGAGGACATGTCAGCTCTCCTGTGTGGTATAGTATAGAGCATCTGTCAGCTCTTCTGTGTGGTGTAGTATAGAAGATCTGTCAACTCTCCTGTGTGGTGTAGTATAGAGGATCTGTCAGTTCTCTTGTGTGGTGTAGTATAGAGGACATGTCAGCTCTCCTGTATGGTATAGTATAGAGCATTTGTCAGCTCCCCTGTGTGGTGTAGTATAGAGGATCGTTCAGCTCTCCTGTGTGGTGTAGTATAGGGGATCTGTCAGTGCTCCTGTGTGGTGTAGTATAGAGGATGTGTCAGTTCTCCTGTGTGGTGTAGTATAGATGATCTGTCAGTTCTCCTGTGTGGTGTAGTATAGAGGATCTGTCAGTGCTCCTGTGTGGTGTAGTATAGAGGATGTGTCAGTTCTCCTGTGTGGTGTAGTATAGATGATCTGTCAGTTCTCCTGTGTGGTGTAGTATAGAGGACATGTCAGCTCTCCTGTGTGGTATAGTATAGAGCATCTGTCAGCTCTTCTGTGTGGTTTAGTATAGAGGATCTGTCAGCTCTCCTGTGTGGTGTAGTATAGAGGATCTGTCAGTTCTTCTGTGTGGTGTAGCATAGAGGACATGTCAGCTCTCCTGTATGGTATAGTATAGAGCATTTGTCAGCTCCCCTTTGTGGTGTAGTATAGAGGATCTGTCAGCTCTCCTGTGTGGTGTTGTATAGATGATCTGTCAGTTCTCCTGTGTGGTGTAGTATAGAGGACATGTCAGCTCTCCTTTGTGGTATAGTATAGAGAATCTGTCAGCTCTTCTGTGTGGTGTAGTATAGAGGATCTGTCAGCTCTCCTGTGTGGTGTAGTATAGAGGATCTGTCAGTTTTCCTGTGTGGTGTAGTATAGAGGACATGTCAGCTCTCCTGTATGGTATAGTATAGAGCATTTGTCAGCTCCCCTGTGTGGTATAGTATAGAGGATCTGTCAGCTCTCCTGTGTTGTGTAGTATAGAGGAGCTGTCAGCTCTCCTGTGTGGTGTAGTATAGAGGACCTCTCCAGTCTGGTGTAGTATAGAGGAGCGGTCGGCTCTCCTGTGTGGTGTAGTATAGAGGAGCTGTCGGCTCTCCTGTGTGGTGCAGTATAGAGGAGCTGTCAGCTCACCTGTGTGGTGTAGTATAGAGGATCTGTCAGCTCTCCTGTGTGGTGTAGTATAGAGGAGCTGTCTGCTCTCCTGTGTGGTGTAGTATAGAAGAGCTGTCAGCTCTCCTGTGTGGTGTAGTATAGAGGAGCTGTCAGCTCCCCTGTGTGGTGTAGTATAGAGGATCTGTCAGTGCTCCTGTGAGGTGTAGTATAGAGGATCTGTCAGTTCTCCTGTGTGGTGTAGTATAGAGGATATGTCAGCTCTCCTGTGTGATTTCCTTAAAGCGGATTTGTCAGCTCTCCTGTGTGGTGTGGTGTAGTAAAGAGGATTTGTCAGCTCTCCTGCGTGGTGTGGTGTAGTAAAGAGGGTTTGTCAGCTCTCCTGTGTGGTGTAGTAAAGAGGGTTTGTCAGCTCTCCTGTGTGGTGTAGTAAAGAGGATTTGTAAGCTGTCCTGTCATGTCTGTTATAGTAAATACTTATATTCCACATGAGATTAGATTTCTAGTGCATCTTGTCCTCGGCAGATTACTGGAGTTTCCCTTGTTAATAGGTTGTGTCTCTATACATCTTTACACTGTCCGCACTTATTGGATCGTATCAGATTGGGCAGGGACCTTATTTTGTCAAATGCATCATTTAATGAGATGGCTAATCTGGAGAAAGTTGTGTCTCATTTATCAAAATGGAGCACTTGGAATGATTTTTTTTTTGGTGGGGGGACTTACTTTTCAGCTTTGCTGGGTAGACTGAGAAAGTGTCATCTTATAATGATTTGAGGGTGGGGTCAGCAGAGTCATCTCGTTATCAACGGAGGGCGGACTTTTTTGGAGACCTAGACAAGACTTGATGGCAACACTATATGCACAGATAAGGCTTTGTTTTCAGCTCCCTGTCAGTCCTCGGTCTCTGGGCGAGGGGACTATACTCCATTATATCGTAGAGGCCGTAATATGCTATAACATGTCTCTCTTAATTGACACCCATTGCAGCTACCATAAAGCACAGCCCTCTGCCGGACTATCTATACAAACAATACAAGAAGGTTATTGCCTACAATATGGCTGCCCCAGGGAAGTTTCTACAATGAAAAAAATAAACAATAGCTAAAACATTTAAAAAACAGAACAAACCCATTATTTCTCTTATACAGATGGAAATTTAACCAATGGAACAAAACTATATATAATAGACATTCCCTTTAATGTCCTGCACATGCTGACTGCATGTTACTCATGTCTATAGTTATTTTTTTATACTTATTTTTTAGGGTCAGTCATCATTTTTTTCCAGGATATATAAATGGGGATTTGAAAAATACCGGATACAAAGAACATTGTCTGTAAAAAGAAATTGCATCCATGTGTTTTACTATAAACAGATTTATAAAGAAGGAAATATTTGCCTTTGAAGTTGTTTAATTTTAAAAAGATGAGTCTCGAGGATATAATAGGATGGTCAATCTGACCGGTTTGGGTAAAATATTGGCCCCTTCTGTGATGAATGCAAGAGGTAAAGAGAAACATTCGGTGACGTAACTATAGGGGGTGTAGAGGTTCTAGTCACACCCGGGCCTTGGATCCTGAGGGGGGCCAAATGTCACTCTTCCCATATGAGACCAGTACTATAAATGGTGTTTATTAGTTGGGAGCCCTTTTGCAGATTTTTTATTGAGGCCTAGGAGCTTTAAATTACCCTCCTAGGAACATTTATGAAGCATTAAAAGGGTTCTATACATAAATTAATCTTATGTCATATTGAAGACAGGGCCTTATATAGAGGTGAGGGGGGGCTTTGTGGGAAAGATAAAAAATAGGACCCCCTTCTGGCACTGGTTGACACCACCATACCCCTAACTACCCGGAAAAGGATCTTGTTCTTGTTTGTCCCCATCTTTCTTTCAGGATCCCTGGGTTGTCTCTATGCCCTTATTTGTAACGTTGTAGGAACCTTAGAGAATAGATGCCACCCATTAAAATGTATGCAGCCATCTTGGGCTTTCCGTTACTCTACATTAGCAGTCTCTACTTTATGTTTTACCGCAATTTAATATAAAATTGGTTAATGAAGATAACACTGATTAATTTCATAATATATATTTATAAGACTTGACAGCCTGCAGCCACCACTAGGGGGAGCCTGTGAGCTTACTGCATACTGTGAGATGTAGAAATCCGTACGCAATGAGCTCCCCCTAGTGTCCTGATTTTAGATGTTCTGTTAAAGTGCCAGAACCCAAGAGAAGATTATAGTTCCCATATATAAGACATTAACCAAATGCATCGGTTATGCCCCATTCAACGAGTATGAAATTCCCATTCACTACAATAGCACGCTTGTCCAATGTAGTAAATTTCCTCAGGGGCCAAAATGTGGCAAAAATGCCCTTAACCTTTTCCTATTGATCAGTCTCCAAAAAGCCTCCTTAAAATCTAAAGAAAATGAAAAGGTCCAAGGGGCAAATACTATTTATAGGCACTGTACACTGACTACAAAGAGGGACAATGTTATATTGTGTCACAAAAATGAAAAGCATGATTAAACCAAGATGAATTGGTCCTCTGTAAATAGAACCTGACATTCGCTTGTGTTTTTGGAATGCGACAAACCACATGAATCAGCTCATCCTTTGTAATCATCGGTTTCCTGCTTTCTCTGCTTTTGTTACATATTTACTCACCCGGATCACAAGGGATTTCTTTGAATTGCGCATTTCAGGACTGTATTGATTCTTTACATATAGTCCTCCACCTTTCAGGGAAAGCCCTTTTGGTAAGATAACAATGAATTGGGCCGGGGCTATTTGTAACTTGGCTAGAGCTACAGCTGCAGTCCAGAAGAATACATCGAGTTGCATGCAACCAAACGCACTCCTGTGGCCTGCAGCTATCACTCAATATTTAAAACATACCTGTCATCTTTTGAGAAGAGACATCATGAAAGTTTCAAGAAGTGATGCATAGCGCGGCATGCAGAAGTTTTTACTATATGCCCCGCCCATTTTTATAGGGCACACCCTCAACCTAAGGCATTTAATCACTAAGGATTATGACCCCCTTCATCACACCCCAAAATAAATACAGGCCCTAGGCAGACCCCCAAAACAAACACAGACCCCAAACCAGACCCCTTAAAGAGGCTCTGTCACAACAATATAAGTGCCCTATCTCCTACATAATGTGATCGGCGCTATAATGTAGATAACAGTGTTTTTTATTTTGAAAAACGATCATTTTTGAGCAAGTTATGAGCAATTTTAGATTTATGCTAATGACTTTCTTAATGCCCAACTGGGCGTTTTTTAACTTTTGACCAAGTGGGCGTTGTACAGAGGAGTGTATGGCTGACCAATCAGCGTCATACACTTCTCTCCATTCATACTCAGCACAACGTGATCTGGCGAGATCATGCTGTGCTGTCACATACACCCACATTAACTTTACTGAAGTATCTTGACAGTGAATAGACATTGCCTCCCGCCAGGACGCGGTCTATTCACAATCCCGACATTTCGGTAAAGTTTGTTTGGGACTTAATCGCTGCACAGCTTGAATGACAGCAGTAGCGTGATCTCGCTCGATCACGCTGTGCAGCGATTAAGTCCCACACAAACTTTACCGAAATGTCGGGATTGTGAATAGACATCGCGTCCTGGCTGGAGGCAATGTCTATTCACTGTCAAGACACTTCAGTAAAGTTAATGTGGGTGTATGTTACAGCACAGCATGATCTCGCTAGATCACGCTGTTCTGAGTATGAATGGAGAGAAGTGTATGACGCTGATTGGTCACTGATTGGTCAGCGTCATACACTTCTCTTTACAACGCCCACTTGGTCAAAAGTTAAAAATGCCCAGTTTGGCATTAAGAAAGTCATAAGCATAAATCTAAAATTGCTCATAACTTGCTCAAAAATGATTGTTTTTCAAAATAAAAAACAGTGTTGTTATCTACATTACAGCGCCGATCACATTATGCAGGAGTTGGGGCACTTATAATGTGGTGACAGAGCCTCTTTAAACAAATATTGCATATGTCTGCGCATTCGGACACATCAGATTGGTTGGGAAGGGCAGACGACAGAGAATGGGCAATGTAAACAACCAAATTGCAATATAATATACATAGATACCAATGTGTTAAAGACAATCAATCAATTTGATGCCTGCGCATGCGACGACATATTTAACTCCACTCGGTCTCTGTATTATGGCAACGGCGCGCTGACATCATGCGCTATTCGGGACGTCTGACCCTGGGAGACGCAGTTGTCTGGTACAGGCAGATGGCCAGCAGTGCGGCTCATGACGTCATGTAAGTTCTCTGATATGTTGCGGGAAGGACGGAAGACCTTTTGATTGGTCAATGTAGAAAGTATCATGGCACCCGTGAGGAGATGACGCCACCCCCAGATGAAGGCTGTGCCGAAAGGCTCGTCGGGGTTGGCGCCATACTGGTTTGCACTACACAGATGGGTATGTAATGAGGCATTGTACACTATTTTATGTATTTATCCCTTAATGTACGTTATTTGCACTATGCCTTTTAATGATACCCCTTTATATTTTAGAATTTTATGTGATTTTTTTACTATATTTGACATATGTTCTTATGCAACTCTGCAGCTTCCAGCACGTTGCACTTTATTTATGATGTCCATTTATGACACATATACTAGTTGCCTTGAACATATGCTGTTTTATTACAATGATGTCACTTTATCCATTGTTGGATTCCATTTTAAAATGTGTTGTACATGTCAATAAAGATTTTTGATACTTTCTCTAGTACTTTGTCCCATTGTTCTGTAAATGTATACATTTTGGTTAGATGGATGCACCCTCTACTGGTCCTCATGTAGTTTCATGAGTTGATTTATAACTGTTGTTATACTTGTATACTATTGCATGCTTTCTTGTTATCTATATGTCTGCAGAATAGTGAATGCAGCTCTGGAGTATAATACAGGATGTAAATCAGGATCAGTACAAGATAAGTAACTTAGGTAATGTAAAAATGCATTCACATGCTTCAGAGCTGAAATCTCCCATTATTTCCTGTTTTTCCCTGTTTATTGTTTGCACAGAGCTTGATGTAGTGATTTACATTTTGGGAAGTATCCTCTTTACACCAGATAATCTGAATCAATATGATATAGGGAAAACTACCTACCGCCCTGCATTATAGAAGCTAAGCTGGCTTGTGTGACTGCAAGCTTACTGTCTGTTTCCATTACCAATCAGCAGTATTATGACTGCAGCTGCAGGCTGTAACTCAGGATCAGTACAGGATAAGTAAAGTAATGTATGTACACAGTGACCCCACCAGCAGAATAGTGAGTGCAGCTCTGGAGTATATTACAGGATGTAACTCGGGATCAATACAGGATAAGTAATGTAATGTATATACACAGTGACTCCACCAGCAGAATAGTGAGTGCAGCTCTGGAGTATAATACAGGATATAACTCAGGATCAGTACAGGATAAGTAATGTATTGTATGTATACAGTGACTCCACCAGCAGAATAGTGAGTGCAGCTCTGGAGTATAATACAGGATGTAACTCAGGATCAGTACAGGATAAGTAATGTAATGTATATACACAGTGACTCCACCAGCAGAATAGTGAGTGCAGCTCTGGAGTATAATACAGGATGTAACTCCTGATCAGTACAGGATAAGTAATGTATTGTATGTACACAGTGACTATCCTGGTCAAGTACCGTATTGGGTTAGAGTCGTGCTGCGCTGAGTATTACGCCTGTCTTGCTACACCACGCTTGGTGCCTGCCTGCTGCCTAGTCCCAGCCGAGCCTGTCTTGCTACTGTCAGAGCTACCACAGTAGCCGGGATTCTCTCTTTGGTGTTCTTTGAATTCCTGTGTAATGCTTTTCTCCCTCAGGCCGTAGACTAAGTCTATGTTCACATGGCTTATTTTCAGCCGTTTTTCAGGCCGTAAACCACCCAGAAAAGCAGCTGAACAGACGGAAGCTGAACGCCTGCAAACATCTGCCCATTGATTTTAATGGGAAAAGTGGCGTTTCGTTCCTATGGGGCGTTCTTTGTATGCGGCCGTTTGAAAAAACGGTGCGTAAAAAAACGCCCCCGCAAAAAAAGGTGTATGACGGCCGCAAAAAACGCATAAAAAAAAAACTTTGATGCTTAAAAAAAGTCTGAAAATCTCTTCAAAACAGCTGCGTATTTTACAGCCGTCTTTTGTTTAGCATGTGAACAGTGGCATAACTACCACTGTAGCAGCCATAGCGGCTGCTACGGGGCCTGCGGCCTGGCCGCTATGGCTGCTACAGCGGTAGCGACGCCACTGTGAACACTATGGCAGAGCAGGAAGGTATCTCCCTGGAAGTCCGAGGTTTCTCACGGAGCATTTCGGGGGACTTTCGGTCCCCCGTTCTCCTTATTGCTGTGGGTCCCAGCGGTCGGACCCCCAGCGATCACACATATATCCCCCAACCTGTGGATAGGGGATACATGTGTTTTGTGGGACAACCCATAGGCTACAAGCCGGTTGTTTTTTTATTTTGTTTTTTTTGGGGGGGGGGGGCTGTATGGCACTATCTACAGGGGGGCTGTATGGCGCTATCTACAGGGGGCTGTATGGCACTAACTACAGAGGGGGCTGTATGGCACTATCTACAGGGGGGCTGTATGGCTTTATCTACAGGGGGGGGCTGTATGGCGCTATCTACAGGGGGCTGTATGGCACTAAATACAGAGGGGGCTGTATGGCACTATCTACAGGGGGGCTGTATGGTGCTATCTACAGGGGGGCTGTATGGTGCTATCTACAGGGGGGCTGTATGGTGCTATCTACAGGGGGGGCTGTATGGCGCTATCTACAGTGGGCTGTATGACGCTATCTACATGGGGGGCTGTATGGTGCTATCTGCAGGGGGGGCTGTATGGCGTTATCTACAGGGGGCAGTGGCGTAACTACCGCGGTAGCAGCAGTAGCGGCTGCTACGGGGCCCGGGGCTTGAGGGGGCCCGTGCCGCCAGCCGACACGCCCACCCAAATGCCCGGTGGCGCCGCTAGCAGCCGTTATGGCTGCTACAGCGGTAGCGCCGCTACTGTGGGGCCCGCGACGCCGAGCCTTACACAGGCCCTCTCATGCCTGTAGGTGTCGCTAGCATCGGAGGGGGCCCCAGTGCTAGCGGCAGCCAAATACATGTATTAGCACTGAATGGCCGGGCATGTTCCGTGCCTGACCATCCAGTGCCTTACAATGACACTGATTGGCTAGCGGCGCAATGACATCATCGCGCCGCTTCCATGCTATGAAGGTGCTGATTGGCGGGGCAAGTCATTCTGCCCCGCCAATCAGCGTCATTGGAGGATGCTCGTTCAGCTCCTGCAGACATGCTCAGAAGAGAGCATGTCTGCATCACCAGTGAACAGCGTGGGAACGGGATCATGTGAGTATGTCAATTTTTTATTTTTTTCCCTCATAAAAATGTGAATGGCATTATCTATAGTGGGGGGGGGGTCTATCTACAGGGGGGGGGTCGTCTTTATGTGGGCTATTATATATATAGGGGGTCTATATGTGGGGCAGTAGCTACAGGGGGGTCTATATGTGGGGCAGTAGCTACAGGGGGGTCTATATGTGGGGGTGTGGGCCATTATATACAGGGGGCTCTATATGTGGGCCATTATATACAGGGGGGTCTATATGTGGGGGTGTGGGCCACTATATACAGGGGGCTCTATATGTGGGCCATTATATACAGGGGGCTCTATATGTGGGCCATTATATACAGGGGGGTCTATATGTGGGCCACTATATACAGGGGGGTCTATATGTGGGGCACTATATACAGGGGGGCTATATGTAGAGCACTATCTATAGGGGAGCTATTTTTAGGGTACTTTCTATAGGGGTGGGCTATGTGTGGGACACTATATACAGGGGTGGGTTACCTGTGGGGCACTAGCAACCAACAGGGTGGCTATATGTAGTGCACAGTCTAAAGGGGTGGGCTATATGTGGGACACTATATACAGAGGTTGGCTATACGTGGAGCACTAACTATAGGGGAAGCTATATGTAGGGCAGCACGGTGGCTCAGTGATTAGCACTATTGCCTTGCAGCTCTGGAGTCCATATGTGGGCACTATCTACAGAGCTTCTATGTAGGTCACTATCTACAGGGGGCACGGTGTGTGTGTGTGTTTGTGTGTGTGTGTGTGTGTGTGTGTGACAGTTATATTTAGATGTGTTGAGAATTTTTACTTTGTTTATAGGTGCAGAAATGAAAAGCTGAAGACATCTAAACGGAAAACTGCAGAAATGGGTCATGGCCGGGAGAAATCCATCATAGATGTCTGAACCGGAGGGAGAAGAAAAGAACTAGAATCTGAGACGTCACCGGTGAGTCACTTAATGTAAATGTTTATTCTGCCTCTAATCAGTATTGTAGTCACTGTATGATCTGCAGCGAGATGATGGTGATAGGATTTTTTTTGTGAAACCGCATCTCCCAGCATATCCTTACCATTGTTCCGGCCATGCTGGGAGCTGTAGTTTTACGCCGTACAAACCTATACGCAGTGGCGTAACTACCGCTATAGCAGCCGTAGCGACTTCTACAGGGCCTGCAGCATGAGGGGGCCCGTGGCACCCGCCGGCACGTCCCCCTCCCATGGCCGCAGGCTCCGCTAGCAGCCGCTATGGCTGCTACAGCGCGACGCCACTGAAGGGGTTGTTCCTACAAAAGACATGCATCCCCTATCCACAGGATAGGGGATACATGTGGGATCGGTGGGACGCCCAGCGATGAGGAGAACGGGGGACCGAAAGTCCCCCCTAAGTTCTCCATGACAAACCTCGGACTTCCGGGGTCTGTGTCGGCAGCTCCGTAGAAATGAATGGAGCGCCGGTCGTGCTTGTGTGCATGCGTGACCAGCGCTCCTTTCATTTTTATTGAACTGCGCAGACGCCGGAAGTCCGAGGTTAGTCATGGAGAACTTCGGGGGACTTTCGGTCCCCCGTTCTCCTTATCGCTGCCAGCGATCACACATGTATCCCCTATCCTGTGGATAGGGGATGCATGTCTTTTGTAGGACAAACTATAGGCCGTTTTTTTTTGGGGGGGGGGGGCTATATGGCGTTATCTACAGAGGGGTTCTGTATGCCGTTATCTACAGAGGGGGTCTGTATGGCGTTATCTACAGGGTGGACTGTATGGCGTTATCTACAGGTGGGCTGTATGGCGTCATCTACAGGGGGCTGTGTATGGTGCTATCTATAGGGGGCGCTGTGTGGTGGAATCTCTAGGGAGGCACTATCTACAAGGGGGGGGGGGGGTTGTGTGATACCCAGGAGAGGGGGTGCCCTCTCAAAAGTCAAAAGTTTGCTATGGGGCCCAGTCTTTCCTAGTTACGCCCCTGACAGGGGGGGCTGTATGGCACTATCTACAGGGGGGCTGTATGGCACTATCTACAGGGGGGCTGTATGGCACTATCTACAGGGGGGCTGCATGGCACTATCTACAGGGGGGGGCTGTATGGTGCTATCTACAGGGGGGCTGTATGGTGCTATCTACAGGGGGGCTGTATGGCGCTATCTACAGGGGGGCTGTACGGTCTATCTACAAGGGGGGCTGTATGGCGCAATCTACAGGGGGGGCTGTATGGTGCTATCTACAAGGGGGGCTGTATTGTGCTATCTACAGGGGGGGCTGTATGGCGCTATCTACAGGGGGCTGTATGGCGCTATCTACAGGGGGCGCTGTGTGGCAGAATCTACAGGGAGGCACTATCTACAAGGGGGGGTTGTGTGGCACGCAGGGGGGCCCTGTCAAAAGTTTGCTATGGGGCCCCTTCTTTCTTAGTTATGCCCCTGCGTGTGAACATACACTAAGCATCACACAGTACTAGTAGTTTTGCCTAGAGTTTACCTTTAAGTCCAAAATTTCTATCCTGGATAAATAACCCAGTAGCAAATAGTTAAAACCGACAAAAAAATGATGAATTATTGGAACGTGCATCTGATAGTGGATGATTATTAAATTTCTAATTCAAGCCAGAAAAAAGTAAAAATAATAGGAACGGAGCGGTTCAGTAGGAGAGAAACCCTCTGGTTATAACGAGGTGCTGCCAGACATAAATCCTTAGGCTGTGAGATCAAACATTGACCTGTGACCCTGCAGATCAGATATTGCTCTATGATACTTAGCACCTATTTCCCAGCTGCTCATTAGTAGGCGCCGCTTCTCTTCACAAACCCGTAACGGATTTAGACTTTTTTTGGGGGGGGGGGGATTTTGTGGAAATAGATTTTCATTACAATAATCTTTCCATTTTTATTATTTTCCTAAACTGATAGCAGATGTTGCGTGAGGCATTCCGGGTGTGTGAATACTGCCACTGAGCAATTTTTCATACACCCCGAGAGTGGCCCAAACGTAGAGCAGCTCTGAGGCACTATTAACCCTGTGTTGTCAGGGTACGACTCCCATGTTATTAAGGCCAGCAAAGACCATTGGATATAATGTGAATATAATACGAAGACGCTACACAAAATGGAAGTTTAAGATGGATAGTTTACACCAATGTAGTGAAGTTGCGGTTTGGACACCATCATCAGAAAGTTACATATTTTATTTATTTTTTGGCAATTTTTTTCATGTCTATCCACGAAAACATAAATCGTGAAATATTTAAGTTTTCAGATCTGCTGACACCTAGTGGCCAAACAGGCTACACTGCAGACTGGTCTAAAAAGCAGCTGCTCATTTTACAGCCGACAGTAAAATTTTATGTTATCACTTCAGGATCACTAGTAGGCAGAGGATGATCAAGGAAATTAGGAGAGCTCTATTGTAATGGCTCAGATAAAACACCAAAGGAAAAGTGTGGACAGCTCTCTGGTTGTCTCACGAGGGCTGGTGATGTCACAGAGTAAGGGTATGTGCACACGATAAGTGGCTTTTACATCTGAAAAGACAGAATGTTTTCAGGAGAAAACAGCTGCCTCGTTTCAGACGTAAAAGCTCCTCCTCGTATTATGCGAGGCGTCATTGACGCCCGTAATCTTGAGCTGTGCTTCATTGACTTCAATGAAGAACGGCTCAAATTACGTTTCAAAGAAGTGTCCTGCATATAATGTATATAAGTGTCCCGCATATAATGTATATAAGTGTCCCGCATATAATGTATATAAGTGTCCCGCATATAGTGTATATAAGTGTCCTGCATATAATGTATATAAGTGTCCTGCATATAATGTATATAAGTGTCCCGCATATAATGTATATAAGTGTCCCGCATATAGTGTATATAAGTGTCCTGCATATAATGTATATAAGTGTCCTGCATATAATGTATATGTGTCCTGCATATAATGTATATAAGTGTCCTGCATATAATGTATAGAAGTGTCCCGCATATAATGTATAGAAGTGTCCCGCATATAATGTATATAAGTGTCCTGCATATAATGTATATAAGTGTCCCGCATATAATGTATATAAGTGTCCCGCATATAATGTATATAAGTGTCCCGCATATAATGTATATAAGTGTCCCGCATATAATGTATATAAGTGTCCCGCATATAATGTATATAAGTGTCCCGCATATAATGTATAGAAGTGTCCCGCATATAATGTATATAAGTGTCCCGCATATAATGTATATAAGTGTCCCGCATATAATGTATATAAGTGTCCCGCATATAATGTATATGTGTCCTGCATATAATGTATATAAGTGTCCTGCATATAATGTATATGTGTCCTGCATATAATGTATATAAGTGTCCTGCATATAATGTATAGAAGTGTCCCGCATATAATGTATATAAGTGTCCCGCATATAATGTATATAAGTGTCCTGCATATAATGTATATAAGTGTCCCGCATATAGTGTATATAAGTGTCCTGCATATAATGTATATAAGTGTCCTGCATATAATGTATATAAGTGTCCCGCATATAATGTATATAAGTGTCCCGCATATAGTGTATATAAGTGTCCTGCATATAATGTATATAAGTGTCCTGCATATAATGTATATGTGTCCTGCATATAATGTATATAAGTGTCCTGCATATAATGTATAGAAGTGTCCCGCATATAATGTATATAAGTGTCCCGCATATAATGTATATAAGTGTCCCGCATATAATGTATATAAGTGTCCCGCATATAATGTATATAAGTGTCCCGCATATAATGTATATAAGTGTCCCGCATATAATGTATATAAGTGTCCCGCATATAATGTATATAAGTGTCCCGCATATAATGTATATAAGTGTCCCGCATATAATGTATAGAAGTGTCCCGCATATAATGTATATAAGTGTCCCGCATATAATGTATATAAGTGTCCCGCATATAATGTATATAAGTGTCCCGCATATAATGTATATGTGTCCTGCATATAATGTATATAAGTGTCCTGCATATAATGTATATGTGTCCTGCATATAATGTATATAAGTGTCCCGCATATAATGTATATAAGTGTCCCTCATATAATGTATAGAAGTGTCCTGCATATAATGTATATAAGTGACCTGCATATAATGTATATAAGTGTCCTGCATATGATGTATATAAGTGTCCTGCATATAATGTATATAAGTGTCCCGCATATAATGTATATAAGTGTCCCGCATATAATGTATATAAGTGTCCTGCATATAATGTATATAAGTGTCCTGCATATAATGTATATAAGTGTCCTGCATATAATGTATATAAGTGTCCTGCATATAATGTATATAAGTGTCCCGCATATAATGTATATAAGTGTCCTGCATATAATGTATATAAGTGTCCCGCATATAATGTATATAAGTGTCCTGCATATAATGTATATAAGTGTCCTGCATATAATGTATATATGTGTCACGCATATAATGTATATAAGTGTCCTGCATATAATGTATATAAGTGTCCTGCATATAATGTATATAAGTGTCCCGCATATAATGTATATAAGTGTCCTGCATATAATGAATATAAGTGTCCTGCATATAATGTATATAAGTGTCCCGCATATAATGTATATAAGTGTCCTGCATATAATGTATATAAGTGTCCCGCACATAATGTATAGAAGTGTCCCGCATATAATGTATATAAGTGTCCCGGATATAATGTATATAAGTGTCCCGCATATAATGTATATAAGTGTCCCGCATATAATGTATATAAGTGTCCCGCATATAATGTATAGAAGTGTCCCGCATATAATGTATAGAAGTGTCCCGCATATAATGTATAGAAGTGTCCCGCATATAATGTATATAAGTGTCCCGCATATAATGTATATAAGTGTCCCGCATATAATGAATATAAGTGTCCCGCATATAATGTATATAAGTGTCCCGCATATAATGTATATAAGTGTCCCGCATATAATGTATATAAGTGTCCCGCATATAATGTATAGAAGTGTCCCGCATATAATGTATAGAAGTGTCCCGCATATAATGTATATAAGTGTCCCGCATATAATGTATATAAGTGTCCCGCATATAATGTATATAAGTGTCCCGCATATAATGTATAGAAGTGTCCCGCATATAATGTATAGAAGTGTCCCGCATATAATGTATATAAGTGTCCCGCATATAATGTATATAAGTGTCCCGCATATAATGTATATAAGTGTCCCGCATATAATGTATATAAGTGTCCCGCATATAATGTATATAAGTGTCCCGCATATAATGTATATAAGTGTCCTGCATATAATGAATATAAGTGTCCTGCATATAATGTATATAAGTGTCCCGTATATAATGTATATAAGTGTCCCGCATATAATGTATATAAGTGTCCTGCATATAATGTATATAAGTGTCCCGCATATAATGTATAGAAGTGTCCCGCATATAATGTATATAAGTGTCCTGGATATAATGTATATAAGTGTCCCGCATATAATGTATAGAAGTGTCCTGCATATAATGTATATAATGTCCCGCATATAATGTATATAAGTGTCCTGCATATAATGTATATAATGTCCCGCATATAATGTATATAAGTGTCCCGCATATAATGTATATAAGTGTCTCGCATATAATGTATATAAGTGTCCCGCATATAATGTATATAAGTGTCCCGCATATAGTGTATATAAGTGTCCTGCATATAATGTATATAAGTGTCCCGCATATAATGTATATAAGTGTCCTGCATATAATGTATATAAGTGTCCTGCATATAATGTATATAAAAGTGTCCCGCATATAATGTATACAAGTGTCCCGCATATAATGTATATAAGTGTCCTGCATATAATGTATATAAGTGTCCTGCATATAATGTATATAAGTGTCCCGCATATAATGTATACAAGTGTCCCGCATATAATGTATACAAGTGTCCCGCATATAATGTATATAAGTGTCCCGCATATAATGTATATAAGTGTCCCGCATATAATGTATATAAGTGTCCCGCATATAATGTATATAAGTGTCCCGCATATAATGTATATAAGTGTCCCGCATATAATGTATATAAGTGTCCCGCATATAATGTATATAAGTGTCCCGCATATAATGTATAGAAGTGTCCCGCATATAATGTATATAAGTGTCCCGCATATAATGTATATAAGTGTCCCGCGTATAATGTATATAAGTGTCCCGCATATAATGTATATAAGTGTCCCGCGTATAATGTATATAAGTGTCCCGCGTATAATGTATATAAGTGTCCTGCACTTCTTTGCCGAGGCAGTCAATTTACGCGTCGTCGTTTGACAGCTGTCAAACGACGACGCGTAAATTACAGGTCGTCTGCACAATACGTCGGCAAACCCATTCAAATGAATGGGCAGATGTTTGCCGACGTATTGTAGCCGTATTTTCAGGCGTAAATCGAGACATAATACGCCTCGTTTACGCCTGAAAATAGGTCGTGTGAACCCAGCCTTAGTGCTTATTCAGACGAACAGGATATACGTCCATGCAACGTGCGTGATTTTCACGCGAGTCGCACGGACCTATATTAGTCTATGGGGCTGTGCAGACATGTGCGTGATTTTTACGCAGCGTTGGTCCGCTGTGTAAAAGTCACGACATGTCCGTTCTTTGAGCGTTTTTCGCGCATCACGCACCCATTGAAGTCAATGGGTGTGTGAAAACCACGCATGCCACACGGAAGCACTTCCGTGCGACCAGCGTGATTCGCGCAACAGCTGTGAAAAGTATGAATGAAAACAGAAAAGCACCACGTGCTTTATGTTTACAAACATCCAAACGGAGTGTCATAATTATGGCGGCAGCACGAAAATCACACAGCCGCGCATCATATGCTGCTGCCACACGGAGCTGTTAAGTGCCTTTTGCGCAAAAAGCACACGCTCGTGTGAATCCAGCCTAAGGGTATGTGCACACGACAATGCCAAATACATCTGAAATTACGGAGCTGTTTTCAGGAGAAAACAGCTCCTGAATTTCAGACATTTTTGCAAGTACTCGCGTTTTTCGCTGAGTCTTTTACGGACGTAATTGGAGCTGCAATTACTTCCCAAGAAGCGTCCTGCACTTCTTTGCCGCGGCCGTAATTTTACGCGCCGTCTTTTGACAGCGACGCGCAAAATTACTCCTCGTCTGCACAGAACATTGTTAGACCCATTGCAAGCAATGGGCAGATGTTTGCCGACGTATTGGAGCCATCTTTTCAGGTGTAATTCGAGGTGTAGAACGCCTCCATTACATCTGAAAAGAGGTTGTGAGCACATACCCTGAGGGTATGTTCACACGGCAGCCTCCGTTACGGCTGAAATAAAGGAGCTGTTTTCAGGAGAAAACAGCTCCGGAATTTCAGACGTAATGGCATGTGCAGGCGCTTTTCGCTGCGTCCATTACGGACGTAATTGGAGTCAATGGAATTTCTATGGAGTCAATGGAAAACGGCTCCATTCAAGTCTCAAGATGTGACATGCACTTCTTTGACGCGGGCGTCTTTTTTACGCGCCGCATTTTGACAGCGGCGCGTAAAAAAAATAACCGTCGGCACAGAACATCGTAAAACCCATTCAAATGAATGGGCAGATGTTTGCTGCCGCTTTGGAGCCGTATTTTCGGACGTAATTCGGGGCTAAAACGCCCGAATTACATCCGTAAATAGGCGTTTTACGCCTCGAATTACGCCTGAAAAAACGGCTCCATTACGCCTACAAACATCTGCCCATTGCTTGCAATGGGATTTACGATGTCCTGTTCCCACGAAGTGTTATTTTACGCGTCGCTGTCAAAATACGGCGAGTAAAAAGACGCCGCGTCAAAGAAGTGCATGTCACTTCTTGGGACGTTTTTGGAGCCGTTTTTCATTGACACCATTGAAAAACAGCTCCAATAACGTCCGTAAAATACGCCGCAAAAAACGCGAGTAGTTACAAAAACGTCTGAAAATCAGGAGCTGTTTTCGCCTGAAAACAGCTCCGTATTTTCAGATGTATTTTGCTAAACCGTGTGAACATACTCTCAAATTGGGAGGGCTGGTGATGTCACAGAGTGATGGGGCACTGCTAAATTGGGAGGGCTGGTGATGTCACAGAGTGAGAGGGCAGAATTATCTGGGGAGGACTGGTGATGTCACAGAGTGAGAAGGCAGGATTATCTGGGGAGGACTGGTGATGTCACAGAGTGAGGGGGCAGGATTATCTGGGGGAGGACTGGTGATGTCACAGAGTGAGGGGGCAGGATTATCTGGGGAGGACTGGTGATGTCACAGAGTGAAGGGGCAGGATTATCTGGGGAGGACTGGTGATGTCACAGAGTGAGGGGGCAGGATTATCTGGGGAGGACTGGTGATGTCACAGAGTGAGAGGGCAGGATTATCTGGGGAGGACTGGTGATGTCACAGAGTGAGAGGGCAGGATTATCTGGGGAGGACTGGTGATGTCACAGAGTGAGAGGGCAGGATTATCTGGGGAGGACTGGTGATGTCACAGAGTGAGGGGGCAGGATTATCTGGGGAGGACTGGTGATGTCACAGAGTGAGGGGGCAGGATTATCTGGGGAGGACTGGTGTCCATCTAAAAATTCAAGACTCAGTTGACACAACTGTAAAACATCATTCTGATGTAAAGAGAGGGTGGGGATGGGCAGTTCAATAAATTGCCTCCAGGAAGTAATAGATTCTCTATGCGCTAGAAATAATTAATTCTTATAGCTAAACTAAAATAATTTTGACCCTAAACTCTGTAGCCATTATATTAGGAAATTGCAGTTGTGTGACAGGTGTCCCTCAGTAGTAACACCGGCTTAGTCTGGGGATTATTCAGTTATTTACACTTCATTGCTTATTTATATATTAAAAAAATGGTGCATTAGAGCCCTGTTCACACAGCAGAATTTTTGCAGCAGAAATTCCATCTCCCGTTGATTTCAATGGGGGGTGGATGCTTCTTTTTCCCGTTGGCTGATTTTTTCAGCTTGCGGACAAAAGAAACATCCTGTCTGATCTTCGGGCGGATTCCACCAAAACCTCATTAAAGTGAATGGGAGTAGGAATAATTCCGCGGCGGGTTTTGCGGCGGGACTCGCCAAGTGAACATATGTGAACATAGCCTGAGGCCCACCAAAGTCAAACGATACAATGAGCCATCATTAGAGCCACGTGAATAACTTTTTGTACCCGGCCTGCTGGACTATCAGGCTAAGGGCAGATACACACGAACGTTGCGTTTTTGCGCGCGCAAACAACGCTGCGTTTTGCGCGCGCAAAAACCATTTGACAGCTGCGTGTGTCATCCGTGTCTGATGCGCGGCTACGTGATTTTCGCGCAGCCGCCATCATAGAGATGAGGCTAGTCGACGCCCGTCACTGTCCAAGGTGCTGAAAGAGCTAACTCTTTCAGCACCCTCGACAGTGAATGCCGAACACAATATCGCAAAACCTGTAGAAAAAAAAGAAAAAGTTCGTACTTACCGAGAACTTCCCGGCCGTTGCCTTGGTGACGCGCCTCTCTTGACATCGGGCCCCACCTCCCTGGATGACGCGCCAGTCCATGTGACCGCTGCAGCCTGTGCTTGGCCTGTGATTGGCTGGAGCTGTCACTTGGACTTAATTGTCATCCCGGGAGGTCAGACTGGAGGAAGAAGCCGGGAGTTATCGGTAAGTCAGAACTTCGTTTTTTTTTCTACAGGTTCATGTATATTGGGATCGGAAGTCACGGTCCATGGTGCTGAAACAGTTTAACTCTTTCAGCACCATGGACAGTGACTATCTCCTGACGTCGCGTACCGATAATTTTTTTGCCGGGTTCGGCCAAAGCGAGTTCGGCCGAACCCGGTGAAGTTCGGTTCGCTTGTCCGGCTTCGCTCATCGCAAAGACACTCCGTTTGGATGTTCGGAAACAGAAAAGCACGTGGTGCTTTTCTGTTTTCATTCATCCTTTTCACTGCTGTTGCGCGAATCACGCTCGTCCCACGGAAGTGCTTCCGTGTGGTGCGCGTGATTTTCACGCACCCATTGACTTCAATGGGTGCGTGATGCGCGAAATACGCAGAGTTATTGAACCTGTTGCGCTTTTTGCGCAGCAGACAAACGCTGCGCAAAAAGCACGGACTGTCTGTACTGCCCCATAGACTTGTATTGGTCCATGCGTGCCGCGTGAAAACCACGCGGCCCGCACGGACCGAATACACGCTCGTGTGAATCCCCCCTAATACTATGAACCCATGCCCAATTAGTTCATTGGCACTTGGTAATCGAGATTGGTGACATTGGTACTCCATCTTCAATCCCAAGGAGTGCGGGTCTCTTTTTTTTTTTTTTTTTGCAATGGAAACCCCTTCCTCTAACTAATATCATTATCTGGGCTTCAAACCTAATTTCTTACACACATCCACAACATTTGGAAATACTTCCAGTGATTTCTTTGTATATGACAATCTCTTAATAAATGGAATCCATAACAAATGAGCTCCATGCACCCGATACAGATGTTCTTCTCTGCAAGATATTATTTGGTTAATACGTGACAGTCCCAGGGGTGTTGTGGGTGGAGAGGTACGAGGCGTACGAGGACAATCACTAAGATAGGGTTCAATGTCAGGCAATCTTAGTTCATACCGCATGTATGGAAGAACCAGTTATTTTGTAACGGACTATTTTGGTTTCAGCCAATTAATATTATTCTTTGTAAAAGGAAAAGTTATACAATGTTCCAATATACTTTCTTGATCAATTCCTTACGGTCTTCAAGATCTCTGCTTGCTGTCAGTCAATAGGAGCCTTTTATTATTTACTACCAGTAGATACAAATCTGTCCTGGTCATGGGATGATCTCACAGCTGATGGGCTCGTTACAGTGCAGTTATCAGAGCTGTGTCTTGTAACGAGCTGTGCACCTGTGTGTCCATCACATGACCAGGGCACATTTTATCCACTGGAAGTAAACAATGAATTCCAAGACCCATAATAATTAGATTTTTCCATCTCTGGAGCTTTGTAAGGACTTGGGTTTTTTTCAGGACGCCTTGTTTTTTTCATTGATACCATTTTGGGGTACAGACGATATTTATTCCTTTTTTTTTTTTTTTAGTTGACTATGCGGGATAAATAATGTGATATGTTTATAAATTTTGTCGTTAGATGCAGCAATATGTGTTGATATAATAAATTGTGTTTTATTATTACGTTTTTAACCATTTTAGATAAGAAAAAAACGCTTTTCTACATGGGATTTTTTTTTTCTTTTTAAAAACTATTGATTTTTTACCATTTTTTTATTCCTACAATAGGACTTGCCGATGCAATCAGTTTGATCGCTTCTATAATACATTGCAATACTTCTGTACTGCAGTGTATTATGCCAGTCCGTGAAAATAGACTGTATGTTACAACGTAAACCCACAGTTTATGGCACAGCTCCTGAGCCTGCGCCACCCTCGCACTGCACATTAACAGCGATTCACGCTAAGGCTCAGTCGCCAGTACCGCAAGAGTCAGTTCACACCTTGCATAAATACTGTGGTTTTTCCGCAATGGAATTCGTTGAGGAAAACCGGCAGCAAATACAGTAGCAACAAAGTGGATGAGATAAAAACAAATCTCATCCACGCACTGCGTAAATACTAAGCGGAATAAATGCTCAGAAATTTACCTGCGGTGCGGAGTTTTATTCCACAGCATGTCAATTGTATTTGCGTAAACTCTGCTTATTTATTGCGTATTTTCCCTATTGAATTCAATCCAGGTAAATCATACCTCCCAACCGTCCCGGATTCAGCGGGACAGTCCCGGATTCTGGGCGCTGTCCCGCGTGGCCGGGGGTATGTCCCGCTGTCAAAAAAATTCTGAACCAGGGAACCATCAGCTCCCTGCTTCAGAATTAGTTCAGAGCGGAAGAGCAGAGGGAGCTCCTCCGCTCGCCGAGGACTCCGCTGTAAGCGCTGTGCTCGGGGAAAAGCCCTTGATGTTGCTGCCCATATATGAACAGTGACGTCAGTGGCTACTCTTGGAGTGGAATCTCCGGCCAGAGTCGGCAACGGGGATTCCGCTCAAGGAGTAGCCACTGATGTCACTGTTCATATATGAACAGTACTGTCAAGGACTTCCCCGAGTACAGCGCTTACAGTAGCGCTGTGCCTGCGGAGTCCTCGGCGAGCGGAGGAGCTCTCTCTGCTTCTCCTCTCTAAACTAATTCTGAAGCAGGGAGCTGATGGTTCCCTGCTTCAGAATTACTGGCTACTCCTTGAGCGGAATTCCCATTGCCGATGATTTGGCCGGGGATTCCGCTCCTAGAGGAAACCCCTGAGGTCACTATCTATATATGGACATTGACGTCAAAGGCTCCTCCTGGAGCGGAATCGCTGGCCAGAGTCGGCAATGGGGATTCCGGTAAAGGAGTAGCCACTGACGATACTGTCCATATATGAACAGTAACCTCAGGGCTTCCCTCTAGGAGTGGAATCCCAGGCCTATGCTCTGGCTGGGGATTCAGCTCCTAGAGAGAGTTCCAAAGGCACTATCTACAGGGGGGCTGGCGCTATCTTCATGGGGGTGCGGCACTATCTACATGGACATTGTGGCACCATATAGGGGCACTATCTATAGAGGACACTGGCGCTTGCTACATGGGCACTATATACTTTGGCACTGTGTCACTATCTGCAAGGGCACCGGCCCTAGGGGCAGCTGAGGGGGCATTATACTGTATTGGGCAGCTAGGGGGCCATTATGCTGTATGGGGAATTTGGGCATTATACCGCATGGGGGCATCTGTATGGGCATTATACTGCATGGGAGAATATGTGTGGGCATTATACTGTATGGGGGCATCTGTGTTGGCTTTATACTGTATGGTGGCAGCTATGGGGGCATTATACTGTATGGTGGCAGCTATGGGGGCATTATACTGTGTGGGGACAGCTATTTGGTATTATACTGTGTGGGAGGCACTATGGGAGCATGATACTGTGTGGACTGAATCGGGTGTGTATGGGCGGAGATTGGGTGGGATTAGAGGGGTGGCTTAAAAGAAAAAAAAATTGTCCCTCTTTGTGATTCTTGAAAGTTTGGAGGTATGGGTAAATCCCGCAACAAATAGCAGTTGTTGCCTTTTTTTGCAGCGGGTTCGCAACGATTCCACCGCAAAAAAACACAACACTGAAGAAAAAAAAAATCTCATACTAACCCAGAAGTCTGCGTTCCTCCCTCCAGCACGGCCTCCTGGGATGAAATTTCACCCATGTGACAGGTGCAGCCAATCACATGAAACATCATCCCAGGAGGCCGACCTCCTGGGATGACGCTTTATCCCATGTGACCCCCGCTGCAGCCAATCAGAGGCTGCAGCGGTCTTCTGGGATGAAACATCATGCCAAGAGGCCGGCTTGCTAGCAGGCCGGCTAAGTGCTGCAGTTTTCTGCAACGGATACTCCAGCCCAAAAACTGCACCACAGTTTGGTACGCTTTTTCAATCGTAATTCCCTGCAGCGCATCCGCCCCGTGTGAACTCAGCCTAAATGTACCGTGCAGGACGAGAATAGGTTAAAACCCAATAAAAATAGGATAGAAAAAAAAGAATTCTGCTTAACTAAAGCTCTCCCATGTGCAGACAATCCGTCATGTCTTAAGATACGAGTTCAGCTACATGTGGGAAGGAGGACGGGGAGATCTGTCTCTGGATGTCGTTTTGTTTTCTTCTTCTCACTCATATTCTTTGTTGAGACTCACTGACATCTTCCCGAGGGATCAAGAGGAGACGGCCCATTCTCGAGACAGAAAACAGACGACCCATCTAAAAATAAGACTCGCACTGTTCAGAAGAACTGTCTGGATTCCTCCTCAGCCGAATATGTCTTGAGCCGCGAGGATAGATTTCTACATCCCGAAAAACCCCTTTAAAGGAGTCTTTCTAGTAAAAAAAAGTATCCAATCAAATTGGGAACCTGTGAACATCAGGAACGGGGTGCAGAGGTAGCAGCCGCATCCGGGCCCTGGTGGTTCAGGGGGCACAAAGGCCCCTCTGCCTCATGAGAAAACACCGTTATTACAAATGCCAGTTGACAGATTTTTTATTGCAGCCCGAGATCTTACACCTCTGGTGATAAAAAAAAAAACCAACATATTATATCCATCAATTCACCATGGATATTAATATCTACCTCCTTGTATATGTGGAGACATTGATGTCTTTGGTGATTTAAATCCACACAAGGTCCCCATAACAACACTGTACAGGACAGAAATCAGAAGAAGACATGATGTCATTAGAATCCCTCAGTAGTGCAGCCCCAGGCTTTGGGCCTTTAACATCAAGTCATCATATCGTAGCATACAGTTTAATAATGTTTTCATATATTTCTTGTGGAGAGAAGCATCAAATGCTAGTAAAGCTTTACCATTGGTCTGCATCGGAGCTGTATACACAAAAATACACATACCCTTTAAGACTTTACCCTTTACATAGATAAACACTATATAAGTAAGAAGTAATATTGCGGTTATGACGCATGTACATGGGGTACAATAATCTTAGATATGTTATTATCCTCCTCAGAATACACAGATCATTATTGGAGGGTCGCAGGTATAGAAGCGGATAATGGGGCCCAGCGACAAAGGGGCCCCAGCTCCATGCAGAGACGAGGAGCAGTCAGTTATGACTATGGATGATGAGGAGGGTGAAGAACTGAATCCACGTGTCTGGGAGACGTGTGGCACGCGGCATGGAGTTAAGACCAAAATAATAACATGCTTTTCATGTTATGAGCTCAGTCCTTGCGGATGAAATAATATAAGTGCATTGATGACAGCAGCTTGTACTATGCACATGGGACATAAACTGGAGATCTGGTGACTGGACCCTGCAAATAATTTCATCTGTATTTCCCTGTATGACACTGCACTTCTGCTTCTAACTTTCTGGAATAGGAATGGGGTCTGTTCACACTTGCGTCCTGGTTTCAGCTTATGATGGATACCACCAGCGCCCGATGGAACGGATAGACATATTGGTGTCTGTCTTGGTGTCCTTCGTTTTGAAGTGAAGAATAGCTCTGCGACACAGATGTGAACGGAGTCTAAAAAGGTGCATTATTACATTGTGTTCCTTTACCGCCATCTAGTGATGGACAGGGGTCATAAACTTTAGCTGGTGAGTGGACCCTTAAAATATTTTCTTCTGAAATACCCGATGTCTGACACAAGCTGAATAAAAAGGTGAATTATAGTATTGTTTCCCTGTACCGGCATCTAGTGTTACAAAATGCACTAATGATAGATAGATAGATAGATAGATAGATAGATAGATAGATAGATAGATAGATAGATAGATAGATAGATAGATAGATAGATAGATAGATAGATAGATAGATAGATAGATAGATATGAGATAGATAGATAGATAGATAGATAGATAGATAGATAGATAGATAGATAGATAGATAGATAGATAGATAGATAGATAGATAGATAGATAGATAGATATGAGATAGATAGATAGATAGATAGATAGATAGATAGATAGATAGATAGCTAGCTGCTACATGGTGACTATGTTGCTATTATTTGAGCAATGTATGGCGGTATTGTTCGGTATATTGTTTTTGGTGGTGGTGACATTGTATAATATTGTTGTTCGGACATTATACTACATTGTATGGTATTTATAATTAGGTAACGTCTGATATGGTTATTTGTACACTGTGTAACCCAACACTATATTGGGAAGGGAGGTGTCAACAGAAGGTACCACACAGTACAACATCCAACATAAGGCTGGCGCTGGCTGGGTACCACTATGCCTGCTAGCCATTATCCTGGTAACTAGCAAGAATAAAGGAACAATCCCCAGGAAAAAACAAACCCTGTAAATCAGCAGTAAATACGAACTCTGGAGTTGTCCGTTTAGATATCAGACACGGGAACACTGGGTAACAACCAATATGGCCGCAGCTGTCTGACTCCTGAAGGGCGAATCTGGATCATTGTTTGGCCCTATTCACAGTGCGTTTGCAGTATACAGTATATATGTAAGTTGGACGTATTCACCGAACATATCCATAGGACCCCATTGACCCGACATATGTCAATTGTGTCCTTCTAGTATTGTTTTTTTTATATACAGGGAAATATAAGACAGTGATTTTCCTTTGGGAGTTTTTATTCTACATTAGGCAACTTGCTGTGGTCAGTAGAGAAAACCTGCGGCTGTGTACACAATGCCAGGAAGTGTGTGTACAAGCAATGTTAATCTCAGCAGTATGTCTGTGAACAAGCTGCAAGGGGGAGGAGTAACAGCTGACGAGGTGGCCGAGTGGTTAAGGCGATGGACTGCTAATCCATTGTGCTCTGCACGCGTGGGTTCGAATCCCATCCTCGTCGCATGTGCCTTTTATCCTGACAGAATACCTAAATTAATTTATGCAACCCTTCTCCCACTGTCCGTAAAATAAAGAAAATAGGAGATGTCTGATTTTTTACAGAAGGTTTCTACGGCACGGACACCCTCCCGTAAATATACGGGAAGGTGTCCGTCGGCCATAGAAATGAATGGGTCCATAATTACGGACCGTAATTTCGAACAAAATCTACCGTTATGTGCATGGGGCCTAATAGTGTATATATTCTATAGAACATTGACATTTACAGTGTATATATATATATATGTTTATTTTATTTATATATATATTTAATATTTATACTGTTTTTACTATCATTTTGCCTTTGCAGGGATAAAAGGATGGATATAATATGGTCAGGTAGATGCAGCCTACAAAAGTTACTGGACTACAGAGGAACATCTATATGGAGTCACCTGAAGATTAGGGGGAAGGGGTCTGGGGTTTGTTGCCATGCCCCCATCCTGCTTTTTCTACTTTTCTGCTTACTATTTATTTTCAGTTTTCTTGTTTTTTTTCAAAATGTTGCCTTTTCCCCCCTCTCAATTATGAATCTTTTTCTTAAAATTTCGAAATTCTCAAAATTCCGGGTTTTTTTTCTTGGGCTTTTATTTTCATAACTATTTTTTTGGACATTTTTTATCCTGATAGTAATTTTTTTCCCTGAAAATGTTGACTTTTTCCCTCATAATTTGTCTTTTAATTATAACTTTATCTTAAAATAATGTTGTTTTTTTTTCTCTAATTTATTTTTACATTTTGACTTTTCCTTATAATGATTAATTTTTATGTAGGACTTTCCCCTAATTATGACTTTACTTTCTATAATAATGATTTATTTTTTACCTTATAATTATTTGAGCCCGAGAGCTTTTCCTTAATTATTTATTATAGCATGTGAGGCATGGGATGAGACCAACCCTAATAATCCCCAAGGAATTCATTGGTTTCAAAAGAAATAGAGACTTGAAGAATAAGCAATGAAAATATCCATAAGGGGAGGGTATCAAGGCGTAATATAAATAAAATACCTATATAGCAAATAGAATGATGCGGGACCATCTATGAGGCGCATCTATAATGCATTAGATATGATGGGTGATACCATGGAAATAATGAGCAGAACTGTATATATAACGTCGCATATTTATGTAATACTATATAACAAGAAGAAGAACCTATTAATAAAATGGGTAAAAATACAGGAAGACACTAAGATGCTTTATCCAGAGATCTGACTGATCTGGAGAATAAATAAACCACGATAGCCCTATGAGGAAGCGAGTAAAAATACTGTACGGGTTAAGAGACAAAAGAAAACAAAATAAAATAAAACAGAGACTATACAATAAACCTTAAATACTAAACTAGGGAAGGACGCAAATACAAGAATGAACTGTCTGATCGCTGACTAAGAAGCCCATAGTAGAATGATGTATATTGAATAAGGATACATATTATATCTGTAAATAGTGCATACCATGATTGACATATGAAAGGAGCCAACAGGGGAAATGCTTTAAAAAATCCCTGTGTGGATACCGAAAACCCAACCCTCTGTAGGAGGCGATGGAGGGCGAGCTACATGGAAAGACTAGAGATGACGTAATGTTGCTCTCCAAGGATCGGCCGTGTGACGACCAAGCCACCAGAAGGAGTGGGACTCGCTCACATATAAAAGATGCGAGATTTAGACGCTCGCTGCCACTGCCAGACTAATTGTTATGCCGCTATGCTACATGTCTCCCCATAGAGCCAGGAATGATACTGGCGAAACGCGTAGGAGCCAGGAATGATACTGGTGAAACGCGTAGGATCCACAAGCTAGATGATAAATGAATAGGGAAACAATTTAGAAAGATCTAGGAACAGGTTTCAGCGATAACAGGGTCGTTCCTTCCAGAATGGGTGCCGGGAGGGTTACCAACAGCTAAGGCAATTGCAGATTAGCTATAGGGAACAAGACTGAGCACCACGGTGAGATCGAAATAGAACCAATGCTATTGCCGTTACAATATGGAACCTAACACCTAGTCCTCATTCATTTGAGTGTTTATGTTTTGTATGTCAGTGTGTTTATTACCATTAAAAATACAAATAAAAATCGAAAAAAGAAGCTAAATAATCTATTTTTATGGTCTTAAATAAAAGCTAAGTTTTACTTACAAATCCTTCTTTTCTAAAAAGAAATTTTTGATACGGGAAGGAATGCCGGGAACAAGCTCGTTGCAATCTGAGAATTTAAACTTTTCCTTAAAGGGAATGTGTCGCAAATTAAACCTTTTTTTTTAAAGTAAGTTACTTATTTCTATTATATTTTTTACGTTTTTTGCTGTATTTTTTTTTTCTTCCACATGGTGGAAAGTATTAAAAATGAAATAATAATTTGACATGTTTTCCTATGTTGGCCACCAGAGGGAGCACTTCCCAGAATTACAGCAAGGTGAATAAGGCAAAGCAACCTGACTCACAGCTGCCGTAAATGTGGGAGGGAATCTCAACCCCCCCTCCTACAAGCCAGGAAAAGGTGTCTTCAAATTGCTAAGCAGTGTCCGGCTGCCATTTTGGGTGTGATTCTGCTGCTGGCAGAAGCTATAGAACACACCAAAAGGCTAAGTGTATGTTCACACGCTTACAAAACAAAGGGAAAACAGCTCCTGATTTTCAGCCATTTTTTAATCAAACTCGCGTTTTTGGCAGCATTTTTTACGGCTGTTTTTGGAGCTATTTTTCTACAGAGTCAATGAAAAACTGCTCCAAAAACGTCCCAAGAAGTGATATGCACTACTTTTGGGCAGTCGTCTTTTTACGTGCCGTTTTTGGAAAACGGGCACGTAAAAAAACCCTGTCGGAACAGAACGCCGTATTTCCCATTGAAACTAATGGGCAGATGTTTGTAGGCGTACTGCTTCTGATTTTTCAGCCGTTTTTCGGGACGTTTACGGGCCGAAAAACGGCTGAAAACATTGCGTGTGAACATTGCGTGTGAACATACCCTTAGAATGATGAAAGTGAAGTGAATGACTTTTCAGTTGACAGGTTCACACGGCGTGTATTTACGCAAGCCTTTTTAAAAAAATGTGTTGCGTAAAAAAGAACAGTGGGTGGGGTTGTGTGTGGCGTAGTTGCATGTTTAGGGGGAAATGTGTGTATGGGGGGGGGGTGTTCACCGCTGATTCTTCAAAACAGCTGATAGGCGGCTATGAAAGATCAGCGGCGCCCGTGCATACGCCGCTCCACAAAAATAGGACACAGCTCTGCTGCGAACACTACACACACACACACACACACACACACACAGCTCTGCTGCATGAGTGCACACAAAGCTCTGCTGCGTGAGCGCACATTCTCAGCTTTGCTACTCAGACAGACTCAGCTCTGCAACACAGACACACACACTCAGCTCTACTACACAAACACACACTCAGCTCTACTACCTAGACACACATACTCAGCTCTACTACACAGACACACACATTCAGCTCTACTACACAGACACGCACATTCAGCTCTACTACAGACACACACACTCAGCTCTACTACACAGACAACACACACTCAGCTCTACTACACAGACACACACTCCGCTCTACAGACACACACTCAACTCTACTACACAGACACTCAGCTCTACTACAGAGACACACACACTTAGTCTACTACATCTGACAAGCTTAGCTCCGCACACTGTCCACACTGACAATACATCTAGCGTGGGAGGGGGGGGGCGTCGAGGGGTCACAAGAGTGGGGGTCTGTGAGAGAGAGAGAGGGACAGACAGAGACACACACATCTTACCTGCAGTGCAGCCGGTCTTCATAATGGCACCTGCTATCTCCCTACAAACCAGCTTCTCTGCTGTGTGACTCTGACCTGCGTCTGCGCAGTACAGAGCCAGATAGCAGAAGTAACGAACGCCTCCCGTTCATTGTGCCCTATGCATTGTGCTGCCGTATTCCATCTCTGTATGTGTTGTTAATCGACACATACAGAGTTGAAAAAAAAATGGCAGCCCCCATAAAGAAGTAAAAGTATGAATACATTAAAAAGTAGAAAGTGACAACACAAATAAATAAATTTTTTGTTTACATTATATTAAAAGCAATATAAATAATAAAAAATCATGACACCTGCCCTTTAATTGAATGATTACTTTTTATTTAGTTTTTGGCTGTAGATACATTTTTGCCATGTTTTTCGCTTCCCAATTCATTGGTGTTGACATGTGAATAACATAAGACCATGAGTAGAAGATTGGCATTTGTGTCCATGGTGTTCATGTATCTCATGTCTTCTATGTAGGCCGAGACATCAAGCTTAAAGAGGCTCTGTCACCAGATTACCAAACCCCTATCTCCTACTGCATGTGATCGGCGCTGCAATGTAGATAACAGTAACGTTGTTTTTTTTTTTAAAAACTATCATTTTTGGCCAAGTTATGAGCAATTTTATATTTATGCAAATGAGCTTTGAAATGGACAACTGGGCGTGTTTTTTTTTCGTATTTCCAACTGGGCGTGTATTGTGTTTTTAACAACTGGGCGTGTTTACTTGTTTTACTAACTGGGCGTTGTGAATAGAAGTGTATGATGCTGACAAATCAGCATCATACACTTCTCATCGTTCCCACCCAGCTTCTTTCACTAAAGACACACAGCGTGACGTCACCCGTAGGTCCTTCAACCTTGTCGTCGAACAAAGAAGATACATCGGCTGAAAGGCGTCCAAAAGGTTAATATGCTCGTCTCTAGGGAGTTTACTATGCTTACCTGCACATGGTGATGCTGCTGCAAATGCAACTGTACGCCTGGAGCTGTGGTGTCTTCTCTCTTCCGACGCCAAGGTTGAAGGACCTGTGGGTGACGTCATCACTCCCAGCCTGCTTCTTTCAGTCCAGACACAGCATGACGTCACCCACAGTGATGCATCTCCAGTGCGGCCCAGTAGGATTATGTCATAGACCATGAGCTGGGAAGATTTTTATTTGAATTAGGATGTTATATTAAAAGTCTGAAAAAACTTTGAAAAACGAAATTTTGTTTTATTATTTTTGTTTATTTTTAAGTCGTATTCAGTGGTCTACACAAATATCACAGGTCTCCAAAGAGTGTCTGAATTTCCATGCCCCCATATAATAAGAAAAAATCCATCTTCTATTTCTTCTGTATTGACCAATCAGAATGCCCACCGGCCACAGAAACCCGAGGGGAATTTGTTGATTTTTATGATTTCCTTTTGTATTTTATTTGCACTGCTTTACCCTATATATCTGTAAGATCATTTGGAATTTCACAAGATCTGAAACAGAAGACGGTTCAGAGAGTACCAGTAATGAGACAGCCCAGAATATTAGCAATAGTAGGGAAAGTAACGTATGTTTTTGGATTTTATTCCTGGGGCTGTTCAGCTTTTACAGTATATACTTTATATAGTTCTTATGTCCAATAATGTCCATGAATCCAGAATATTTAATAATTGAGACCTGACATGTCCTGTTTATGCAGAATTAAAGGAATTTTACTGTTCTTTACTGCTGGGTTTTTTGTAGCTTGATGTCAGGATTGTTAGTGTGTGTGCGTGCAAACCCCTAACTCAGCTGTGCGTTCTGCCTTCACCTGTCATGTTGGACTCTTCCAGGAACTTTCATTGTATAGGGAACTAAGGACAGTTAATCCATAGACTACTGATATGATAGCTGAGCCACAGAGGGATTACCCTACGGCTTCTGAGTTATAACTGGCTCCCCAGAGACTGTCACTATCACCAAATCTTCTCGGAAAGGGAATATAATCTGTTACCGATTATATCTGACATATTCGGTAACGTGGTACATTGAATGTACTCACACACATCGGTCCATAATCTAAGTTTACTACCATGATCTATTAAAATTGGATGTTGATGAAATCTCATCGCTTTGTTACCATTACAAGAGATCATGATTGGTTGTATCGCTCATAAATTATTTACGTCTATGACCAGCTCAACTTCCATGGCTGTAAACCGACCCTAATCATAACAATCCAACTGTTCATTTACTGGATATGCTGTAAAGTATTTATTTATTGTTACTATCCAATAGAAATTGTAATTGTTTCCACTAGGGGGAGTTTAGGAATTCACAACATACTGTTTTATTTATATCAATGTATGCGTTAAGTGCCTGAGCTCCCCCTAGTGGCTACTGCCTTGCAGCTAGAATTTTATAATGTATCTCGAAGGCAGAGGAGTAGCTAGGTTCTCCAGCACCCGGGTCAAAGATTCAGTTTGGTGTCCCCCCCAAACTCTTTCCCGACATGTCCTTCCCCCACGCCGTGTTTGTTTTCTCTACCAATCAATGACGTGTCATTTCTTTTCCACATTTCTTTTTATGTAACTCGAGCATATAAACATTTGTACATTTTACAAGCAACATAGTTCTATACACAACACCAGAACCAAGCTCAGTACATAAATACAACACCTAGAATAAATATTGGGATGCACTCCTCGAAAGTAAGTCGTGGTGCAAACGTGGTTTGGAGGAACTCCCAAGATATGCAGTTCAGGTACCCCAGCACTCAAAGAAACAAGTAAATTTTGAATGCAAAAAATGTTTTTATTATTGTATAGCATCAATAAGGTATGACATTTCGACTTGATATTGACATTTCGGTCAATCCACGGCCTTTGTCACTGTCGCTGTAGAAAGGAAAGGTGATTTAACATTAATATAATACAAAAATAATAGGATAAATTTAAAAACAAAAATTAAAGATAAAATAAAATAAAACAGCAGCAGTAGATGACGTCTCTGGTTTAAATATTGAGGCAACTAGAATATACTTATAAACTTGTTATACGTAATGGACAGTAGCATTTTGAGTAATAAATGAGATAGAATGGCTATATGGTTGACAATATGATTCAGTATCTAAACTAATCACATTAAGCAATATATAACAGACAACATCGCATGATGGTAAATAAAGAGGGAGTAGTTGAGCCCTCTAAACAATAGACCATACCATAAAATACCGGGAGGAACAAAACAGTATGTATATAAATAAGCCAAGTGGTATAAATGCAAATCGTTACCTGTAGGTGTGTTGAGAAGGGTAAGTGGATGTCTGCCAGACCTGCCAATATGTGTGGGACATGAGCGTATTGCGCTCTTATGTATATGCAGAAACCGGAAGTGCGTCAGTCCCGAAAAGCGAAAGTGACGTCACGGAGTGTGTACTCCGTAATTGAATATGGGAAAGAGCAGGTGAGATAACCAGAAGGAAAGGGGGTTGGATGAGAAATAGTATGAATAGCTCTCGGTATGAAATCTAGTTGGAGTAAATGTAAAGGATGTAATCTAAGAATGGTGGAAGTGACATAAATTTAAATATGCGATGTGAGGGGTGTAGTAAGATGGAGAATCCGGACACCAGAAGTGATGTATCAAACCAATATATGTTGTCATGGCAACCCGTTTGATGTCAGGATGAAAAAAGAAGAAAAAAGGGGGGGGGGAGGATAGTGTGATAAAGCAGTATGTCCGGTTTTATGGTATTGTTACCTGGTCCAGGGTAGAGCATAATTCTAGCGTGTCTGAAAACAGTAAAGTCAATCTGAATTATAATCCAATGACATAACAATAATCAGTATAGACAATAAGATATGTTAGATAGATAAAGTAATTTACATATTCAGCAAATGGCAATGAGTCACAATCAAAGTAAATATTTTAGATCAAACATATCATTAAATCAAATTCCCTATTGAGTCCCTTAGGAGTCAAAGCTTGAAGTGTTTGTATCCAATAGGATTCTCGTTCCTTTAAGCGGCGGATGTGATTGCCACCTCTACGTGGTCTAGAAACCTGTTCAATAATCTGAAATTGAAACTGAGATAGATTATGGTTGGCCTTATGAATATGTTCTGGTATGGGTAACCAGGTTTTGTTGCAACGAATAGTAGATTTATGACTGGCTATACGGTCCCTTATATGTTGTGTGGCTTCTCCAATGTATACAAGTCCAGATGGACATTTGATTAAATATACAACCAAATTGGTGTCACAGGTGAAACAACCCTTAAAGGGAATGTGTCGCTAGAATTTTATTTATTTTTTACTTTAAAGAGGCTCTGTCACCAGATTTTGCAACCCCTATCTCCTATTGCAGCAGATAGGCGCTGCAATGTAGATTACAGTAAGGTTGTTTTTTTTAAAAAAACGAGCATTTTTGGCCAAGTTATGACAATTTTATATTTATGAAAATGAGGCTTTCTAAAGTACAACTGGGCGTGTTTAAGGTAAAAGTACAACTGGGCGTGTATTATGTGTGTACATCTGGGCGTGTTTACTTGTTTTTCTAGCTGGGCGTTGTGAATGGGAGTGTATGATGCTGACGAATCAGCATCATCCACTTCTCTTCGTTAACACCCAGCTTCTGGCAGTGCACAGACACAGCGTGTTCTCGAGAGATCACGCTGTGACGTCACTCACTTCCTGCCCCAGGTCCTGCATCGTGTCGGACGAGCGAGGACACATCGGCACCAGAGGCTACATTTGATTCTGCAGTAGCATCGGCGTTTGCAGGTAAGTAGCTACATCGACTTACCTGCAAACGCCGATGCTGCTGCAGAATCAACTGTAGCCTCTGGTGCCGATGTGTCCTCGCTCGTCCGACACGATGCAGGACCTGGGGCAGGAAGTGAGTGACGTCACAGCGTGATCTCTCGAGAACACGCTGTGTCTGTGCACTGCTAGAAGCTGGGTGTTAACGAACAGAAGTGGATGATGCTGATTCGTCAGCATCATACACTCCCATTCACAACGCCCAGCTAGTAAAAGAAGTAAAAACGCCCAGATGTACACACATAATACACGCCCAGTTGTACTTTTACTTTAAACACGCCCAGTTGTACTTTAGAAAGCCTCATTTGCATAAATATAAAAATGGTCATAACTTGGCCAAAAATGCTCGTTTTTAAAAAAAAACAAAACACGTTACTCTTATCTACATTGCAGCGCCGATCTGCTGCAATAGGAGATAGGGGTTGCAAAATCTGGTGACAGAGCCTCTTTAACAATTAGTATCTGAGTGATTACACATTGTTTTAATCTTTTTTATTTTTTCACAAGTCAGGAAATATTATAAATTCGATTCTAATTTATAACATTTCCATGTGCTGGTCACTAGAGGGAGCAGTTCCCAAAATTGCAGCATTGGCAATGTGGTAAAGCAACCGCTTTATGCTGCAAATTTGGGGTAGACACACTCGCTCTAGTGTCCTCACACAATCCCCCTACCTTATTCTGGCTAGTTCCAGGAGAAGGAGGGGGTTGAGTCTTCAAATCTCCTACACGGTGTGCCGCCATTTTCTGAGCGAATGCACATTGTAGGAGGATTAGATACAGTGCTAAGCAGAAAGTATAACACTAACATACACGAACATAATACACACATCACATACATAACTTACCTGCTCCTGCCGCCGCCGCCTCCGCTCCTATTCCTTGCGCCTTCGGATAAGGCCGGAAGCCGCGGCCGGAAGTCGTCATCTTACTGTCCGGCAGCGGCTTCCATTCCGCAAGAAAATGGCGCAGGATTTCGCTCTGCTAACAAGCTTCATTTTGGTCTGTGTCTGAGCGGCGCATGCGCCGTTCCCACACAGACAGCGTACGCTGCAGTGAATGGAACGGCTCCTGTTCGCATTCTCTATGGGGATGTATGTGCCGTATTCCATCTCTGTATGTGTCGTTAATCGACACATACAGAGATGGAAAAAAAATGGCAGCCCCCATAGAGAAGTAAAAATAAAAAAAAAGTAAAAAGTAGAACACACGAGCACAAATAAATATTATTTTTTTTATCACACTAAAAGCAATATGATAAAAAAAAAAAAAAAATCATGACACCTTCCCTTTAATGGGGGAAGGTTTTGTTGGTGTGTGGGTGTTGGAATCTATCACCCTTGATCACATTGGAACAACTGGAACAGTGAAGACCTGGGAACATGCCATTACGTCTAGACTTGATAAAGGATTGTGTAGGTAACTTTGTACTGCTACCTATATCTGCTCTAATAAGCCTGTCTCTGAAATTGGGAGGATGTTTAAGACACATCATGGCAGGGAGAGTGTATTCCTCTATCATTGGATAGGCCGTGTTTTTTGATTACCTGTTGAAGTTTCGGTGCAAGTGGATGATATGTGTGGATAAATGGAATCCTATTGGGTTTAGTATTAATGATGCGTGGTGTGTGATCTTCCTGTAGCATTTTAGTCAGTTCCCGTTTAAGTATTCATGGTGGATAGCCTCTCTCTTGAAATTTGGCCGTCATCTCTTTAAATCTGGTGTCTCGTATGGTAGTATCTGTCACTATTCTCGTAATACGTTTGTATTGCGATTTAGGTAAGGAGGTTTTGGTTTTTAAAGGATGATTGCTCTGAAAATGTAAAAGACCATTTCTTTCAGTAGGCTTGGTGTATAAATCAATGGATAAGAGGCCCATGTCGTTCATTTTAACTAACGTATCCAGAAAACAAATTTCATGACGATCAGTATTGAGTGTAAATTGTAGTCCCTCTCTTACTGTGTTAATTTAATTGAAGAATTCTATCAGAGAGTTCTCAGTTCCTCTCCATATACAGAAAATGTCGTCTATATAGCGGAACCAACATGTTGCATGTTCCCTGAATCTTACATTGGGATATATGTAGGTGTCTTCGAATGCTTCCATATAGGCATTAGCATAAGGAGGGGCTAAGTTAGAACCCATTGCAGTTCCTCGAATCTGTCTGTAGAAATCATCTCCAAAAAGAAAATAGTTCTCATTGAGTAAACACCCTAAATGATAATTTGCCATTGATTGGAGAACATGACAGAGTCACCTCTATCTGATAGATTAGAAGCCTAGATCAGTGGTGGTCAACCTAAAACATTATGGGAGCCCTAAATGTGACCCGTGATCAGAGGACTGAACATCACTATCAGTCTGGACTAGGTTAAGGTGTTCGCATAGACACAAATAATAGAGATCGCTCACATGTTCATATTTGCAGTCAGTTTTCCCCCTTTGACCGAATATGGGATTGAATCCTAGTCGCTTCCCGTAACCAAAATCTTTTCTAGTTTTTGGCTACATTTTTGGAGGCCTCTGCTGTTTCAATCTGTGAGAGAATAATCCATGAGAAAGGGACCAGCACCCCATTTGACTGTCTTTCCTTGAACCCCAGGCCACACTGCAGAGACATGCTGGTCATATATGACCCCTGGACCTCCAGTCACGGCAGGTTTTATAGAATAGGGTCCTGGATGACAAATAAAGTACGGTCTTCTGCTTGCTACTTATAATATCAAACCGCATAATACCACCATATACTGCCCTAATAATTTATAGTATGTAAGTAATACTCCCTAAAAGAACCCACCTAATACTGCCCTATATTTCCCTTATAATACTGCAGTTCCTAAATAATACCACCATACACCCCTAACTAATAATAGGCGGGTTTTTAGTTTTCGGGAGCCCCATAGTTAAAGGCCTAGGGAAATTGCCCAGTTTGCCCCCCTCCATAAATCTAACCCTGCTACAAGTTGGGCATCACTGGCCTAATTCCTGCTGATCAGAACAGTAAGGGCGGGTTCACACATGGCGGAATTGCACTTAAATTCCGCTGCGGACACTCCGCAGCGTTAATCCGCAGCGGAGCCGTTTCTACATTGACTTTCACTTTAATTTAGCAGTGTTCGTTTACACGATGCGTACAATTCCGCTGCGGAGCATAGGCTGCGGAGCGGAATTTGGTGTCCGCAGCATGCTCTGTCTGTTGCGGAGCAGTGGCGGACTCATGGCGGAATTTCTCCATTGACTTCAATGGAGATTCAAAGTTCCGCAATGAAGTCCGCAGCTGTCATGCACATGTCATGTGTGCTGCGGATGCGTCTTGCTTTTTTTACTTGACATTTCTTCATTCTGGCTGGACCTATGTATTTCTAGGTCTACAGCCAGACTGAGGAAGTCAATGGGGCTCCCGTAATGACGGGAGCGTTGCTAGGAGACGTCAGTAAATAGTCACTGTCCAGGGTGCTGAAAGAGTTAAGCGATCGGCAGTAACTGTTTCTGCACCCGGGACAGTGACTACCGATCCCAATATACATGTATCTGTAAAAAAAAATGAAGTTCGTACTTACCGAGAACTCCCTGTTTCTGTCTCCAGTCCGGCCTCCCAGGATGACGTTTCAGTGTAAGTGACGGCTGCAGCCAATCACAGGCCAAGCACAGGCTGCAGCGGTCACATGGACTGGCGCGTCATCCAGGGAGGTCGGGCTGGATGCCGAAGGAGGGACGCGTCATAAAGACAACGGGCGGTAAGTATGAATTTCTTTTACTTTCACTAGGGAAAGTGCTGTCCCTTCTCTCTATCCTGCACTGATAGGGAGAAGGGAAGCACTTTTCCCGCAGTCCGCAGCAGCTAGTCCGCATCAATTTTCTGCACATTTTGTGCAGATCCGCAGCCGTAATCCGCAACCCGGATTAGGTGCGGCATTGATGCGGACAGTTGCGGAGGAATTCCGCCATGTGTGGTCATGCCCTAACTACTGTAGGTGATTAGACTTCTTTGGTCATCACTTGAGCACATTAAGGAAAACAGATTCTAATAGGGTGATACAGATAATATTCAGGGTGATACATATAATATTTAGAGTGATACAGATAATATTCAGGGTGATACAGATAATATTCAGATGGCAATATTTGTGATTAATATGAAACATGAACTTCCAGTTACCATTACACCCTACAAGTATACAGAGAAAGTTTATAGAAAGCAATGGAATAACTAAAAGAGGTGCAGAGGGTGCCCAACAGATTCTCTGCTACGTAGGAGGACATCAGCAATATAAATGCTATTGGTCTTTTGGGGGACACATTTTTCGTTGGGGCCCAAGAGTTTCCCTTTACACCTCTCAGTGTATAGAAAGCTTCTTAAAGGAAATGTACAGGTTAAAAAACCCATTTCCACATACCCTATTAGGGAATTCTGAGTTAATAGAGGGGGGTCCTCTTTTTGGGATCCTCATTTTTGAGAGCAGTTAGCTAGAGCATCCCTCTCTCTGGAGGACCTGTCCTGTATTACACAGACAACACATTGATATGAATGGGCATAGTGTAATGCTTAATATCACCTGTGGTGGCACTGCAGGGAAACTGAACACATACTCTCAGGATTCCCCACAGAATACAGCTGATCGCTAGGGGTCCTAACAGGAGGACACATTGTGATTAACTTATTGTCAGGGGACTCTTCTAACAAGTAAAGATTGTTTGAAGCGCATAACCCCTTTAAAGTGAACAATCACTTTTTGTGGGTCTTCACAGGATTATACTGTACATGTCTCCGACAACCAATTTACTGTACAGGGGGAGCACCGTCGTGTAGAATATAACAGATTCAAACTGCCCTCCATCCATTAAATATGCTGAAAAGTGTTCACTATTGGACTGAATTCTTATTGTGGGGTCATAGTGGTCTGCCAGGACTATATGGCAAAGACTCCGGACAGTTCAGGGGTCCTGGTCCGGACAGATTTACGGTCTCCTTTTTGTGTATATTTTTATTGCGTTTTCTAGAAGCGTCTGTCTCCGTACCTGCAGTGATGGTGATTTTCTTTCCACCCCGTTGTCTTGTGCACATATTTACTCTCTTGTGATAAGCTCTGAGATTTTCTGTCTCCTCCCTGCACTACAGAAGCTTTGCTGACCGGCACCTGGCCCCTTATTTATACCTCTGTCTGCCTGCTAACCAGCAAGTCATATTCTATAGACTGACACTCCAGAGTCCAGGCATTATGTCAGGGGCTGCAGCCAAAGTTGCCAAAGACAGGGCTGTAGCTGAGGGTCTTGGTACAAACAAGGACCCGGTGAAGTATTTAAATCAGGACTTTGAAGAACTGCGGGCACAGTGCCTGGCATCCAAGACTCTCTTCAAAGACGACCAGTTTCCTGCATGTGCATCTGCCCTGGGCTACAAAGACTTAGGACCAAACTCCGCAAAAACTCAAGGAATTGTGTGGAAGAGACCCTCGGTAAGAAAGCCAGCACTGGTATTATTTATACACCGTCTATCGGCACCAGTGGCCATATATGTCTGTGGTGGGAAAACCATTGGGATCGACCATTAACACGTGTATTTTGGGTTGGTTTTTTTTAACACCTTTTTTCTGCGCATTTTTTTATGTTTATTTTTTGAATGCTGTGCCTAAATACCTGCACCATTTTCAGGTGTGTTTAAAAATGTACTGGCCTAAAAAAAAGTGTTACATATTTCGCACGCATTTACGCATGTAAAAAGGATCAAAATTGTAAGCAAGGCTTTTTTTTTGGCAGCAAGTCAAAGCCTCCCATTTATATAAATAGAAAAATTTGGTGCGTTTTATGCGCACGCCGAGAATTTTACATGGTGATTTTTTTTACGCAGCGTGTAATTTAATGACTCCCGTGTAACAAAAACATCACTTATGGACTAACCCTGCATATTCCCATTGAAGTCAATTGTAAGCTTTAGGGTATGCTCACACTGCTTATTTTCTGCCGTTTTTCAAGCCGTAAACGGTCGAAAAATCGGAAGCAGAACGCCTGCAAACATCTGCCCATTGATTTCAATGGGAAAAACAGTGTTCTGTTCCGACGAGACGTTTTTTTACGCGGCCGTTTTGAAAAACAGCCGCGTAAAAAAACGCCCGCGAAAAAGTGCATGTCACTTCTTGAGAGGTTTTTTGGAGACGTTTTTCATTGACTCTATAGAAAAACAGCTCCAAAAACGGCCGTAAAAACGCAAGTTTGCTTAAAAAACTTCTGAAAATCAGAAGCTGTTTTCCCTTGAAAACAGCTCCGTATTTTCAGATGTTTTTTATTAAGCGTGTGAACATAGCCTTAAACATGGAAATGCCAAAATGCATGTCAGAAAACATGTGTTATGTCTATGGCAGGGACAGATATAAACAGCAGAGGGTCCATCGTGCAATAACAGTTTATGGGACCATTGTTTTAGCACATCATAAAATAATTCTCCCTATATCCAGGAGCAGATTTGGCATTTCTGGGACCCGTTATCTGGGGGCCGTAACCAGAAAAATTAGTTTTTTTTTAATAGCAAAATACAATATATACCTGCCTTGTACAATCTTTACCTCTCTTCTTACTGAGGTCAGTAATAATGCACAGTTATAATGCCCCTCAGCGCCCCCTCACAGTAATAATGTCCCCTGAGTGCCCCCTTCACAGTAAGGGTATGTGCACACACACTAATTACGTCCGTAATTGACGGACGTATTTCGGCCGCAAGTCCCGGACCGAACACAGTGCAGGGAGCCGGGCTCCTAGCATCATACTTATGTACGATGCTAGGAGTCCCTGCCTCGCTGCAGGACAACTGTCCCATACTGTAATCATGTTTTCAGTACGGGACAGTTGTCCTGCAGCGAGGCAGGGACTCCTAGCATCGTACATAAGTATGATGCTAGGAGCCCGGCTCCCTGCACTGTGTTCGGTCCGGGACTTGCGGCCGAAATACGTCCGTCAATTACGGACGTAATTAGTGTGTGTGCACATACCCTAAGGGTATGTGCACACGTAGTGACCAAAAACGTCTGAAAATACGGAGCTGTTTTCAAGGGAAAACAGCTCCTGATTTTAAGAAGTTTTTTGAGCAACTTGCGTTTTTCGCTGCGTTTTCGCAGCGTTTTTTACGGCCGTTTTTGGAGCTGTTTTCATTGGAGTCTATGAGAAAACGGTTCAAAAAACGTCCAAAGAAGTGTCCTGCACTTCTTTGACGAGGCAGTCATTTTACGCGTCGTCGTTTGACAGCTGTCAAACAACGACGCATAAATTACAGGTCGTCGGCACAGTACGTCGGCAAACCCATTCAAATGAATGGGCAGATGTTTGCCGACGTATTGGAGCTGTATTTTCAGGAGTAAATCGAGGCATAATACGCCTCGTTTATGCCTGAAAATAGGTTGTGTGAACCCAGCCTAATGAATCCCCATAGCTGACGGATAACTGCTCCACCATTGTATTCAATTGTATCCATGTCCTGCTTATGCAGATACAGTTCAAAGTGGTGTCGGCGTTCCAGGCTGCTACGGCGGTAGTTACGCCACTGTCCACAACTGTGTCTGCGTCCTGAGGATGCAGATAAAGATAACAGTTGTGGAGCTGTCAGGGCATTTAAGGTGATTGCGTGGTGGTGGTGGTAAAGACCGCCACTGCCTATATCCACCAATAATTGTGACCTAAGAAATTAGGTGAGATAATGTAAATTTATGAGACTGCAAAAATAGTGAAAATTGTGCAAAATTTTACAAAATGGTGCACACAGAGTGATAACTTCTTTTCTTCCTCATGGTTAATGTTCATACACACCAATATTTTACCCAAAAAATTTCACATTTCTGATATACTTGGTGTATTTTACGACTGTTTTCTAGACACTTATTTGTGGAGGTACTGTAGATACAAAGAGTTGTTCTTATAGAAAATGGTTCCTGTCATTGGCAGTATTATGGCCCGTGGACCCATTCCAATAAGAAAAAAAGGGAAGTAAAAAAATTCTAAAAAAAAAAAAGTGCATCACAAACTGCATCAAACGTCCCTGTGCAAACATGGCCCTTCAGTAGAATTATAGGCAAAAATGAAAACTTCTCTTGTGTTCCCACAACCAGAGATGTAAGGGTATGTTCACACGCACTATTTTCAGACGTTTGTAATTCGTGCGTTTTACACCTCGAATTACGCCTGAAAAGACGGCTCCATTACGCCTACAAACATCTGCCCATTGCTTTCAATGGGTTTTACGATGTTCTGCTCACACGAAGTGTAATTTTACCCGTTTTTGTCAAAAGACGGCGCGTAAAAAGAAGCCCGCGTCAAAGAAGTGCATGTCACTTCTTGGGAAGTTTTTGGAGCCGTTTTTTATTGACTCCATTGAAAAACAGCTCCAATTACGGCCGTAATGGACGCAGCGAAAAACGCGAGTGGCTACAAAAACGTCTGAAATTCAGGAGCTGTTTTCGCCTGAAAACAGCTCCATAATTTCAGACGTATTTTGTTAAGACGTGTGAACATACCCTAACTTAAAGATCCTGGGCCCCAACGCAAAACCTGTAACAGGACCCCCCCCCCCAAACCACTTTGCCTCATGGTTTCTGGTGCCTGACGGACCCCACCTGGCAGTAAGTGGTAAATTCCCCTACAGCACCACCACAGGGAAAAATGTAGCATTACACAGTGCCCATTCAAATCAATGGACGGTCCATATAGTGCATGAACGTGCCCGGTCCTCCAAAGACACAGAGAGATGCTCTATTCTTTTCGTTCTGGACTCTGACTAATAGGTGAGGGTGAATGACTGATCCACCTCTATTAACTCTGCATTCCCTAATAGGGTGTTTAAAAAATAGGTTTCTAAACCAGACAATCCCTTTAAGCTGTGTAAACCATGCTTCTAATCCTGTTGTCCTAATCATTGTCCTCCATACATATTCATACCTCTAATATGCTGTTATTTTAGAGGGCCGATACTGGGATCACCAGCGATCAGATGTAATCTGTGGGGAAAACATGCAGCAAGTGTTCAGTTTTTTTGCAGCGCCACCACAGGGGAAATAAAGTATTACATTGTGTTTATTGAAATCTGTTTGTCAGAGAGAGACTCTCTTTGTAGCCGGTCTCCACCCTGGCTAATTGATGAAGGTCACAGAGCCCCCCTCTATTAAATCGGACTGCCCTAATAGGGTATTTAACAATGAGTTTTGTAAGGCCTTGTTCACACAGTGCAGATTTTGCATGTATTGTTTAAGCCAAAACCTGGAACTGGACCTAAACAAAAGAAATATATTAAGAATGGCTCTAAAGTGTCTCCTCTTTTGGATCCAATTCTGGTTTTGGCTTAAAAAATGCATGCAAACTCTGCATCAAATCTGCACTGTGTGAAAAAGGCCTAAGCCAAACAACCCCTATAGAGGTGTTTTCCCATCTTTATGACATATTCACAAGATATATGCATTATAGGTGTGGCTCTTGCCTCTAGGACCCTCACCTTTCAGGAGAATAGGCGTCTGAGAACCCATGAAGAGAATTATGTTGGGGGGGCTAATGGAAGATGACAGTGTTTGTTTACACATTCTCAACCATAGACATGTAATACATACAGAAGGTCCTATGTACACATCCATCCCATACAGAAAAGCAGATATAAATACACATCAGCCAATCTGAACAAGCAGAGCTGAAGTGTAAAGCATGGAACAGGGACACAGCAGTAGTTTAAGTTTATGACAAGACATGAGGTGGATTTCAGACTACCTCAGACCCTCAATAGACAATATAGCTAAATTGTAGTCACTGATCATACTTTTGCCTTAAAATATTAGTACTAAAAAGCTGGTAAGTATTTTAAACTGGCAACTGGACGTAGTGAGACAACATTGTATTCCATTATTGGGGTTTCGGGCTCTGTCTGCCGTAATAATGCGCTAGGTAACGTATGCAGATAATCGTGCTCTCATTGTGAGGGTGAACTATTGGCCAATTTAGGAGTGTGGTTGGTAGAGCAAGACTTCTGCACCCAGTGGCTTGATAAGCAATGCCTGCTTGGCGGGAGCAATGGAAAAATTCTGTAAACTTCTTTAGTTGGCATGTCACAAGTTTGGTAAAGGACAGAGCTGGATCCAGATTCTTAAAATGACAGGACAGAGGTGCTCAACAATGGGGCTCAACCCTTAGGCCGGGTTCCCACTTAGCGTAAACGCTGCAGAATTTCCGCAACGGAATTCTGAGCGGAAATTCCGTAGCATTTATGGTAGCAGCAAAGTGGATGAGATTTAGTAAATCTCATGCCCACGCTGCGGAAAAAAAAAGTTTTAGTTGATTTTCCATAGTCGGTATTCTCCATTAAATTCAATGGGGATGCAAATCCCGCAACAAAAAGCCAAGTTGCGAGTTTTGCGGTGTATTCGCAGCGATTATGCCGCAAAAATTGCAACTACGGAAAAAGAAAAAAATTAATCATCCAGTCCCGCCTCCTGGGATGACGTTGCATCCCAATGGAATGCTGCAGCCAATCACAGGCTGTAGCGGCGGTCACATGGGATGAAAAGTCATCCCAGGAAGCCGACCTGGATGACGTAATAGGGCCGGCCCCCTAGGAGGACGTTACATCCCATGTGACTGCCGCTGCAGCCAATCAATCACAGGCTGCAGCGGTCACATGGGCTGCAGAGTCATCCAGGGAGGCCGAACCAGACTGCACAGGGAGGAGTCGCAATAACAACGTCCTAGGTTTTTTACCGCTGCTTTCCGCAGCGGAAAATCCGTCCAACAAAATGCACCACAATGTGGTGTGGTTTTTCAGGCGGAATGTATGGTACCATGTCGAGTACACTGCACAGTTTTTATGCAGCCTATCCATCCCATGAGAACCCAGTCTTAGGGACTAGTTAGAGACTATTATAAATTATTTGCTTTGCAAGGGCCACCGATTTATTCGGGTCCTCTTCAGCCCTACTGAAATCAATGATGCTTCCAAAGAAGATGGATGATGGAGTGTCCATGACATTAGAATCTCTTATCACCTCTTAAGGTGTTTGGATATATTCCCAAGTGCCGCAGCCTGGGCATCGGTGGGGATCCAAGTTCATAGACCCCCTCCAATCTTATTAGGAATATGACTACAAGTGGAAAAACCCTCTAAATAGAAAGACATGTTCCTGAATCTTAGGCCAGTACCATAATTACTGTTGTCTGATTGTCTGGGTCAGTCCTGGGTTTTAAGGAATTGTCTATTTTGGCCAACTCCTTTTTGTTAGAACGATCCCCCCGACGATAATCTGTTTAAAGATTGTGCCGATACTGCAAGTGTTCAAATCTTCTGCAGCGCCACCACAGGACGAATTAAGCATTACATAGTTGTCATAGATGTCAGGGCCCACTTTGGGGGCCTATAGTGATCTGGGTAAACATGTTCTAGCTTGTCAAGCCTATGTGAGGGGTAGACAAAGGGCTCGTTGTGACTCTAGGGGTAGGGAGGGCATTGCCTTCCCATCCCCTACAGCTGTGGCCCTGGTCTGGGTTCAGGGACGCTACAACAACATGCTTTATAATTCCAGAGATCCCCTTTAAGTGTCTGTATGCTATATACTATTGAAAACATACATGTCAGGGGATACAAGAGTTCTAGTCATAAAAAAATGACCGTTCATGTCCCTTTAAATTGGGAAATGTTCTCATTCATCCAATATCTATATATACCAAGCATAACATTCTCAAAATGGACATGGGATATATGGCTGCTCTATGTATAGTCGTTTTACGGCCAGTTATTTCAAGCATGGTACATGGGACATTTTTATTGGTATGGTATAGCCCTGTAATAGCCTCCTGTGCCCCCTCCCCCAGTCAGTGCCCAGTATATTACAGGATACAGTGAAAGTATGCTCGAATGAGCGATCAAAGACAGTCTATATATAAACCAAGGGGAAATTTGCAGTAAAGGTAACAATTACTGGTGGTATCACTATCAAAGGGGAAATGCCTGGGGACAAATGGTGGGACGACTATTGTCTGCACATAGAAATGTACCTAATGTCATGGTTTTCCAATGTAATCTGGCAATCATAGAGTTAACTACACTAAATCTTGCTGTTATTCAATGCAGCCCTTTAAGATGATGTTTTCATTTGATTTCCAGATTGCGAGAACGTTGCGTCAAACCAAATCCATGATCAATTCTTATCTGATATTGACTTTCTTCATTGTCGGCTGATTTTTAGCTCCTGACACAGATATGATCAGTGACTGACGAGTAGTTACAGGGTAGTCTTAGCTAGAGAAAGTCTGAAGTAGTCCGAAACACACAAGCCTATCTGATCAGTGGCTCAGGCTGAAGTTCTCTCCCTCCACCATGCTTTATACTGCAGCTCTGTGTGCTTAGGCTAACTTCTTTATATAAGCACCAGCCCAGCGATAGTCTACCAGGGCAATGTTGTGAGATTATTTCCCTTATAATGAAGGCGGTATGGCATGACCGCAATATAGATGCATTTTAGTGTTCTGAGTGGCGTAGCTATAGGTGTTGCAGCAGATTCAGTTGCGACTGCAAGCAAAAGCCTAGGGGGTCCCTTCAGTCATCGGGGGGGCTGGGTCAAGAGCTTGTGCATGGCTGTGCCTGGAGGTAAAGAGATGCAGGGAGTGAGGGGTCTTGTCTGGGGTCTATTCTGGGGTTTGATGCCTCCTACCTGCATTATCTACTTATGTGGCTGGTAGTGTGTGTGGTACCATTGCCCCACCTCTGATCATTTATCAGGTCATGTTGGGAGTTGTAGTTTCACAGAAGTTGTGTTTTGCCCTCACCTTTTCACATGGATCCCGCTTTATAGTGACGCCCCTGATTGTCTATATTATAGATGTAACACTTGAAACCCCACATTTCTACTGAACTAAACTTGTCCGGGTGTTAACCCTTTAATGTCACTGTGTTTTGACGAAGAGCGGTGCGGGTCCTCACTTTACAGCGACGTCTTTTGGTTTCTCTGTAGAAGAGGATAATGAGCGCTCTTTCTCTAAGGACGAGCTGTTACTAACAGCTCCTGTACTTAGAGCAGCCTCCTGAGTACGGCCGGGATCGGAGGATCCTCCGATCCAGCCATTTAATCCTTTGATCGGCAAGGTCCATGACCGCTTCATGGTCAAAGGGGACTCCCGCCTTTGTTATCCTCACAAGGTTCCCTGGTGACGTGATCGGAGACTGGGGAACCTCTCTGCAGTCAGACGTAGGCTGGACCCTAGGGCTGTCTGTTCAGTAAGCCTCTGTTGGGGTGCATTAAATGTTGCCCTAACAGCAGCCGGTGTCATAGTGACACAGAAGATAACGTATTAGCATACAGGAGAATGCTTCTACATTATAAGTATAAAAAAAGTTGAAAAATAGTAATCCCTTCATGGGATTAAAAAAATATATTACAAACTTAAAAAAAAAAAAAAAGTCTGCAAAAATAATAAATTAAAAAAGTCATTATTTTGTATAAAATACATTTCCTTGTAAATACCCTACATAAAAAAAAACTAAAGAAACCTACACATATTAGGTATCCACATGATCGAAATAACCCCAGGAATTCATTTACCTGTTTATTTAGTGTGAAAAATGAACAGAGTAAAAAATAAACAAAAAACAATTGCCGGATCTCTATTTTTTCTATGTTCACGCTGAAAAATTAATTATATTAATTACCCAGTAATTTATATGTACGCGTAAACTGTGCAGAATTTTTTTTAAATGACTCCTGCATAAAAAAAAAGCCTTATACAGCCACGTCAATGAGAAAATGTATGACTCCTGAAATGCAAAGAGGCAAAAATGAAAAAATATAGCTGGTCATTAAGAGGTTAAAATGCGGCTGTATTATGGGCATCTGAAGCCGCCCTCAGGATGGAATGGTTACACATTTTTATAGAAACTTTGACCCGGGCTTCTATTGTCAAAACCTCCACAGCCATAAACAGGCGCAGCTGAAGTGCTCTCCAATGTGACGTCATATCTAGTGGTCACATGACACAGTCTGTGTATGTGTACATTGTCCAGGTCATGTGACTGCAGGACGCGACGTCACACAGTAATGACACATCATCCGTGGCTGTATTGTTCCCTGTATAGTTATTAAAATAAAGGCAACTAATCCTGGAAAACCCCTTTAATCCATTGCCCTGCCTCCTCCAGCTCTGAAAATGTGGCAATTACCTGTTTACCTGACATCATCTCGTGTCTCGTCTTGAGTCTCCTCATTACCCCTAATTGTGTCTTAACCGTACTGTCTCTCTAAGGCAGGGGTCTCAAACTCGGCCGGGTAAGTGGGCCACATATAGAAAAAATGTGAAGTTGACGGGCCGCATTACTTTCAAATTTGATACAATACAAAATTATTGTTAATCAATTAGTTATTTGATCTACTATAACACTACATTACTATAACACTACATTACTATAATACTACATTACTATAACGTGCTTATTTCAACAATCCAGTTTAACTTCCAGTTTAAGTGTCGCTAAATGCAGTCCGGCGGCTCAGTTGGCAGTGTTTGGCAGACACACATGTCAAGATTGGGCAGCCCCTTTTTAGATAGTGCCACAGTGCCCTCTGTGGATGCTGCCATAGTGCCCTCTGTAGATGCTGCCACAGTGCCCTCTGTAGATGCTGCCACAGTGCCCTCTGTAGATGCTGCCACAGTGCCCTCTGTAGATGCTGCCACAGTGCCCTCCGTAGATGCTGCCACAGTGCCCTCTGTAGATAATGCCACAGTGCCCTCTGTAGATAATGCCACAGTGCCCTGTGTAGATAATGCCACAGTGCCCTCCGTAGATGCTGCCACAGTGCCCTCCGCAGATGCTGTCACAGTGCCCTCCGTAGATGCTGCCACAGTGCCCTCTGCAGATAGTGCCACACACACACACCAAGTTGATAGCTCCATTGGGGCTCCCTCTAGGAGTGGAATCCCCAGCCAGAGCGTTGCCGACGCTTTGGCTGGGGATTTCTCTACTGTTGGAGCCCCTGACGTCACTGTCCATACACAGTGACATCAAGGGATCCTCCTGGACTGGAATATGATATCAAGGGCAACCCGAGAGCCGGAGCAGATCACTAGTATAGACTCTGCGCCGGAACTCTGGGGAAGCCATTAACATCAGTGTCCATATATGGACAGTGATGTCAGGGGCTTGCCCAGAGCTGGAGTCCCAGAGCAGAGCCGCTTCTAGCACTCTGACTGGGATTCCAGCTCTGCTCCTGACATCACTGTCCATATATGGACATGGATGTCAGGGGCAACCCCAGAGCTGGAGTCCCGGGCAGAGCACTAGAAGGCTCTTCCTGGGACTCCAGCTGTGCTCCTGACATCACTGGGACTCGATGCATGGACAGCGATGTCAGAGGTTTCCCCAGAGTCCCAGAGCAGAGCCTATAATAGCGCTCTGCCTGGGACTCCGCTCTGGGGAAGACCCGGACACACAGTCCATATATGGACAGCGATGTCAGGGAATTCCACAGAGTCCTGGAGCAGAGCCTATACTAGAGCTCTGCCTGGGACTCCGCTCTGGGGAAGACCCTGACACACTGTCCGTATATGGACAGCGATGTCAGGGAATTCCACAGAGTCCCGGAGCAGAGCCTATACTAGCGCTCTGCCCGGGACTCTGCTCTGGGGAAGACTCTGACACACTGTCCATATATGGACAGCGATGTCAGGGAATTCCACAGAGACCCGGAGCAGAGCGGATACTAGCACTCTGGTCTCCTGCTCTGGGGAAGCCCGTAGCTATTGATTCCATTAAAACGACGGAACCCTTACAACGGAGGCAAACGGAAATCCATTGGCACCGGGTCCATCACCATTGAAATAGTAATGCAAACGGAAGCTATGGTTTCCGTTTGGCTTTCCGTTCAGCGCTTCCTCATAGGAAAGGAGTCAAGGGACAGAGTAAAGACCATAAAAACCACAAACTGTTAATTTCATAAATTCACTTACTGCTAAGATGGTCATGGAATGGGGCCCCATTATAAACTTTGCTATGGGGCCCATGGATACTGGTTAAGCATCTAAGGGGCAGATTTATTATAAACTACAAGCAACTAAACCTCAATGCCCAGCATGCAAATGCCATCCGATGACAGGCCAATAGTGGAAAATGACATTACGCAGATGTTACATGGCTAGACTATATACATCCCAGTATAGTAGAGGAGATATATGTCCACATTGCTATGTATGGTGTTTTGCAGCTACTCCCATCCACCATAGATATTAGATATGTGCGGACAGATCCTGCAGGTTTCAGTGTGAGGGGTTTCCCCTTAAAATATTTCTGTTCAGCTTTATAATGTACAGCGGTTATTACGTCCTTACTAACAGACCATTTACTTCATCATTTTATAGGACATTTGTGCAAACCCCCAGTTTATTGTAGATGGAGCAACACGTGGAGATATCCGTCAGGGGGCTCTCGGTAAGTAAGCAGTTCATGTGTTTGATATAATTGATATATTTTGCTTATTATTATCTCTACATTATTTACCCCCTGATCCTACTTAAAGAGGACTTGCCACCTCTCCTGACACGTCTGTTTTAGTAAATACTTGTATTCCCTATGAAATAACAATTCTGGAACAGCTTTCCTTAGATCTCTGTGTTGTGCCATTCCTCTGTTATTCCTCTTAGAAATGTATTAATAAATTGACAGCTGGGTGTTACCATTCCCCTTGTCAAAGAGGCGTGTCTCTCAATCTGTCAGCTTTGATTGGACATTAGCAGTCTGTGTAGGGACACACTTTCAACTGGTAACACCCAATTGTCAGTTTATCCATACATTTCTAGGAGGAACAACAGTGGAACAGCAAAACGCAGAGTGCTAAGAAAAGACGCTCCTTAATTGTTATTTCATGGGGAATGTGTTTTAGTAAATACTTGTATTCCCCATTAAATCAACGCTAAGACATATATTCTTAGAACTTTGCGTTGTGCCATTCCTCTGTTATTCCTCCTAGAAGTTTATGAATAAATTGACAATTGGGTGTTACCAGTTGGAGGTGTGTCCCTACACAGTCTGACAATGTCCAATCAGTGCTGACAGAGTGTGACTGTGTAGGGACACACCCCTTTTTCCAAGGTCAATGGTAACACCCAGGCGTCAATAATTTCTAGGAAGAAAAACAGAGGAATGGCACAACACAGAGTCCTAGGAAAAGATGCTCCAGAATTGTTATTTCATGTGGGAAAAAAAGTATTTACTAAATCAGACATGACAGGAGAGGCGACGGGTCCACTTTAATTTCATCTGCATTTTCTCCTTTAACCCCTTCCCGCCATTTCACGTACAGTTACGTGATGGGAGATGGCCTTTTCCCGCATCTCCACGTAACTGTACGTGATGGAGATGAAGCTGGCTCAGGAGCTGAGCCAGCGACATCACCGCCGGGTGACAGCTGTATGTTACAGCTGGCACCCTGAGGTATCGGCCAGGACCGGAGCTAGCGTCCGATCCGACCGATTAACCCCTCACATGCTGCGTTCAATAGAGATCGCAGCATGTGAGGAGTTTATAGCCACCGGCGCCCCAGCAACGTGATCGCTGGGTTGCCGGTGGCTGCAAATGCGATCGGAGGGCTAATACTTACCTCCCGGTCCACCAGTAACGGAATCCTCCTATGCCCCGTCGTCGGCGGGGCCCAGGAGGCTTCCGGTACCATCGGCAAGATGGCGCCGGCTCAGCTTCCGGCTCAGAAGCTGAGTCGGCGTCATCAGCAGTGGGTGTCCGCTGTATGTTACAGCGGACACCCCGATCTAACGCCAGGAACCGGAGCTAGCTCCGATTCCTGGCATTAACCCCTTAAATGCAGCGATTCAATGCAATCGCTGCATCAAAGTGGTTTGTATGCAATCGGCAGCCTTGCCATGCGATGGCAAGGCTGGCGACTGCTACTATGGCAACAGGATGCCTAACAATGGCTTCCTATCTGCCATTACGTTAGCCGATTAGGCCCCGCCCGGAGGCGGAGCCTGATCGGCTTGCTGTCAGTGAACAACTGACAGTTCTAATACATTGCACTACATAGGTAGTGCAATGTATTAGAACATCAAAAAAACAGTTGGACCTTCAAGTCCCCTAGTAGGACTAAAGAAAAGTGTAAAAAAAAGTGTAAAAAAAGTAAAAATAAAAGTTGTAAAAAATACAATAAAAGTTTCAAATAATAACACAAAACACAATCGCCCTTTTTCCCTTATCAAGTCATTTATTATTGAAAAAAATAATAAAGCCATACATATTTGGTATCGCTGCGACCGTAACGACCTGAACTATTAAAATATTATGTTATTTATTCCGCACAGTGAACGCCGTAAAAAAAATAACTAAAAAATACTGACTTAATTGCTATTTTTTGGTCACTTTGTCTTCCAAAAATTGAAATAAAAAGTGATCAAAAAGTCGCATGTACCCAAAAATGGTACCTATAAAAACTATAACTCGTCTCGCTAAAAACAAGCCCTCATACAGCTCCGTCGACGAAAAATTTAAAACCGTTATGGCTCTCACAACTTGGCGACAGAAAAAATCCATTCTCTTTACAAAAGTTATTTTATTGTGCAAAAAGTTGTAAAACATAAAAAGTGCTATAAATTAGGTATCACCGAATCATACTGACCCGCAGAATAAAGGTAACGTGTAATTTATAACGCGTACTGAACGCTGTATAAAAAGAACTAAAAAAATATGCCAGAATTGCTGTTTTTTGGTCACCTTGCCTCCCAAAAAAAAAAAGGATAACAAGTGATCAAAAAGTCGCATGTACCCCAAAATGGTACCAATAAAAGCTACAGCTCGTCACACAAAAAAAAAACAGCCCTCATACCACTACGTCTATGAAAAAATAAAATTAGTCAAGGCACCAATAAGCCAGGAAATAAAAATATGCAGTTGTGCCCGAGGGGAACATTTCTTCTGTTTCAAGTGGCGAATTATCAAGGCCCCTAAAATTAGGGAACCAGGAAGGGGAGGGTCCAAACATATCCGCTGGAAGTGAGGGCGCCCGTATTATACCAGGACAACACTTTCCTGCAAAATTCCCCAAACTGCAAAGGCGCGGAGTGTGGACCAAAAGGGGGATAAGTAAAGACCATTTATTAGTGCGACACCGGCCTGTGCAGAAAGGATTGTGTCACAGCATAACACACATCTATGGATTATTTTATTGTTTTTTTTTTACCCCACTATACCACCTGACTATGCCCCTTATATACTCCGCCCGCCTTACATGTACCCCCACATTATAAACGGAAACACCAGTAAGACTCCAAACAAAACTACTACAAGCAAAATCCACGCTCCAAAAGCCAAATGGCGCTACCTCCCTTCTGAACCCTACAGTTTGCCCAAACAGCAGTTTACTTCCACATATATGGCATCGCCATACCCGGGAGAACCCTTTTAACAATTTTTGGGGTGTGTCTCTCCAGTGGCACAAGCTGGGCGCCACATATTGGCATATCTATTGAAAAACCATTTTCACTCTGCAACATCGCGTGCACACCAATTTCTGCCAATCACCTGTGGGGTTAATATGCTCACTACACCCCTAGGTGAATACCTTGAGGGGTGTAGTTTCCAAAATGGGGTCACTTCTGGGGGGGATCCACTGTTTTGGTCCCACAGGGACTTTGCAAATGCGAAATAGCGACCAGAAACCAATCCAGAAAAATCTGTACTCCAAAAGCCAAATGGCGCTCCTTCCCTTCTGAGCCCTACTCTGTGCCTAATCAGCAGTTTATTACCACATATGTGGTATTGCCGTACACAGGAGAAGTTGCTTTACAAGTGTTGGGGTGCTTTTTTTCATTTATTTGTTGAGAATATGAAACATTTTCAGCTAAAACTACGTCTTATTGAAGAAAAAGGATTTTTTTTATTTTCACTGCCCAATTCTAATAAAATCTATGAAACACCTGTGGGGTCAAAATGCTCACTACACCCCTAGATGAATTCCTCAAGGGGTGTAGTTTCGTGAATCGAGTCATTTTTGGGGAGTTTCCACTGTACTGGTACCTTAGGAGCTTTGCAAATGTGACATGGTGTCAAGAAACCAATCCAGCAAAATCTGTGCTCCAAAAGCCAAACGGCACTCCTTCTCTTCTGATCCTTGCCGTATGCCCAAACAGCAGTTTATGACCACAAATGGGGTATTGCCGTACTCCAGAGAAGTTGCTTTACAAATGTTGGGGTTCTTTTATTCCTTTATTTGTTGAGAAAATAAAAAATGTTGAGCTAAAGCTACGTCTTATTGGAAAAAAAGGATTTTTTTTATCTTCACTGCCCAATTCTAATAAAATCTATGAAACCCCTGTGGGTTCAAAATGCTCACTACACCCCTAGATGGATTCTTCAAGGGGTGTAGTTTCCTAAATGGAGTAACTTTTTTGGTGTGTTCACTGTTTTGGTCCCTCAGGGGCTTTGCAAATGCGACGGGGTCTCCGCAAACCATTCCTGCTAAATTTGAGCTCCAAAAGCCAAATGGCGCTCTTTCCCTTCTAAGCTCCGCCGTGTGTCCAAACAGCCGTTTATGACCACATGCAGGGTATTTTTTTACTCGGGAGAAATTGCTTTACAAAAGTAGTGGTGCATTTTCTCTTTTTAGTCCTTGTGGAAATTAGAAAAAATAAGCTAAACCTACATTTTCTTTGAAAGAATGTAGATTTTCATTTTCACGGCCTACTTCCAATAATTTCTGCAAAAAACCTGCGGGGTCAAAATGCTCACTATACCCCTAGATAATTTCCTCAAGGGGTATAGTTTCCAAAATGGGGTTACTTTTGGGGGATTTCCACTGTTTTGGTGCCGCAAGAGCCTTTCAAACCCGACATGGAGCCTAAAATATTTTCTAATAAAAAGGAGGCCCCAAAATCCTCTAGGTGCTCCTTTGTTTCTGAGGCCTGTGCTGCAGTCAATAAGTGCACTAGGGCCACATGTGGGGTATTTCTAAAAACTGCAGAATCTGGGCAATAGATATTGAGTTGCGTTTCTCTGGTAAAACTTTCTGTGTTACAAAAAAAATAGATGAAAAATGAATTTCTGCAAAAAAAAAAAAGAAATTTGAACATTTCACATCTACTTTGCCTTAATTCCTGTGAAACATCTAAAGGGTTAAGAAATTTCTAAATGCTGTTTTGAATACTTTGAGGGGTGAAGTTTTTAAAATGGGGTGAGTTATCGAGGGTTTCTAATATATAAGGCCCTAAAATCCACTTCACAACTGAACTGGTCCTTGTAAAAATAGCCTTTTGAAATCTTCTTGAAAATGTGAGAAATTGCTGCTAAAGTTCAAAGCCTTGTGATGTCATAGAAAAATAAAAGGATGTTCAAAAAACGATGCCAATCTAAAGTAGACATATGGGGGATGTTAATTAGCAACAATTTTGTGTGGTATTACTATCTGTCTTACAAGCAGATACATATAAATTTAGAAAAATGCTAATTTTTGCAATTTTTCGCTAAATTTTGGTGTTTTTCACAATTAAATACTTAATGTATCGAGCAAATTTTGCCAGTAACATAAAGTCCAATGTGTCACGAGAAAACAATCTCAGAATCGCTTGGATAGGTAAAAGCATTCCGGAGTTATTACCACATAAAGTGAAACATGTCAGATTTGAAAAAATTGGCTGTGTCCTGAAGGCCAAAACAGGCTGTGTCTTGAAGGGGTTAAAAAAAACGTCGCTCATGAATATTCATTTAACTCCTGTGGTTTATTAATTGCCAACATATTCTGCATTGCTGTACAGAGATAATCAACACAGCATTAAACTCCAAGCTTCAGTAGCATCCCTGACCTGTCCTCGCACATTACATAATTATGCAGCTTTCTCTGTATTCTGACAGCAGACTGACCTCACATCTACGTCTGAGCAGCTATTGGGTATGGACGGCGTAACTTGAGATATATAATGCTAATAACCTCTGTTTCCACTTTCCTGCCCGACATTGTAGGATCAGTGAAAAAGAACAAGGGCCGAGTTAGTCACAAATCAAACACGGGTAAAGTAAGGTGGAGAATCTCCTCTTGTTTATTAAAGGTGTATATCCAGAATATAGTTCAAGAGATTAGCTGCCGCGCAATTCTAACCTGATGATCAGTGACACAGAGAACATATATGTACAGTCGCTATGGCTAATAGATTATTCTAAGATTATTATGAGGCATTAGCCGCCATATTTTTATATAACAATGGACATCTGTTCCTATGGTGGAAGTCATTACACTGGGTTTATCCCAAAAATCTACTATTTCCCATAATCCTGTTTAAAACTGACCATAGATATTGTAAAGTGGCGCTATATAAATAAAGATTATTGTTATCGGTTTTTTAGGGTATCCGGTCATCTTAAAGGGGACAAAATTGGAAGGAAATTCAGATTATAAACCCCATAATGGACTGATGTGAATGATGTAAATTTTTGTACAACACCGCAGAATATGTTGGCACTATATAAGCAATGGGAAATAATCACATGGTCATGCCCTTACGTGACACCATTTAATACTAGATTTCCCCAATCTTGACAATTTTTCTGGTTCATACCAACATTCCCCACCATTTGGGAAAAGAAGGTCTCATGGTGCGCTTGTTCTTCTGCACCCCCCTTTGTATCTGATATAGTAAAGGGTGACCGTTGAGTGGGTAATGTTGTGGTCTTTTTCGAAAAGGGCCCTTTGCGGGCTAACACCACTCATGGTCGAGATGGGACCAACGTGAGATATGGCCCACTCTTCACGGACCCCATTCACTGACCCTGGTACAAAAGGGGTCCTTAAAGAGGCTCTGTCACCAGATTTTGCAACCCCTATCTGCTATTGCAGCAGATAGGCGCTGCAATGTAGATTACAGTAACGTTTTTATTTTTAAAAAACGAGCATTTTTGGCCAAGTTATGACCATTTTTGAAATTATGCAAATGAGGCTTGCAAAAGTCCAAGTGGGTGTGTTTAAAAGTAAAAGTCCAAGTGGGCGTGTATTCGGTGCGTACATCGGGGCGTTTTTAATACTTTCACTAGCTGGGCGCTCTGAAGAGAAGTATCATCCTCTTCTCTTCAGAACGCCCAGCTTCTGACAGTGCAGATCTGTGACGTCACTCACAGGTCCTGCATCGTGACGGCCACATCGGCACCAGAGGCTACAGTTGATTCTGCAGCAGCATCGGCATTTGCAGGTAAGTCGATCTTATAGTATAAAATCTTACCTGCAAACGCTGATGCTGCTGCAGAATCAACTGTAGCCTCTGGTGCCGATGTGGCCGTCACGATGCAGGACCTGTGAGTGACGTCACAGATCTGCACTGTCAGAAGCTGGGCGTTCTGAAGAGAAGAGGATGTTACTTCTCTTCAGAGCGCCCAGCTAGTGAAAGTATTAAAAACGCCCCGATGTACGCACATAATACACGCCCACTTGGACTTTTACTTTTAAACACACCCACTTGGATTTTTGCAAGCCTCATTTGCATAAATACAAAAACGGTCATAACTTGGCCAAAAATGCTCGTTTTTTAAAAATAAAAACGTTACTGTAATCTACATTGCAGCGCCTATCTGCTGCAATAGCAGATAGGGGTTGCAAAATCTGGTGACAGAGCCTCTTTAAGGCATGTCTTCCACATAAGAAAACACCAGTAGGTGGGGGCCCGTTACAGATTTTGAATTGGTGCCCAGGAGTTACCCTCTAGGTGCAGTCTCAATGTTACATAGGCTATTCTAGGCCACAGCTTCTATAAGGGTAAGTTCACACAAGGCAGATTCACTGCATAAAGGTACACAGCGTATCAGCCCTTTTGCCCACAGGGAATTCCAGCCGAAAAACTGCACCAAATTGTGCTGCCGTTTTTCACCCGCAATGTCCGCTGCGGAAATCCTGCAATGAAAAAAAAACGGCTATACTTTCCATAGCGACACGTTCCTCTGACGTCCTGTAGCCCTGGGATGGCGATTCATCTTATGTGACCCGTGGCAGCTAATCACAGGCTTCAGCGGTCACATGGGATGAAACGTCATGCCAGGAGGCCGGCCTGGACGAAGAAGCATAGAATTCTGGGTAAGTATAAGTTGTTGTTTTTTTCCTGAGTTGCGTTTTTTGCGGTTGAATCTCAGCTTTTCCGCCAAAAAAAATCGCAACATCTGCGATTTGTTGCGGATTTTACCTCCCCATTGAATTCAACAGGAAAATCCTGCAACACAAAAGCAGCGATTACGCAAATACAATTGACATACTGCGGACTAAAAAACCGCACCGCAGGTTAAGGCGACTTAAAAAGCAGAGTAACTTAATAAATTGTCGCTGTACTTATGTTGCTTTGCTTTTTAACGACATGGTGGCTGTTCACACAATGGTAAATCCCGAATGCTGCTGAATTTTTGCTACTGATGAGCAGTGCATTGTGGGAGTTCAGATGATACACTTACAAGTAAGCCTTTTACATGGGCCAGTGATCGGGCAGACTAGCCTTCATGTAAACGCTCGTTCACGATCATTGACCTGTGTAAACAGAGCAACGATTAGTCAAAGAACGAGCTCCAAATCCCCTACATAAATATAGAGTTAACCCATTGGCAACATGCCACGTACATGTACGTGGCAGTCGCCAAGGGGAAGTATGGAGCGGGCTCACGGACTGAGTGCGCTCCAAACTGAGCGGGTGTCGGCTGCATGTTACACTGCAAAGGGCAAAACCGAAGATATCTCATATCAGAATCACGATATACTGTCCCTAGGGGGATTGATAAAAAAAAAGTAAATCACAGTTAAATTGTTTTTAATGTACAAAAAAATATTAACCGTTTTTTTTAAAAAAAAAACTACACATTTTTCCCTAAAGTAATGTTAAAAAACAAAACCTAACTTGTATTGCCATGTCCGTAAAAGTCCAAATTATTACAAAATAACATGATTTAACCCACATTGGTGAACCGGTGAAAAATAAATAAATTGCCAGAATTGCTGTTTATTGGTCCACTTAGCGCTCCACAAAAATGAAATAAAAAGTGATCAAAAAGTCGCATGTATTCCAAAATTGTACCAATAAAAACTACAGCTCGTCTCGCAAAAAACAAGCCCTTACACCACTCAATCGCCGAAAATATAATAAAACATTATTAACACAAAACGTTTTTTCTTTGTAAAAGTGGTAAAACATAAAAAACGATAGAAATTTGGTATCGCCGTCAGCTTATCAACTCGTAGAATAAAGTTAACATGTTGATTTTACCGCATGGTGAATGCTGTAAATACGAAACCCAAAAAACAATGGCGTAACCGCGTTTTTTTCCCGTTTTTTTTTTGTTTCCCAGTACATTATATAGTACATTAAATGGTACCATTAAAAACTACAACTCATCCCGTAAAAAACAAGCCCTCCTACGGCTATGTCGACGGAAAAATAAAAAAGTTATGGTTACATCTCCAAAGGGTTAAATGTAAAAATTCGGGCTGCCTGTAGCCACCACTAGAGGGAGCTCACTGCATACTGTTTATACACCGAACTCAATAATAAAACCGTATACAGTACACTCCCCCTAGTGGTGGCTGCCAGCATATTCTGTCTATGCAAGGTATCTGGGTGTCAAAAAACAGAGCTCTGACAGCTATAAATTTATATTAGGACATTAATTAGCACAGAATGTTGGACCGAAAAACGACATGATGTGGATATTTAAAACGCCAAACCGAATTTAAAAAATAAGAAAATTGGAATTTCCAGACTGTTTACCTCTGTAAAAACTCTGGGCAATTAGAATACAAGTATAAATTCCAGAGATACCCCCATCCCCCAAATGCCTTCAGTCCCTGGGCTTTCTCCTGAGTATTTGGGCGGAGTACTCCTTAATGTTAATGAATGACTAAAGTAAAATCTATTACATTATCTTTCCATATAGTAATGTCACCCCCTTCTACTGCATTGCTGGGGTCATCTGATCACTGACTATAAAGTTTAAGCTTATGGAGGGTAATTGAAAAATATAAGATGTTTCCGTAATACATTTTTGTGGCTTTTTGCACCTGTCTGGCATTGGTAAATGTGTCTTCACGTTATAATACAGTAAATGCAATATCCACACTACACAGGGGACTGCTGGCTCCTCGCTGCCATTGCATCTCTCACATTGGACCCGAACATCTTGGCCCAAGTTGTTCCAGAGAACCAGAGTTTTCAAAAGGGCTATGCCGGAATCTTCCACTTCCAGGTAACAGGATCACGTTCAGTCCCTGTTAATATTACAGAACATACAGTCCTTTTCTAGCACTGATTTTGCTTTGCATCGTGTCTTGTTCTCCATGATGATGTTGATGATGATTTCAGGATTCTGCTGACTACTACTTGCAATGAGAAAACCCCAAATCTGCATAACCCTGTGTATTCTGCTGTTGTCACTAAATCTCTTTCAGGCGGCTTCTTGTTTTCTGTAGATGTGAAGCTATTGTCTACAATCATGTCTGCCCCTCCCTGCAGTGGGCTAGAGATTGCTCACTGCCTGTGACATGCATGCTGCTGCATAGGGCAAAGTCTGCTGCCTCTCCTGTGCCTTAAATCTGTGTCTTTCTGGCATCCTTCTCATAATTTGGAATGATCTATATAACTATAGCTACTGATAGATCTGGATACACCTCCTTAATTGATGCCTACGCAAGGCATTATGGGACATGCAGTTACCACAGCTAATGACTGCAGTGATTCTACAATCAAGTTGGCAGACAATGGCTGGACTATTCTATTTTAAAGAGAGGTTGCACAGAGGAAAGTAGAAGAACTCTGTAATAATGTGGGCAAGGTTAGGAGATTGTGGGTATGACTTCATGTTTCCAAGGCCTGGACAAGGTATTTTGGTGCCCCACGAAGATTTGGCAAATTGTACCCCATCACACACTATGCCCCCTGAATACAATCGTGTCACGCACAATGCCCCCTAAATACAATCGTGTCACACACAGTGCCCCCTGAAAATAATGCTGTAGGCTGTGCACCAGTTAAATAAAGCGCCCAACACACAGTGACGGCTTAAAAAGGGCTACATGCTATGTCCTCTGCGAATAGTGCCGCAAGCTGTGCCCCATACAAACAAATCACCCCATGCACAATCTGTGCCCCAAACAATAGAGCACCACATGCACACGCTGTTCCCCATACAAATTAAGCACAACACACACACACTGTGCCCCCTGTAGACAACGCCACACCCGATGCCCCTGTAGATAGTGCCACACAGTGTATCCTGTAGACTGTGATACATAGATAGTGGCTCCAGATTATTTTTGCTCCTCTTCTGCTCAGGTCGTTGATTCCAGTGTGCTTTGTGTTCCACTGCTCTTGGTCCTGATGCTATCCAGCGTAAGAACGTAGTGTGTGACGGTGTCAGGACATTGTGCGTGCTGCCTCACACTACATCCTGGCGCTGAATGGCGACAAGTCCCTGTGTGCAGTGCTGGTGCTCAGAGCAGAAGAAGACCAGGTAGCCGTGAGTTAACCGCCAACCACACTCATCTCTCCCTGACCTTCTGTACCAATGAGTGCCTCCATCACAGTGTGGCAAGGTGGCTCCCTAGGCGGGTACATGCGTCTTCCAGAGTTAATCATTAATAGCTTAGCTGAGCTCCTATCTGCACTGTTGCATTGTATTGTCGAAGATGTAGTGTCTTTTCCAGCACTGTAAGTACAGCTCTGTAACAAAACATGTGCCGCATACACTGAACCAGCAGGTGTCAGTAGAGTTGTGGGAACCTCGTGCACGGGATTTTACCAAGGGGAAATAAAAAATTCATTATTAAGCTTTGGCAGAACTTGGAGTGTTGTTCACAGCACACTCCCCCTTCTTCTGGAGAGGAGTCTGGGATCCTTTCTTCCCAAAAACCGGCAGCAAATTCTGCTGTACTGCCGCTGTGCTAGTAAAAAACGGTAGTAACAGTAGTCGTAGTCAGCCAGTGTTCTCTCCCGGTGCTAGGACAGGCAGGCTGTGTACAATACAGCAGACTTTATGGGCCGAGTATGTCTCTTTCTGTGTTCGGGGAGTAAGGCAGCTGCATCCTCCGCTCAGCAGAGTCTTCTGTACTGTATAAAGCCTGTAAATAATAGTTATACTGTAAATGATCTGCCAGGCACAGCTTCTGTGTCAACGCCCATAGGTAATCAGTCTGCACCTGCTTCTATGTCTGTGAGACTGACTCCATCTTCCACCACTAAGGATGGCAGGCTTAGGAGTGGGAGAGCCTATCACAGCCTGGCCAGACGGAGCTAGCTCCCGCCCTCTGTCTATTTATACCTGCCTTTCCTGTTCCTCCTGGCTTGTGATTATGTAATATCGGGGTAGGGAAACAGACAAGTGAGCCCTAATCTACCCGCCACTCAGTCCCTGCCTACTTGCAATGACCCGCCATAGGCGACGGGGTACAACTGGGCGACGGTCCCTACACTCAATAGGTGCACGACAGACAAACAGACAAGGGTACAAAGAAGCCAGGGAAATGGGGAAGTTGCCCATGGGAACACCGTGAGCAACAAGCGAGGTGAACGAGCCGAGTCAAAACAGGAGATGAGCGAGGTACAAAAACGCAGAGCAGAAGAGTGGTCAGAAAAGCCAAGGTCAATCACAAGCAGAGGATCAGTAGTTCAAGAAGCTGCAGCAGGGCCAGGAAACCAACAGAGAAGAATCACAAGCAAAGGAGGAACAGGAAAGGCAGGTATAAATAGACAGAGGGCGGGAGCTAGCTCCGTCTGGCCAGGCTGTGATAGGCTCTCCCACTCCTAAGCCTGCCATCCTGAGTGGTGGAAGATGGAGTCAGTCTCACAGACATAGAAGCAGGTGCAGACTGATTACCTATGGGCGTTGACACAGAAGCTGTGCCTGGCAGATCCTTTACATATACAGTAACCACTATACTGGAGCTAAATATTACCACCACATCATGACCACACATTACCACCCCAT